>NW_026734412.1:0-300000 GCF_949786415.1 Peromyscus eremicus
GTGCTCTTTTCTCAAAAGCAGAGTATGTTTCTTGTAAGGCGAGCTAGCGTTTGTTTCCCAGGCCTAAATGGAGTTGAGTCACATGCAGTTTTTGGTCCTACGAGCAAGAGTTGTTTTCTGGTAAGACAAGTCACTATTGCGCTGCCATTGCCATACACAGTGCAAATAGCACTCGCGTCTGTTCCCAGCAAGTACAGTGTATCGGACTGAAGAGGAGCTACTGTTTTTTGTCAGTTTCCTAAGCAGAGTTGAACTAGATATGGCCCGTTTGTTTAGTAAGCACAGTTATTATGTTCTGAGCAAGCTCACTGTTCTGGCCCTATTGGAAACACAGTAGAGTAGAAGAGTGCTCTTTTCTCTAAAGCAGTGTGTGTTTCTTGTAAGGCGAGCTAGCGTTTGTTTCCCAGTCCTAAATGGAGTTGAGTCACATGCAGTTTTTGGTCCTACGAGCAAGAGTTGTTTTCCGGTAAGAAGAGTCACTATTGCGCTCCAAATACCATACACAGTGCAAATAGCACTCCTGTCTGTTCCCAGCAAGCACAGTGTATTGGACTGAATAGGAGCTACTGTTCTTGTCAGTTTCCTAAGCAGAGTTGAACTACATATGGTCCATGTGTGTGGGAAGCACAGTTCTTTTGTTCTGAGCAAGCTCACTGTTCTGGCCCTATAGGAAACACAGTAGAGTAGAAGAGTGCTCTTTTCTCCAAAGCAGAGTGTGTTTCTTGTAAGGCGAGCTAGTGTTTGTTTGCCAGTCCTAAATGGAGTTGAATCCCATGCAGTTTCTGGTACTACGAGCAAGAGTTGTTTTCTGGTAAGAAGAGTCACCATTGCGCTGCCATTGCCATACACAGGACAAATAGCACTGGCGTCTGTTCGCAGCAAGTACAGTGTATTAGACTGAAGAGGATGTACTGTTATTGTCAGGTTCCGAAGCAGAATTGAACTAGATATGGCCATGTGTGTAGGAAGCACAGTTCTTTGTTCTGAGCAAGCTCACTGTTCAGACACCATAGGAAACACAGTAGAGTAGATGAGTGCTCTTTTCTCAAAAGCAGAGTGTGTTTTTTTTAAGGCAAGCTATCGTTTATTTCCCAGTCCTAAATGGAGTTGAATCACATGCAGTTTCTGGTCCTATGAGCAAGAATTGTTTTCTGGTAAGGAAAGTCACTATTGCGTTCCCTTTGCCATACACAGTGCAAATAGCACTCGCGTCTGTTCCCAGCAAGTACAGTGTATCGGACTGAAGAGGAGCTACTGTTCTTGTCAGTTTCCTAAGCAGAGTTGAACTAGATATGGCCCGTTTGTTTAGGAAGCACAGTTATTATGTTCTGAGCAAGCTCACTGTTCTGGCCCTATAAGAAACACAGTAGAGTAGAAGAGTGCTCTTTTCTCTAAAGCAGAGTGTGTTTCTTGTAAGGCGAGCTAGCGTTTGTTTCCCAGTCCTAAATGGAGTTGAGTCACATGCAGTTTTTGGTCCTACGAGCAAGAGTTGTTTTCTGGTAAGAAGAGTCACTATTGTGCTCCAAATGCCATACACAGTGCAAATAGCACTCGTGTCTGTTCCCAGCAAGTACAGTGTATCGGACAGAAGAGGAGCTACTGTTCTTGCCAGTTTCCTAAGCAGAGTTGAACTCGATATGGCCCGTGTGTAGGAAGCACAGTTCTTTTGTTCTGAGCAAGCTCACTTTCGGACACCATAGGAAACACAGTAGAGTAGAAGAGTGCTCTTTTCTCAAAACCAGAGTATGTTTCTTGTAAGGCGAGCTAGCGTTTCTATCTCAGTCCTAAATGGAGTTGAATCACATGCAGTTTCTGGTCCTACGAGCAAGAGTTGTTTTCTGGTAAGGAAAGTCACTATTGCGCTGCCATTGCCATACACAGTGCAAATAGCACTCGCGTCTGTTCCCAGCAAGTACAGTGTATCGGACTGAAGAGGAGCTACTGTTTTTGTCAGTTTCCTAAGCAGAGTTGAACTAGATATGGCCCGTTTGTTTAGGAAGCACAGTTATTATGTTCTGAGCAAGCTCACTGTTCTGGCCCTATAGGAAACACAGTAGAGTAGAAGAGTGCTCTTTTCTCTAAAGCAGAGTGTGTTTCTTGTAAGGCGAGCTAGCGTTTGTTTCCCAGTCCTAAATGGAGTTGAGTCACATGCAGTTTTCGGTCCTACGAGCAAGAGTTGTTTTCCGGTAAGAAGAGTCACTATTGCGCTCCAAATGCCATACACAGTGCAAATAGCACTCGTGTCTGTTCCCAGCAAGCACAGTGTATTGGACTGAATAGGAGCTACGGTTCTTGTCAGTTTTCTAAGCAGAGTTGAACTACATATGGTCAATGTGTGTGGGAAGCACAGTTCTTTTGTTCTGAGCAAGCTCACTGTTCTGGCCCTATAGGAAACACAGTAGAGTAGATGAGTGCTCTTTTCTCCAAAGCAGAGTGTGTTTCTTGTAAGGCGTGCTAGCGTTTGTTTGCCAGTCCTAAATGGAGTTGAATCACATGCAGTTTCTGGTCCTACGAGCAAGAGTTGTTTTATGGTAAGAAGAGTCACTATTGCGCTGCCATTGACATACACAGGACAAAAAGCACTGGCGTCTGTTCCCAGCAAGTACAGTGTATTGGACTGAAGAGGATCTACTGTTCTTGTCAGGTTCCTAAGCAGAATTGAACTAGATATGGCCTTGTGTGTAGGAAGCACAGTTCTTTTGTTCTGAGCAAGTTCACTGTTCGGACCCAATAGGAAACACAGTAGAGTAGAAGAGTGCTCTTTTCTCAAAAGCAGAGTGTGTTTCTTGTAAGGCGAGCTAGCGTTTTTTTCCCAGTCCTAAATGGAGTTGAATCACATGCAGTTTGTGGTCCTACGAGCAAGAGTTGTTTTCTGGTAAGGAAAGTCACTATTGCGCTCCCATTGCATTACACAGAACAAATAGCATTGGCGTCTGTTCCCAGCAAGTACAGTATATCGGACTGAAGAGGAGCTACTGTTTTTGTTAGTTTCCTAAGTAGAATTGAACTAGATATGGCCCGTGTGTGTAGGAAGCACAGTTCTTATGTTCTGAGCAAGCTCACTGTTCTGGCCGTATAGGAAACACAGTAGAGTAGAAGAGTGCTCTTTTCTCTAAAGCAGAGTGTGTTTCTTGTAAGGCGAGCTAGCTTTTGTTTCCTAGTCTTAAATGGAGTTGAATCACATGCAGTTTCTGGTCCTACGAACAAGAGTTGTTTTCTGGTAAGGAAAGTCACTTTGCGCTCCCATTGCCATTCACAGTGCAAATAGCACTCCCGTCTGTTCCCAGCAGTACAGTGTATTGGACTGAATAGGTGCTACTGTTCTTGTCAGTTTCCTAAGTAGAGTTGAACTAGAAATGATCCGTGTGTGTAGGAAGCACACTTCTTTTGTTCTGGGCAAGCTCACTGTTTGGACCCCATAGGAAACACAGTAGAGTAGAAGAGTGCTCTTTTCTCTAAAGCAGAGTGTGTTTCTTGTAAGGCGAGCTAGCGTTTGTTTCCCAGTCCTAAATGGAGTTGAATCCCATGCAGTTTCTGGTACTACGAGCAAGAGTTGTTTTCTGGTAAGAAGAGTCACCATTGCGCTGCCATTGCCATACACAGGACAAATAGCACTGGCGTCTGTTTGCAGCAAGTACAGTGTATTGGACTGAAGAGGATGTACTGTTATTGTCAGGTTCCGAAGCAGAATTGAACTAGATATGGCCATGTGTGTAGGAAGCACAGTTCTTTTGTTCTGAGCAAGCTCACTGTTCGGACCCCATAGGAAACACAGTAGAGTAGAAGAGTGCTCTTTTCTCAAAAGCAGAGTGTGTTTTTTGTAAGGCAAGCTATCGTTTATTTCCCAGTCCTAAATGGAGTTGAATCACATGCAGTTTCTGGTCCTACGAGCAAGAGTTGTTTTCTGGTAAGGAAAGTCACTATTTGGTTCCCTTTGCCATACACAGTGCAAAGAGCACTCGCGTCTGTTCCCAGCAAGTACAGTGTATCGGACTGAAGAGGAGCTACTGTTTTTGTCAGTTTCCTAAGCAGAGTTGAACTAGATATGGCCCGTTTGTTTAGGAAGCACAGTTATTATGTTCTGAGCAAGCTCACTGTTCTGGCCCTATAGGAAACACAGTAGAGTAGAAGAGTGCTCTTTTCTCTAAAGCAGAGTGTGTTTCTTGTAAGGCGAGCTAGCATTTGTTTCCCAGTCCTAAATGGAGTTGAGTCACATGCAGTTTTTGGTCCTACGAACAAGAGTTTTTTTCTGGTAAGAAGAGTCACTATTGTGCTCCAAATGCCATACACAGTGCAAATAGCACTCGTGTATGTTCCCAGCAAGTACAGTGTATCGGACAAAAGAGGAGCTACTGTTCTTGCCAGTTTCCTAAGCAGAGTTGAACTAGATATGGCCCGTGTGTAGGAAGCACAGTTCTTTTGTTCTGAGCAAGCTCACTGTTCGGACACCATAGGAAACACAGTAGAGTAGAAGAGTGCTCTTTTCTCAAAAGCAGAGTATGTTTCTTGTAAGGCGAGCTAGCGTTTCTTTCTCAGTCCTAAATGGAGTTGAATCACATGCAGTTTCTGGTCCTACGAGCAAGAGTTGTTTTCTGGTAAGGAAAGTCACTATTGCGCTGCCATTGCCATACACAGTGCAAATAGCACTCGCGTCTGTTCCCAGCAAGTACAGTGTATCGGACTGAAGAGGAGCTACTGTTTTTTGTCAGTTTCCTAAGCAGAGTTGAACTAGATATGGCCCGTTTGTTTAGTAAGCACAGTTATTATGTTCTGAGCAAGCTCACTGTTCTGGCCCTATTGGAAACACAGTAGAGTAGAAGAGTGCTCTTTTCTCTAAAGCAGAGTGTTTTTCTTGTAAGGCGAGCTAGCGTTTGTTTCCCAGTCCTAAATGGAGTTGAGTCACATGCAGTTTTTGGTCCTACGAGCAAGAGTTGTTTTCCGGTAAGAAGAGTCACTATTGCGCTCCAAATGCCATACACAGTGCAAATAGCACTCGTGTCTGTTCCCAGCAAGCACAGTGTATTGGACTGAATAGGAGCTACTGTTCTTGTCAGTTTCCTAAGCAGAGTTGAACTACATATGGTCCATGTGTGTGGGAAGCACAGTTCTTTTGTTCTGAGCAAGCTCACTGTTTTGGCCCTATAGGAAACACAGTAGAGTAGAAGAGTGCTCTTTTCTCTAAAGCAGAGTGTGTTTCTTGTAAGGCGAGCTAGCGTTTGTTTGCCAGTCCTAAATGGAGTTGAATCACATGCAGTTTCTGGTCCTACGAGCAAGAGTTGTTTTATGGTAAGAAGAGTCACTATTGCGCTGCCATTGCCATACACAGGACAAATAGCACTGGCGTCTGTTTGCAGCAAGTACAGTGTATTGGACTGAAGAGGATCTACTGTTCTTGTCAGGTTCCTAAGCAGAATTGAACTAGATATGGCCTTGTGTGTAGGAAGCACAGTTCTTTTGTTCTGAGCAAGTTCACTGTTCGGACCCCATAGGAATCACAGTAGAGTAGAAGAGTGCTCTTTTCTCAAAAGCAGAGTGTGTTTCTTGTAAGGCGAGCTTGCGCTTTTTTCCCAGTCATAAATAGAGTTGAATCACATGCAGTTTGTGGTCCTACGAGCAAGAGTTGTTTTCTGGTAAGGAAAGTCACTTTTGCGCTCCCATTGCATTACACAGAACAAATAGCATTGGCGTCTGTTCCCAGCAAGTACAGTATATCGGACTGAAGAGGAGCTACTGTTTTTGTTAGTTTCCTAAGTAGAATTGAACTAGATATGGCCCGTGTGTGTAGGAAGCACAGTTCTTATGTTCTGAGCAAGCTCACTGTTCTGGCCGTATAGGAAACACAGTAGAGTAGAAGAGTGCTCTTTTCTCTAAAGCAGAGTGTGTTTCTTGTAAGGCGAGCTAGCTTTTGTTTCCTAGTCTTAAATGGAGTTGAATCACATGCAGTTTCTGGTCCTACGAACAAGAGTTGTTTTCTGGTAAGGAAAGTCACTTTGCGCTCCCATTGCCATTCACAGTGCAAATAGCACTCCCGTCTGTTCCCAGCAGTACAGTGTATTGGACTGAATAGGTGCTACTGTTCTTGTCAGTTTCCTAAGTAGAGTTGAACTAGAAATGATCCGTGTGTGTAGGAAGCACACTTCTTTTGTTCTGGGCAAGCTCACTGTTTGGACCCCATAGGAAACACAGTAGAGTAGAAGAGTGCTCTTTTCTCTAAAGCAGAGTGTGTTTCTTGTAAGGCGAGCTAGCGTTTGTTTCCCAGTCCTAAATGGAGTTGAATCCCATGCAGTTTCTGGTACTACGAGCAAGAGTTGTTTTCTGGTAAGAAGAGTCACCATTGCGCTGCCATTGCCATACACAGGACAAATAGCACTGGCGTCTGTTTGCAGCAAGTACAGTGTATTGGACTGAAGAGGATGTACTGTTATTGTCAGGTTCCGAAGCAGAATTGAACTAGATATGGCCATGTGTGTAGGAAGCACAGTTCTTTTGTTCTGAGCAAGCTCACTGTTCGGACCCCATAGGAAACACAGTAGAGTAGAAGAGTGCTCTTTTCTCAAAAGCAGAGTGTGTTTTTTGTAAGGCAAGCTATCGTTTATTTCCCAGTCCTAAATGGAGTTGAATCACATGCAGTTTCTGGTCCTACGAGCAAGAGTTGTTTTCTGGTAAGGAAAGTCACTATTTGGTTCCCTTTGCCATACACAGTGCAAAGAGCACTCGCGTCTGTTCCCAGCAAGTACAGTGTATCGGACTGAAGAGGAGCTACTGTTTTTGTCAGTTTCCTAAGCAGAGTTGAACTAGATATGGCCCGTTTGTTTAGGAAGCACAGTTATTATGTTCTGAGCAAGCTCACTGTTCTGGCCCTATAGGAAACACAGTAGAGTAGAAGAGTGCTCTTTTCTCTAAAGCAGAGTGTGTTTCTTGTAAGGCGAGCTAGCATTTGTTTCCCAGTCCTAAATGGAGTTGAGTCACATGCAGTTTTTGGTCCTACGAACAAGAGTTTTTTTCTGGTAAGAAGAGTCACTATTGTGCTCCAAATGCCATACACAGTGCAAATAGCACTCGTGTATGTTCCCAGCAAGTACAGTGTATCGGACAAAAGAGGAGCTACTGTTCTTGCCAGTTTCCTAAGCAGAGTTGAACTAGATATGGCCCGTGTGTAGGAAGCACAGTTCTTTTGTTCTGAGCAAGCTCACTGTTCGGACACCATAGGAAACACAGTAGAGTAGAAGAGTGCTCTTTTCTCAAAAGCAGAGTATGTTTCTTGTAAGGCGAGCTAGCGTTTCTTTCTCAGTCCTAAATGGAGTTGAATCACATGCAGTTTCTGGTCCTACGAGCAAGAGTTGTTTTCTGGTAAGGAAAGTCACTATTGCGCTGCCATTGCCATACACAGTGCAAATAGCACTCGCGTCTGTTCCCAGCAAGTACAGTGTATCGGACTGAAGAGGAGCTACTGTTTTTTGTCAGTTTCCTAAGCAGAGTTGAACTAGATATGGCCCGTTTGTTTAGTAAGCACAGTTATTATGTTCTGAGCAAGCTCACTGTTCTGGCCCTATTGGAAACACAGTAGAGTAGAAGAGTGCTCTTTTCTCTAAAGCAGAGTGTTTTTCTTGTAAGGCGAGCTAGCGTTTGTTTCCCAGTCCTAAATGGAGTTGAGTCACATGCAGTTTTTGGTCCTACGAGCAAGAGTTGTTTTCCGGTAAGAAGAGTCACTATTGCGCTCCAAATGCCATACACAGTGCAAATAGCACTCGTGTCTGTTCCCAGCAAGCACAGTGTATTGGACTGAATAGGAGCTACTGTTCTTGTCAGTTTCCTAAGCAGAGTTGAACTACATATGGTCCATGTGTGTGGGAAGCACAGTTCTTTTGTTCTGAGCAAGCTCACTGTTTTGGCCCTATAGGAAACACAGTAGAGTAGAAGAGTGCTCTTTTCTCTAAAGCAGAGTGTGTTTCTTGTAAGGCGAGCTAGCGTTTGTTTGCCAGTCCTAAATGGAGTTGAATCACATGCAGTTTCTGGTCCTACGAGCAAGAGTTGTTTTATGGTAAGAAGAGTCACTATTGCGCTGCCATTGCCATACACAGGACAAATAGCACTGGCGTCTGTTTGCAGCAAGTACAGTGTATTGGACTGAAGAGGATCTACTGTTCTTGTCAGGTTCCTAAGCAGAATTGAACTAGATATGGCCTTGTGTGTAGGAAGCACAGTTCTTTTGTTCTGAGCAAGTTCACTGTTCGGACCCCATAGGAATCACAGTAGAGTAGAAGAGTGCTCTTTTCTCAAAAGCAGAGTGTGTTTCTTGTAAGGCGAGCTTGCGCTTTTTTCCCAGTCATAAATAGAGTTGAATCACATGCAGTTTGTGGTCCTACGAGCAAGAGTTGTTTTCTGGTAAGGAAAGTCACTTTTGCGCTCCCATTGCATTACACAGAACAAATAGCATTCGCGTCTGTTCCCAGCAAGTACAGTATATCGGACTGAAGAGGAGCTACTGTTTTTGTTAGTTTCCTAAGTAGAATTGAACTAGATATGGCCCGTGTGTGTAGGAAGCACAGTTCTTATGTTCTGAGCAAGCTCACTGTTCTGGCCGTATAGGAAACACAGTAGAGTTAAAGAGTGCTCTTTTCTCTAAAGCAGAGTGTGTTTCTTGTAAGGCGAGCTAGCTTTTGTTTCTTAGTCCTAAATGGAGTTGAATCACATGCAGTTTCTGGTTCTAGGAACAAGAGTTGTTTTCTGGTAAGGAAAGTCACTTTGCGCTCCCATTGCCATTCACAGTGCAAATAGCACTCCCGTCTGTTCCCAGCAGTACAGTGTATTGGACTGAATAGGTGCTACTGTTCTTGTCAGTTTCCTAAGCAGAGTTGAACTAGAAATGATCCGTGTGTGTAGGAAGCACACTTCTTTTGTTCTGAGCAAGCACACTGTTTGGACCCCATAGGAAACACAGTAGAGTAGAAGAGTGCTCTTTTCTCTAAAGCAGAGTGTGTTTTTTGTAAGGCAAGCTATCGTTTATTTCCCAGTCCTAAATGGAGTTGAATCCCATGCAGGTTCTGGTACTACGAGCAAGAGTTGTTTTCTGGTAAGAAGAGTCACTATTGCGCTGCCATTGCCATACACTGGACAAATAGCACTGGCGTCTGTTCGCAGCAAGTACAGTGTATTGGACTGAAGAGGATGTACTGTTATTGTCAGGTTCCGAAGCAGAATTGAACTAGATATGGCCCGTGTGTAGGAAGCACAGTTCTTTTGTTCTGAGCAAGCTCACTGTTCGGACACCATAGGAAACACAGTAGAGTAGAAGAGTGCTCTTTTCTCAAAAGCAGAGTGTGCTTTTTGTAAGGCAAGCTATCGTTTATTTCCCAGTCCTAAAAGGAGTTGAATCACATGCAGTTTCTGGTCCTACGAGCAAGAGTTGTTTTCTGGTAAGGAAAGTCACTATTGCGTTCCCTTTGCCATACACAGTGCAAATAGCATTCGCATCTGTTCCCAGCAAGTACAGTGTATCGGACTGAAGAGGAGCTACTGTTCTTGTCAGTTTCCTAAGCAGAGTTGAACTAGATATGGCCTGTTTGTTTAGGAAGCACATTTATTATGTTCAAAGCAAGCTCACTGTTCTGGCCCTATAGGAAACACAGTAGAGTAGAAGAGTGCTCTTTTCTCTAAAGCAGAGTGTGTTTCTTGTAAGGCGAGCTAGCGTTTGTTTCCCAGTCCTAAATGGAGTTGAGTCACATGCAGTTTTTGGTCCTACGAGCAAGAGTTGTTTTCTGGTAAGAAGAGTCACTATTGTGCTCCAAATGCCATACACAGTGCAAATAGCACTCGTGTCTGTTCCCAGCAAGTACAGTGTATCGGACAGAAGAGGAGCTACTGTTCTTGCCAGTTTCCTAAGCAGAGTTGAACTAGATATGGCCCGTGTGTAGGAAGCACAGTTCTTTTGTTCTGAGCAAGCTCACTGTTCGGACACCATAGGAAACACAGTAGAGTAGAAGAGTGCTCTTTTCTCAAAAGCAGAGTATGTTTCTTGTAAGGCGAGCTAGCGTTTCTTTCTCAGTCCTAAATGGAGTTGAATCACATGCAGTTTCTGGTCCTACGAGCAAGAGTTGTTTTCTGGTAAGGAAAGTCCCTATTGCGCTGCCATTGCCATACACAGTGCAAATAGCACTCGCGTCTGTTCCCAGCAAGTACAGTGTATCGGACTGAACAGGAGCTACTGTTTTTTGTCAGTTTCCTAAGCAGAGTTGAACTAGATATGGCCCGTTTGTTTAGGAAGCACAGTTATTATGTTCTGAGCAAGCTCACTGTTCTGGCCCTATAGGAAACACAGTAGAGTAGAAGAGTGCTCTTTTCTCTAAAGCAGAGTGTTTTTCTTGTAAGGCGAGCTAGCGTTTGTTTCCCAGTCCTAAATGGAGTTGAGTCACATGCAGTTTTTGGTCCTACGAGCAAGAGTTGTTATCCGGTAAGAAGAGTCACTATTGCGCTCCAAATGCCATACACAGTGCAAATAGCACTCGTGTCTGTTCCCAGCAAGCACAGTGTATTGGACTGAATAGGAGCTACTGTTCTTGTCAGTTTCCTAAGCAGAGTTGAACTACATATGATCCATGTGTGTGGGAAGCACAGTTCTTTTGTTCTGAGCAAGCTCACTGTTTTGGCCCTATAGGAAACACAGTAGAGTAGAAGAGTGCTCTTTTCTCTAAAGCAGAGTGTGTTTCTTGTAAGGCGAGCTAGCGTTTGTTTGCCAGTCCTAAATGGAGTTGAATCACATGCAGTTTCTGGTCCTACGAGCAAGAGTTGTTTTATGGTAAAAAGAGTCACTATTGCACTGCCATTGCCATACACAGGACAAATAGCACTGGCGTCTGTTTGCAGCAAGTACAGTGTATTGGACTGAAGAGGATCTACTGTTATTGTCAGGTTCCTAATCAGAATTGAACTAGATATGGCCATGTGTGTAGAAAGCACAGTTCTTTTGTTCTGAGCAAGCTCACTGTTCGGACACCATAGGAAACACAGTAGAGTAGAAGAGTGCTCTTTTCTCAAAAGCAGAGTGTGTTTTTTGTAAGGCAAGCTATCGTTTATTTCCCAGTCCTAAATGGAGTTGAAACACATGCAGTTTTTCGTCCTACGAGCAAGAGTTGTTTTATGGTAAGAAGAGTCACTATTGCGCTGCCATTGCCATACACAGGACAAATAGCACGGGCGTCTGTTCCCAGCAAGTACAGTGTATTGGACTGAAGAGGATCTACTGTTCTTGTCAGGTTCCTAAGCAGAATTGAACTAGATATGGCCTTGTGTGTAGGAAGCACAGTTCTTTTGTTCTGAGCAAGTTCACCGTTCGGACCCCATAGGAAACACACTAGAGTAGAAGAGTGCTCTTTTCTCAAAAGCAGAGTGTGTTTCTTGTAAGGCGAGCTAGCGTTTGTTTCCCAGTCCTAAATGGAGTTGAGTCACATGCAGTTTTTTGTCCTAAGAGAAAGAATTGTTTTCTGGTAAGACAAGTCACTATTGTGCTCCAATTGCCATACACAGTGCAAGTAGCACTCGCGCATATTCCCCGCAAGTACAGTGTATTGGACTGAAGAGGATCTACTGTTCTTGTCAGTTTCCTAAGCAGAGTTGAATTAGATATGGCCCGTGTGTGGAGGAAGCACAGTTCTTTTGTTCTGCGCAAGCTCACTGTTCGGACCCCATAGGAAACACAGTAGAGTAGAAGAGTGCTCTTTTCTCAAAAGCAGAGTGTGTTTCATGTAAGGCGAGCTAACATTTGTTTCCCAGTCCTAAATGGAGTTGAATCACATGCAGTTTCTGGTCCCACGAGCACGAGTTTTTTTCTGGTAAAGAAAGTCACTATTGCGCTCCCATTGCAATACACAGTGCAAATAGCACTCGCGTCTGTTCCCAGCAAGTACAGTGTATCGGACAGAAGAGGAGCTACTGTTCTTGCCAGTTTCCTAAGCAGAGTTGAACTAGATATGGCCCGTGTGTAGGAAGCACAGTTCTTTTGTTCTGAGCAAGCTCACTGTTCGGACACCATAGGAAACACAGTAGGTAGAAGAGTGCTCTTTTCTCAAAAGCATAGTATGTTTCTTGTAAGGCGAGCTAGCGTTTCTTTCTCAGTCCTAAATGGAGTTGAATCACATGCAGTTTCTGGTCCTACGAGCAAGAGTTGTTTTCTGGTAAGGAAAGTCACTATTGCGCTCCCCTTGCCATACACAGTGCAAATAGCTCTCGCGTATGTTCCCAGCAAGTACAGTGTATCAGACTGAGGAGGAGCTACTGCTCCTGTCAGTTTCCTAAGCAGAGTTGAAGTAGATATGGCCCGTGTGTGTAGGAAGCACAGTTCTTATGTTCTGAGCAAGCTCACTCTTCTGGCCCTATAGGAAACACAGTAGAGTAGAAGAGTGCTCTTTTCTCCAAAGCAGAGTGTGTTTATTGTAAGGCGAGCTAGCGTTTGTTTGCCAGTCCTAAACGGAGTTGAATCACATGCAGTTTCTGGTCCTACGAGCAAGAGTTGTTTTCTGGTAAGAAGAGTCACTATTGCGCTGCCATTGCCATACACAGGACAAATAGCACTGGCGTCTGTTCCCAGCAAGTACAGTGTATTGGACTGAAGAGGAGCTACTGTTTTTGTTAGTTTCCTAAGTAGAATTGAACTAGATATGGCCCGTGTGTGTAGGAAGCACAGTTCTTATGTTCTGAGCAAGCTCACTGTTCTGGCCCTATAGGAAACACAGTAGAGTAGAAGAGAGCTCTTTTCTCTAAAGCAGAGTGTGTTTCTTGTAAGGCGAGCTAGCGTTTGTTTCCTAGTCCTAAATGGAGTTGAATCACATGCAGTTTCTGGTCCTACGAGCAAGAGTTGTTTTCTGGTAAGGAAAGTCACTATTGCGCTCCCATTGCCATACACAGGACAAATAGCATTCGCGTCTGTTCCCAGCAAGTACACTGTATCGGACTGAAAAGGAGCTACTGTTCTTGTCAGTTTCCTAAGCAGAGTTGAACTAGATATGGCCCTTGTGTCTAGGAAGCACAGTTCATTTGTTCTGAGCAAGTTCACTCTTCTGGCCCTATAGGAAACACAGTAGAGTAGAAGTGTGCTTTTTTCTCAAAAGCAGAGTGTGTTTCTTGTAAGGCGAGCTCGCGTTTGTTTCCCAGTCCTAAAGGGAGTTGAGTCACATGCAGTTTTTTGTCCTACGAGCAAGAGTTGTTTTCTGATAAGAAGAGTCACTATTGTGCTCCAATTGCCATACACAGTGCAAGTAGCTCTCGCGTCTGTTCTCAGCAAGTACAGTGTATCGGACTGAAGAGGAGCTACTGTTCTTGTCAGTTTCCTAAGCAGAGTCTAACTAGATATGGCCCGTGTGTGTTGAAGCACAGTTCTTTTGTTCTGAGCAAGCTCACTGTTCTGGCCCTATAGGAAAAACAGTAGAGTAGAAGAGTGCTCTTTTCTGTAAAGCAGAGTGTGTTTCTTGTAAGGCAAGCTCGCGTTTGTTTCCCAGTCCTAAATGGAGTTGAGTCACAGGCAATTTTTCGTCCTACGAGCAAGAGTTGTTTTCTGGTAAGAAGAGTCACTATTGCGCTCCAAATGCCATACACAGTGCAAATAGCACTCGCGTCTGTTCCCAGCAAGCACAGTGTATTGGAATGAATAGGAGCTACTGTTCTTGTCAGTTTCCTAAGCAGAGTTGAACTACATATGGTCCATGTGTGTGGGAAGCACAGTTCTTTTGTTCTGAGCAAGCTCACTGTTCTGGCCATATAGGAAACACAGTAGAGTAGAAGAGTGCTCTTTTCTCCAAAGCAGAGTGTGTTTCTTGTAAGGCGAGCAAGCGTTTGTTTGCCAGTCCTAAACGGAGTTGAATCACATGGAGTTTCTGGTCCTATGAGCAAGAGTTGTTTTCTGGTAAGAAGAGTCACTATTGCGCTGCCATTGCCATACACAGGACAAATAGCACTGGCGTCTGTTCCCAGCAAGTACAGTGTATTGGACTGAAGAGGATCTACTGTTCTTGTCAGGTTCCTAAGCAGAATTGAACTAGATATGGCCATGTGTGTAGGAAGCACAGTTCTTTTGTTCTGAGCAAGTTCACTGTTCGGACCCCATAGGAAACACAGTAGAGTAGAAGAGTGCTCTTTTCTCAAAAGCAGAGTGTGTTTCTTGTAAGGCGAGCTAGGGTTTGTTTCCCAGTCCTAAATGGAGTTGAATCACATGCAGTTTGTGGTCCTACGAACAAGAGTTGTTTTCTGGTAAGGAAAGTCACTATTGTGCTCCCATTGCCATACACAGTGCAAAGAGCCCATGTGTTTGTTCCCAGCAAGTACAGTGTATTGGACTGAGGAGGAGCTACTGTTCTTGTCAGTTTCCTAAGCAGAGTTGAACTAGATATGGCCCTTGTTTCTAGGAAGCACAGTTCATTTGTTCTGAGCAAGTTCACACTTCTGGCCCTATAGGAAACACAGTAGAGTAGAAGAGTACCCTTTTCTCTAAAGCAGAGTGTGTTTCTTGTAAGGCGAGCTCGCATTTGTTTCCCAGTCCTAAATGGAGTTGAGTCACATGCAGTTTTTTGTCCTACGAGCAAGAGTTGTTTTCTGGTAAGAAGAGTCACTATTGAGATCCAAATGCCTTATACAATGCAAATAGCACTCGCGTCTGTTCCCAGCAAGTACAGTGTATTGGACTGAATAGGAGCTACTGTTCTTGTCAGTTTCCTAAGCAGAGTTGAACTAGATATGGTCCATGAGTATAGGAAGCACAGTTCTTTTGTTATGAGCAAGCTCACTGTTTGTACCCCATAGGAAACACAGTGGAGTAGAAGTGTGCTCTTTTTTCAAAGGCAGAGTGTGTTTCATGTAAGGCGAGCTAGCATTTGTTTCCCAGTCCTAAATAGAGTTGAATCACATGCAGTTTCTGGTCCTACGAGCAAGAGTTGTTATCTGGTAAGGAAAGTCACTATTGCACTCCCATTGCCATACACAGTGCAAATAATACTCGCGTCTGTTTCCAGCAAGTACAGTGTATCGGACTGAAGAGGAGATACTGTTCTTGTCAGTTTCCTAAGCAGAGTTGAACTAGTTATGGCCCGGTGTAGGAAGCACAGTTCTTTTGTTCTGTGGAAGCTCACTATTCTGGCCCTATATGAAACTCAGTAGAGTAGAAGAGAGCTCTTTTCTCTAAAGCAGAGTGTGTTTCTTGTAAGGCGAGCTAGCGTTTGTTTCCCAGTCCTAAATGGAGTTGAATCTCATGCAGTTTCTAGTCCTACGAGCAAGAGTTGTTTTAGGGTAAGAAGAGTCACTATTTCGCTGCCATTGCCATACACAGGACAAATAGCACTGGCGTCTGTTCCCAGCAAGTACAGTGTATTGGACTGAAGAGGATCTACTGTTCTTGTCAGGTTCCTAATCAGAATTGAACTAGATATGGCCGTGTGTGTAGGAAGCACAGGTCTTTTGTTCTGAGCAAGCTCACTGTTCGGACACCATAGGAAACACAGTAGAGTAGAAGAGTGCTTTTTTCTCAAAAGCAGAGTGTGTTTCGTGTAAGGCGAGCTAGCGTTTTTTTCCCAGTCCTAAATGGAGTTGATTCACATGCAGTTTCTGGTCCTAAGAGCAAGAGTTGTTTTCTGGTAAGGAAAGTCACGATTGCGCTCCCATTGCCATACACAGTGCAAATAGTACTCGCGTCTGTTCCCAGCAAGTACAGTGTATCGGACTGAAGAGGAGCTACTGTTCTTGTCAGTTTCCTAAGCAGAGTTGAACTAGCTATGGCCCGTGTGTAGGAAGCACAGTTCTTTTGTTCTGAGCAAGCTCACTCTTCTGGCCCTATAGGAAACACAGTAGAGTAGAAGAGTGCTCTTTTCTCCAAAGCAGAGTGTGTTTCTTGTAAAGCGAGCTAGCATTTGTTTGCCAGTCCTATATGGAGTTGAATCTCATGCAGTTTCTGGTACTACGAGCAAGAGTTGTTTTATGGTAAGAAGAGTCACTATTGTGCTTCCAATGCCATGCACAGGACAAATAGCACTGGCGTCTGTTCCCAGCAAGTACAGTGTATTGGACTGATGAGGATCTACTGTTCTTGTCAGGTTCCTAAGCAGAATTGAACTAGATATGGCCTTGTGTGTAGGAAGCACAGTTCTTTTGTTCTGAGCAAGTTCACTGTTCGGACACGATAGGAAACCCAGTAGAGTAGAAGAGTGCTCTTTTCTCAAAAGCAGATTGTGTTTCTTGTAAGGCGAGCTAGCGTTTGTTTCCCAGTCCTAAATGGAGTTGAGTCACATGCAGTTTTTTGTCCTAAGAGCAAGAGTTGTTTTCTGGTAAGGAAAGTCACTATTGCGCTCCCCTTGCCATACACAGTGCAAATAGCTCTCGCGTCTGTTCCCAGCAAGTACAGTGTATCAGACTGAAGAGGAGCTACTGTTCTTGCCAGTTTCCTAAGCAGAGTTGAACTCGATATGGCCCGTGTGTAGGAAGCACAGTTCTTTTGTTCTGAGCAAGCTCACTGTTCGGACACCATAGGAAACACAGTAGAGTAGAAGAGTGCTCTTTTCTCAAAAGCAGAGTGTGTTTCATGTAAGCGAGCTAGCGTTTGATTCCCAGTCCTAAATGGAGTTGAATCACATGCAGTTTCTGGTACTAAGAGCAAGAGTTGTTTTCTCGTAAGGAAAGTCGCTATTGCGCTCCCATTGCCATACACAGTGCATATAGCCCATGCGTCTGTTGCCAGAAAGTACAGTGTATCAGGCTGAAGAGGAGCTACTGTTCTTCTCAGTGTCCTAAGCAGAGTTGAACTAGATATGGCTCGTGTGTGTAGGAAGCACAGTTCTTATGTTCTGAGCAAGTCCACTGTTCTGGCTTTATAGGAAACACAGTAGAGTAGAAGAGTGCTCTTTTCTCAAAATCAGAGTGTGTTTTTGTAAGTCGAGCTAGCGTTTGTTTCCTAGTTTTAAATGGAGTTGAATCACATGCAGTTTCTGGTCCTATGAACAAGAGTTGTTTTCTGGTAAGGAAAGTCACTATTGCACTCCCATTGACCTACACAAGGCAAATAGCACTCGCGACTTTTCCCAGCAAGTACAGTGTATTGGATTGAATAGGAGCTACTGTTCTTGTCAGTTTACTAAGCAGAGTTGAACTAGATATGGTCCGTGTGTGTAGAAAGCACAGTTCTTTTGTTCTGAGCAAGCTCACTGTTTGGACCCCATAGGAAACACAGTAGAGTAGAAGAGTGCTCTTTTCTCTAAAGCAGAGTATGTTTCTTGTAAGGCGAGCTAGCGTTTGTTTCCCAGTCCTAAATGGAGTTGATCACATGCAGTTTCTGGTCCTACGAGCAAGAGTTGTTTTCTGGTAAGGAAAGTCACTATTGCGCTCCCCTTGCCATACACAGTGCAAATAGCTCTCGCGTCTGTTCAAAGCAAGTACAGTGTATCAGACTGAAGAGGAGCTACTGTTCCTGTCAGTTTCCTAAGCAGAGTTGAACTAGATATGGCCCGTGTGTGTAGGAAGCACAGTTCTTTTGTTCTCAGCAAGCTCACTGTTCGGACCCTATAGAAAACACAGTAGAGTAGAAGAGTGCTCTTTTCTCTAAAGCAGACTGTGTTTCATATAAGGCGAGCTAGCATTTGTTTCCCAGTCCTAAATGGTGTGGAATCACATGCAGTTTCTGGTCCTACGAGCAAGAGTTGTCTTCTGGTAAGGAAAGTCACTATTGTGCTCCCATTTCCATACACAGTGCAAATAGCCCATGCGTCTGTGCCCAGCAAGTACAGTGTAATGGACTGAAGAGCAGCTACTGTTCTTGTCAGTGTCCTAAGCAGAGTTTAACTAGATATGGCCCGTGTGTTTAGGAGGCACAGTTCTTATGTTCTGAGTAAGCTCACTGTTCTGGCCCTATAGGAAACACAGTAGAGTAGAAGAGTGCTCTTTTCTCTAAAGCAGAGTGTGTTTCTTGTAAGGTGAGCTCTCATTTGTTTCCCAGTCCTAAATGGAGTTGAGTCACATGCAGTTTTTGGTCCTACGAGCAAGAGTTGTTTTCTAGTAAGAAGAGTCACTATTGCACTCCAAATGCCTTATACAGTGCAAATAGCACTCCCGTCTGTTCCCAGCAAGTACAGTGTATTGGACTGAATAGGAGCTACTGTTCTTGTCAGTTTCCTAAGCAGAGTTGAACTAGATATGGTCCATGTGTGTAGGAAGCACAGTTCTTTTGTTCTGAGCAAGCTCACTGTTTGTAACCCTTAGGAAACACAGTGGAATAGAAGAGTGCTCTTTTTTCAAAAGCAGAGTGTGTTTCTTGTAAGGCGAACTAGCGTTTGTTTCCCAGTCCTAAGTGGAGTTGAATCCCATGCAGTTTCTGGTAGTATGAGGAAGAGTTGTTTTCTGGTAAGAAGAGTCACTATTGCGCTGCCATTTCCATACACAGGACAAATAGCACTGGCGTCTGTGCGCAGCAAGTACAGTGTATTGGACTGAAGAGAATCTACTGTTCTTGTCAGGTTCTTAAGCAGACTTGAAATAAATATGGCCGTGTGTGTAGGAAGAACAGTTTTTTTTGTTCTGAGCAAGCTCACTGTTCGGACACCATAGGAAACACAGTAGAGTAGAAGAGTGCTCTTTTCTCAAAAGCAGAGTGTGTTTCGTGTAAGGCGAGCTAGCGTTTGTTTCCCAGTCCTAAATGGAGTTGATTCACATGCAGTTTCTGGTCCTAAGAGCAAGAGTTGTTTTCTGGTAAGGAAAGTCACTATTGCGCTCCCATTGCCATACACAGTACAAATAGTACTCGCGTCTGTTCCCAGCAAGTACAGTGTATCGGACTGAAGAGGAGCTACTGTTCTTGTCAGTTTCCTAAGCAGAGTTGAACTAGCTATGGCCCGTGTGTAGGAAGCACAGTTCTTTTGTTCTGAGCAAGCTCACTGTTCTGGCCCTATAGGAAACACAGTAGAGTATAAGAGTGCTCTTTTCTCCAAAGCAGAGTGTGTTTCTTGTAAAGCGAGCTAGCATTTGTTTGCCAGTCCTATATGGAGTTGAATCACATGCAGTTTCTGGTCCCACGAGCAAGAGTTGTTTTATGGTAAGAAGAGTCACTATTGCGCTTCCAATGCCAGGCACAGGACAAATAGCACTGGCGTCTGTTCTCAGCAAGTACAGTGTATTGGACTGATGAGGATCTACTGTTCTTGTCAGGTTCCTAAGCAGAATTGAACTAGATATGGCCTTGTGTGTAGGAAGCACAGTTCTTTTGTTCTGAGCAAGTTCACTGTTCGGACACGATAGGAAACACAGTAGAGTAGAAGAGTGCTCTTTTCTCCAAAGAAGAGTGTGTTTCTTGTAAGGCGAGCTAGCGTTTGTTTCCCAGTCCTAAATGGAGTTGAGTCACATGCAGTTTTTTGTCCTAAGAGCAAGAGTTGTTTTCTCGTAAGACGAGTCACTAGATGTGCTCCAATTGCCATACACAGTGCAAGTAGCTCTCGCGTCTCTTCCCCGCAAGTACAGTGTATTGGACTGAAGAGGATCTACTGTTCTTGTCAGTTTCCTAAGCAGAGTTGAAGTAGATATGGCCCGTGTGTGTAGGAAGCACAGTTCTTTTGTTCTGAGCAAGCTCACTGTTCAGACCCCACAGGAAAAACAGTAGAGTAGAAGAGTGCTCTTTTTTCAAAAGCAGAGTGTGTTTCTTGTAAGGCGAACTAGCATTTGTTTCCCAGTCCTAAGTGGAGTTGAATCCCATGCAGTTTTTGGTACTACGAGGAAGAGTTGTTTTCTGGTAAGAAGAGTCACTATTGCGCTGCCATTTCCATACACTGGACAAATAGCACTGGCGTCTGTGCGCAGCAAGTACAGTGTATTGGACTGAAGAGGATCTACTGTTCTTGTCAGGTTCTTAAGCAGACTTGAAATAAATATGGCCGTGTGTGTAGGAAGAACAGTTTTTTTTGTTCTGAGCAAGCTCACTGTTCGGACACCATAGGAAACACAGTAGAGTAGAAGAGAACTCTTTTCTCTAAAGCAGAGTGTGTTTCTTGGAAGGCGAGCTAGTGTTTGTTTCCCAGTCCTAAATGGAGTTGAATCACATGCAGTTTCTGGTACTAAGAGCAAGAGTTGTTTTCTCGTAAGGAAAGTCACTATTGCGCTCCCATTGCCATACACAGTGCAAATAGCCCATGCGTCTGTTCCCAGCAAGTACAGTGTATGGGACTGAGGAGCTACTGTTCTTGTCAGTGTCCTAAGGAGAGTTTAACTAGATATGGCCCGTGTGTGTAGGAGGCACAGTTCTTTTTTTCTGAGCAAGCTCACTGTTCTGGCCCTATAGGAAACACAGTAGAGTTGAAGAGTGCTCTTTTCTCAAAAGCAGAGTGTGTTTCTTGTAAATCGAGCTAGAGTTTGTTTCCCAGTCTTAAATGGAGTTGAATCACATGCAGTTTTTAGTACTACGAGCAAGAGTTGTTTTCTGGTAAGAAGAGTCACTATTGCGCTGCCATTGCCATACACAGGACAAATAGCACTGGCGTCTGTTCCCAGCAAGTACAGTGTATTTGACTGAAGAGGATCTACTGTTCTTGTCAGGTTCCTAAGCAGAATTGAACTAGATATGGCCTTGTGTGTAGGAAGCACTGTTCTTTTGTTCTGAGCAAGCTCACTGTTCGGACACCATAGGAAACACAGTAGAGTAGAAGAGTGCTCTTTTCTCAAAAGCAGAGTGTGTTTCATGTAAGCGAGCTAGCGTTTGATTCCCAGTCCTAAATGAAGTTGAATCACATGCAGTTTCTGGTCCTAAGAGCAAGAGTTGTTTTCTGGTAAGGAAAGTCACTATTGCGCTCCCCTTGCCACACACAGTGCAAATAGCTCTCACGTCTGTTCCCAGCAAGTACAGTGTATCGGACTGAAGAGGAGCTACTGTTCTTGTCAGTTTCCTAAGCAGAGTTGAACTAGATATGGCCCGTGTGTGTAGGAAGCACAGTTCTTATGTTCTGAGCAAGCTCACGGTTCTGGCCCTATAGGAAACACAGTAGAGTAGAAGAGTGCTCTTTTCTCAAAAGCAGAGTGTGTTTCATGTAAGGCGAGCTAGCATTTGTTTAACAGTCCTAAATGGAGTTGAATCACATGCAGTTTCTGGTCCTACGAGCAAGAGTTGTTTTCTGGTAAGGAAAGTCACTATTGTGCTCCCATTGCAATCCACAGTGCAAATAGCACTCGCGTCTGTTATCAGTAAGTACACTATATCGGACTGAATAGGAGATACTGCTCTTGTCAGTTTCCTAAGCAGAGTTGAACTACATATGGTCCTTGTGTGTAGGAAGCACAGTCTTTTGTTCTGAGCAAGCTCACTGTTTGGACCCCATAGGAAACACAGTAGAGTAGAAGAGTGCTCTTTTCTCAAAAGCAGAGTGTGTTTCTTGTAAGGCGAGCTGGAGTTTGTTTCCCTGTCCTAAATAGAGATGAGTCACATGAAGTTTTTTGTCCTACGAGCAAGAGTTGTTTTCTGGTAAGACGAGTCACTATTGTGCTCCAATTGCCCTCCACAGTGCAAATAGCACTCGCGTCTGTTCCCAGCAAGTACAGTGTATTAGACTGAATAGGAGATACTGTTCTTGTCAGTTTCCTAAGCAGAGTTGAACTAGATATGTTCCATGTGTGTAGGAAGCACAGTTCTTTTGTTCTGAGCAAGCTCACTGTTTGGACCCGATAGGAAACACAGTAGAGTAGAAGAGTGCTCTTTTCTCAAAAGCAGAGTGTGTTTCTTGTAAGGCGAGCTAGAGTTTGTTTCCCAGTCATAAATGGAGTGGAATCACATGCAGTTTCTGGTCCTACGAGCAAGAGTTGTTTTATGGTAAGAAAAGTCACTATTGCGCTGCCATTGCCATACACAGGACAAATAGTACTGGCGTCTGTTCCCAGCAATACAGTGTATTGGACTGAAGAGGATCTACTGTTCTTGTCAGGCTTTTAAGCAGAATTGAACTAGATATGGCCGTGTGTGTAGGAAGCACAGGTCTTTTGTTCTGTGCAAGCTCACTGTTCGGACCCCATAGGAAACACAGTAGAGTAGAAGAGTGCTCTTTTCTCAAAAGCAGAGAGTGTTTTTTGTAAGGCAAGCTATCGTTTATTTCCCAGTCCTAAATGGAGTTGAATCACATGCAGTTTCTGGTCCTACGAGCAAGAGTTGTTTTCTGGTAAGGAAAGTCACTATTGCGCTCCCTTTGCCATACACAGTGCAAGTAGCACTCGCGTCTGTTCCCAGCAAGTACAGTGTATCGGACTGAAGAGGAGCAACTGTTCTTGTCAGTTTCCTAAGCAGAGTTGAACTAGATATGGCGCGTTTGTTTAGGAAGCACAGTTATTATGTTCTGAGCAAGCTCACTGTTCTGGCCCTATACGAAACACAGTAGAATAGAAGAGTGCTCTTTTCTCTAAAGCAGAGTGTGTTTCTTGTAAGGCGAGCTAGCGTTTGTTTCCCAGTCCTAAATGGAGTTGAGTCACATGCAGTTTTTGGTCCTACGAGCAAGAGTTGTGTTCTGGTAAGAAGAGTCACTATTGTGCTCCAAATAGCATACACAGTGCAAATAGCACTCGCGTCTGTTCCCAGAAAGTACAGTGTATTGGACTGAATAGGAGCTACTGTTCGTGTCAGTTTCCTAAGCAGAGTTGAACTAGATACGGTCCATGTGTGTAGAAAGCACAGTTCTTTGTTCTGAGCAAGCACACTGTTCGGACCCCATAGGAAACACAGTAGAGTAGAAGAGTGCTCTTTTCTCTAAAGCAGAGTGTGTTTCTTGTAAGGCGAGCTAGAGTTTGTTTTCCAGTCATAAATGGAGTGGAATCACATGCAGTTTCTGGTCCTACGAGCAAGAGTTGTTTTATGGTAAGAATAGTCACTATTGCGCTGCCATTGCCATACACAGGACAAATAGTACTGGCGTCTGTTCCCAGCAATACAGTGTATTGGACTGAAGAGGATCTACTGTTCTTGTCAGGTTCCTAAGCAGAATTGAACTAGATATGGCCGTGTGTGTAGGAAGCACAGATCTTTTGTTCTGTGCAAGCTCACTGTTCGGACCCCATAGGAAACACAGTAGAGTAGAAGAGTGCTCTTTTCTCAAAAGCAGAGTGTGTTTCTTGTAAGGCGAGCTAGCGTTTGTTTCCTAGTCCTAAATGGAGGTGAATCACATGCAGTTTCTGGTCCTACGAACAAGAGTTGTTTTCTGGAAAGGAAAGTCACGTTGCGCTCCCATTGCCATTCACAGTGCAAATAGCACTCCCGTCTGTTCCCAGCAAGTACAGTGTATTGGACTGAATAGGTGCTACTCTTCTTGTCAGTTTCTTAAGCAGAGTTGAACTAGAAATGATCCGTGTGTGTAGGAAGCACAGTTCTTTTGTTCTGAGCAAGCTCACTGTTTGGACCCCTTAGGAAACACAGTAGAGTAGAAGAGTGCTCTTTTCTCTAAAGCAGAGTGTGTTTCTTGTAAGGGGAGCTAGCATTTGTTTTCCAGCCCTAAATGGAGTTGAATCCCATGTAGTTTCTGGTCCTACGAGCAAGAGTTGTTTTCTGGTAAGAAGAGTCACTATTGCGCTCCCTTTGCCATACACAGTGCAAGTAGCACTCGCGTCTGTTCCCAGCAAGTACAGTGTATCGGACTGAAGAGGAGCAACTGCTCTTGTCAGTTTACTAAGCAGAGTTGAACTAGATATGGCGCGTTTGTTTAGAAAGCACAGTTATTATGTTCTGAGCAAGCTCACTGTTCTGGCCCTATAGGAAACACAGTAGAATAGAAGAGTGCTCTTTTCTCTAAAGCAGAGTGTGTTTCTTGTAAGGCGAGCTAGCGTTTGTTTCCCAGTCCTAAATGGAGTTGAGTCACATGCAGTTTTTGGTCCTACGAGCAAGAGTTGTGTTCTGGTAAGAAGAGTCACTATTGTGCTCCAAATAGCATACACAGTGCAAATAGCACTCGCGTCTGTTCCCAGCAAGTACAGTGTATTGGACTGAATAGGAGCTACTGTTCGTGTCAGTTTCCTAAGCAGAGTTGAACTAGATAAGGCCCGTGTGTGTAGGAAGCACAGTTCTTTTGTTCTGAGCAAGCTCACTGTTTGGACCCCATAGGAAACACAGTAGAGTAGAAGAGTGCTCTTTTCTCTAAAGCAGAGTGTGTTTCTTGTAAGGCGAGCTAGCGTTTGTTTCGCAGTCCTAAATGGAGTTGAATCGCATGCAGTTTCTGGTACTACGAGCAAGAGTTGTTTTCTGGTAAGAAGAGTCACTATTGTGCTGCCATTGCCATACACAGGACAAATTGCACTCATGTCTGTTCCCAGCATGCACAGTGTATTGGACTGAAGAGGAGCTATTGTTCATGTCAGTTTCCTAAGGATAGTTGAACTAGATATGGTCCATGTGTGTAGGAAGCACAGTTCTTTGTTCTGAGCAAGCTCACTGTTCGGACCCCATAGGAAACACAGTAGAGTAGAAGAGTGCTTTTTTCTCTAAATCAGAGTGTGTTTCTTGTAAGGCGAGCTAGCATTTGTTTCCCAGTCATAAATGGAGTTGAATCACATGCAGTTTGTGGTCCTACAAGCAAGAGTTGTTTTCTGGTAAGGAAAGTCACTATTGCGCTCCCATTGCCACACACAGTGCAAATAGCACTCGCATCTGTTCCCACAAAGTACAGTGTATCAGACTGAAGAGGAGCTACTGTTCTTGTCAGTTTCCTAAGCAGAGTTGAACTAGATATGGCCCATGTGTGTAGGAAGCACAGTTCTTTTGTTCTGAGCAAGCTCACTGTGCGGACCCCATAGGAAACAGAGTAGAGTAGAAGAGTGCTCTTTTCTCAAAAGCAGAGTGTGTTTCATGCAAGGCGAGCTAGCATTTGTTTCCCAGTCCTAAACGGAGTTGAATCACATGCAGTTTCTGGTCCTACGAGCAAGAGTTGTTTTCTGGTAAGGAAAGTCACTATTGTGCTCCCTTTGCCATACACAGTGCAAATAGCACCAGCGTCTGTTCCCAGCAAGTACAGTGTATCGGACTGAAGAGGAGCTACTGTTCTTGTCAGTTTCCTAAGCAGAGTTGAACTAGATATGGCCCGTGTGTTTAGGAAGTTCATTTCTTATGTTCTGAGCAAGCTCACTGTTCTGGCCCTATAGGAAACACAGTAGAGTAAATGAGTGCTCTTTTCTCTAAAGCAGAGTGTGTTTCTTGTAAGGCGAGCTAGCGTTTGTTTCCTAGTCCTAAATGGAGTTGAATCACATGCAGTTTCTGGTCCTACAAACAAGAGTTGTTTTCTGGTAATGAAAGTCACATTGTGCTCCAAATGCCATACACAGTGCAAAGAGCACTCGCGTCTGTTCCCAGCAAGTACAGTGTATTGGACTGAATAGGTGCTACTGTTCTTGTCAGTTTCCTAAGCAGAGTTGAACTACATATGGTTTGTGTGTGTAGGAAGCACAGTTCTTTGGTTCTGAGCAAGCTCACTGTTCTGGCCCTATAGGAAACACAGTAGAGTAGAAGAGTGCTCTTTTCTCAAAAGCAGAGAGTGTTTCTTGTAAGGCGAGCTAGAGTTGGTTTCCCAGTCCTAAAGGGAGTTGGATCACATGCAGTTTTTTGTCCTATGAGCAAGAGTTGTTTTCTGGTAAGAAGAGTTACTACTGTGCTCCATTTGCCATACACAGTGCAAGTAGCACTCGCGTCTGTTCTCAGCAAGTACAGTGTATCGGACTGAAGAGGAGCTACTGTTCTTGTCAGTTTCCTAAGCAGAGTTGAACTAGATATGGCCCGTGTGTGTAGGAAGGACATTTCTTTTGTTCTGAGCAAGCTCACTGTTCTGGCCTTATAGGAAACACAGTAGAGTAGAATAGTGCTATTTTCTCTAAAGCAGAGTGTGTTTCTTGTAAGGCAAGCTCGCGTTTGTTTTCCAGTCCTAAATGGAGTTGAGTCACAGGCAGCTTTTCGTCCTACTAGCAAGAGTTGTTTTCTGATAAGACGAGTCACTATTGCGCTGCCATTGTCATACACCAGACAAATAGCACGGGCGTCTGTGCGCAGCAAGTACAGTGTATTGGACTGAAGAGGATCTACTGTTCTTGTCAGGTTCTTAAGCAGACTTGAAATAGATATGGCCGTGTGTGTAGGAAGAACAGTTTTTTTGTTCTGAGCAAGCTCTCTGTTCGGACACCATAGGAAACACAGTAGTGTAGAAGAGAACTCTTTTCTCTAAAGCAGAGTGTGTTTTTTGGAAGGCGAGCAAGCGTTTGTTTCCAAGTCCTAAATGGAGTTGAATCACATGCAGTTTCTGGTACTAAGAGCAAGAGTTGTTTTCTCGTAAGGAAAGTCACTACTGCGCTCCCATTGCCATACACAGTGCAAATAGCCCATGCGTCTGTTCCCAGCAAGTACAGTGTATCGGACTGAAGAGAAGCTACTGTTCTTCTCAGTTTCCTAAGCAGAGTTGAACTAGATATGGCCCGTGTGTGTAGGAAGCACAGTTCTTTTTTTCTGAGCAAGCTCACTGTTCTGGCCCTATAGGAAACACAGTAGAGTAGAAGAGTGCTCTTTTCTCAAAAGCAGAGTGTGTTTCTTGTAAAGCGAGCTAGAGTTTGTTTCCCAGTCCTAAATGGAATTGAATCACATGCAGTTTCTGGTCCTAGGAGCAAGAGTTGTTTTATGGTAAGAAGAGTCACTATTGCGCTGCCATTGCCATACACAGGACAAATAGCACTGGCGTCTGTTCCCAGCAAGTACAGTGTATTGGACTGAAGAGGATCTACTGTTCTTGTCAGGTTCCTAAGCAGAATTGAACTAGATATGGCTGTGTGTGTAGGAAGCACAGTTCTTTTGTTCTGGGCAAGCTCACTGTTCGGAACTGTAGGAAACACAGTAGAGTAGAAGAGTGCTCTTTTCGCAAAAGCAGAGTGTTTTTCTTGTAAGGCGAGCTAGCGTTTGATTCCCAGTCCTAAATGGAGTTGAATCACATGCAGTTTTTAGTCCTACGAGCAAGAGTTGTTTTCTGGTAAGAAGAGTCACTATTGCGCTGCCATTTCCATACATAGGACAAATAGCACTGGCGTCTGTTCCCAGCAAGTACAGTGTATTGGACTGAAGAGGATCTACTGTTCTTGTCAGGTTCTTAAGCAGAATTGAACTAGATATGGCCGTGTGTGTAGGAAGCACAGTTCTTTTGTTCTGAGCAAGCTCACTGTTCGGACACCATAGGAAACACAGTAGAGTAGAAGAGTGCTCTTTTCTCAAAAGCAGAGTGTGTTTCATGTAAGCGAGCTAGCGTTTGATTCCCAGTCCTAAATGAAGTTGAATCACATGCAGTTTCTGGTCCTAAGAGCAAGAGTTGTTTTCTTGTAAGGAAAGTCACTATTGCGCTCCGCTTGCCATACACAGTGCAAATAGCTCTCGCGTCTGTTCCCAGCAAGTACAGTGTATCGGCCTGAAGAGGAGCTACTGTTCTTGTCAGTTTCCTAAGCAGAGTTGAACTAGATATGGCCCGTGTGTGTAGGAAGCACAGTTCTTATGTTCTGAGCAAGCTCACGATTCTGGCCCTATAGGAAACACAGTAGAGTAGAAGAGTGTTCTTTTCTCTAATGCAGACTGTGTTTCTTGTAAGGCGAGCTAGCGTTTGTTTCCCAGTCCTAAATGGAGTTGAGTCACAAGCAGATTTGGTCCTACGAGCAAGAGTTGTGTTCTGGTAAGAAGAGTCACTATTGTCCTCCAAATAACATACACAGTGCAAATAGCACTCGCGTCTGTTCCCAGCAAGTACAGTGTATTGGACTGAATAGGAGCTACTGTTCGTGTCAGTTTCCTAAGCAGAGTTGAACTAGATACGGTCCATGTGTGTAGAAAGCACAGTTCTTTGTTCTGAGCAAGCACACTGTTCGGACCCCATAGGAAACACAGTAGAGTAGAAGAGTGCTCTTTTCTCTAAAGCAGAGTGTGTTTCTTGTAAGGCGAGCTAGAGTTTGTTTCCCAGTCATAAATGGAGTGGAATCACATGCAGTTTCTGGTCCTACGAGCAAGAGTTGTTTTATGGTAAGAATAGTCACTATTGCGCTGCCATTGCCATACACAGGACAAATAGTACTGGCGTCTGTTCCCAGCAATACAGTGTATTGGACTGAAGAGGATCTACTGTTCTTGTCAGGTTCTTAAGGAGAATTGAACTAGATATGGCCGTGTGTGTAGGAAGCACAGATCTTTTGTTCTGTGCAAGCTCACTGTTCGGACCCCATAGGAAACACAGTAGAGTAGAAGAGTGCTCTTTTCTCAAAAGCAGAGTGTGTTTCTTGTAAGGCGAGCTAGCGTTTGTTTCCTAGTCCTAAATGGAGGTGAATCACATGCAGTTTCTGGTCCTACGAACAAGAGTTGTTTTCTGGAAAGGAAAGTCACGTTGCGCTCCCATTGCCATTCACAGTGCAAATAGCACTCCCGTCTGTTCCCAGCAAGTACAGTGTATTGGACTGAATAGGTGCTACTCTTCTTGTCAGTTTCTTAAGCAGAGTTGAACTAGAACTGATCCGTGTGTGTAGGAAGCACAGTTCTTTTGTTCTGAGCAAGCTCACTGTTTATAACCCTTAGGAAACACAGTAGAGTAGAAGAGTGCTCTTTTCTCTAAAGTAGAGTGTGTTTCTTGTAAGGGGAGCTAGCATTTGTTTTCCAGCCCTAAATGGAGTTGAATCCCATGTAGTTTCTGGTCCTACGAGCAAGAGTTGTTTTCTGGTAAGAAGAGTAACTATTGCGCTCCCTTTGCCATACACAGTGCAAGTAGCACTCGCGTCTGTTCCCAGCAAGTACAGTGTATCGGACTGAAGAGGAGCAACTGCTCTTGTCAGTTTACTAAGCAGAGTTGAACTAGATATGGCGCGTTTGTTTAGGAAGCACAGTTATTATGTTCTGAGCAAGCTCACTGTTCTGGCCCTATAGGAAACACAGTAGAATAGAAGAGTGCTCTTTTCTCTAATGCAGACTGTGTTTCTTGTAAGGCGAGCTAGCGTTTGTTTCCCAGTCCTAAATGGAGTTGAGTCACATGCAGTTTTTGATCCTACGAGCAAGAGTTGTGTTCTGGTAAGAAGAGTCACTATTGTGCTCCAAATAGCATACACAGTGCAAATAGCACTCGCGTCTGTTCCCAGCAAGTACAGTGTATTGGACTGAATAGGAGCTACTGTTCGTGTCAGTTTCCTAAGCAGAGTTGAACTAGATAAGGCTCGTGTGTGTAGGAAGCACAGTTCTTTTGTTCTGAGCAAGCTCACTGTTTGGACCCCATAGGAAACACAGTAGAGTAGAAGAGTGCTCTTTTCTCTAAAGCAGAGTGTGTTTCTTGTAAGGCGAGCTAACGTTTGTTTTGCAGTCCTAAATGGAGTTGAATCGCATGCAGTTTCTGGTACTACGAGCAAGAGTTGTTTTCTGGTAAGAAGAGTCACTATTGTGCTGCCATTGCCATACACAGGACAAATTGCACTCATGTCTGTTCCCAGCAAGCACAGTGTATTGGACTGAAGAGGAGCTATTGTTCATGTCAGTTTCCTAAGGATAGTTGAACTAGATATGGTCCATATGTGTAGGAAGCACAGTTCTTTGTTCTGAGCAAGCTCACTGTTCGGACCCCATAGGAAACACAGTAGAGTAGAAGAGTGCTTTTTTCTCTAAATCAGAGTGTGTTTCTTGTAAGGCGAGCTAGCATTTGTTTCCCAGTCATAAATGGAGTTGAATCACATACAGTTTGTGGTGCTACAAGCAAGAGTTGTTTTCTGGTAAGGAAAGTCACTATTGCGCTCCCATTGCCACACACAGAGCAAATAGCACTCGCATCTGTTCCTACAAAGTACAGTGTATCAGACTGAAGAGGAGCTACTGTTCTTGTCAGTTTCCTAAGCAGAGTTGAACTAGATATGGCCCATGTGTGTAGGAAGCACAGTTCTTTTGTTCTGAGCAAGCTCACTGTGCGGACCCCATAGGAAACAGAGTAGAGTAGAAGAGTGCTCTTTTCTCAAAAGCAGAGTGTGTTTCATGTAAGGCGAGCTAGCATTTGTTTCCCAGTCCTAAACGGAGTTGAATCACATGCAGTTTCTGGTCCTACGAGCAAGAGTTGTTTTCTGGTACGGAAAGTCACTATTGTGCTCCCTTTGCCATACACAGTGCAAATAGCACCAGCGTCTCTTCCCAGCAAGTACAGTGTATCGGACTGAAGAGGAGCTACTGTTCTTGTCAGTTTCCTAAGCAGAGTTGAACTAGATATGGCCCGTGTGTTTAGGAAGCTCAGTTCTTATGTTCTGAGCAAGCTCACTGTTCTGGCCCTATAGGAAACACAGTAGAGTAAATGAGTGCTCTTTTCTCTAAAGCAGAGTGTGTTTCTTGTAAGGGGAGCTAGCGTTTGTTTCCTAGTCCTAAATGGAGTTGAATCACATGCAGTTTCTGGTCCTACAAACAAGAGTTGTTTTCTGGTAATGAAAGTCACATTGTGCTCCAAATGACATACACAGTGCAAAGAGCACTCGCGTCTGTTCCCAGCAAGTACAGTGTATTGGACTGAATAGGTGCTACTGTTCTTGTCAGTTTCCTAAGCAGAGTTGAACTACATATGGTTTGTGTGTGTAGGAAGCACAGTTCTTTGGTTCTGAGCAAGCTCACTGTTCTGGCCCTATAGGAAACACAGTAGAGTAGAAGAGTGCTCTTTTCTCAAAAGCAGAGAGTGTTTCTTGTAAGGCGAGCTAGAGTTTGTTTCCCAGTCCTAAAGGGAGTTGGATCACATGCAGTATTTTGTCCTATGAGCAAGAGTTGTTTTCTGGTAAGAAGAGTTACTACTGTGCTCCATTTGCCATAAACAGTGCAAGTAGCACTCGTGTCTGTTCTCAGCAAGTACAGTGTATCGGACTGAAGAGGAGCTACTGTTCTTGTCAGTTTCCTAAGCAGAGTTGAACTAGATATGGCCCGTGTGTGTAGGAAGCACAGTTCTTTTGTTCTGAGCAAGCTCACTGTTCTGGCCTTATAGGAAACACAGTAGAGTAGAATAGTGCTATTTTCTCTAAAGCAGAGTGTGTTTCTTGTAAGGCAAGCTCGCGTTTGTTTTCCAGTCCTAAATGGAGTTGAGTCACAGGCAGCTTTTCGTCCTACTAGCAAGAGTTGTTTTCTGGTAAGACGAGTCACTATTGCGCTGCCATTGTCATACACAGGACAAATAGCACGGGCGTCTGTGCGCAGCAAGTACAGTGTATTGGACTGAAGAGGATCTACTGTTCTTGTCAGGTTCTTAAGCAGACTTGAAATAGATATGGCCGTGTGTGTAGGAAGAACAGTTTTTTTGTTCTGAGCAAGCTCACTGTTCGGACACCATAGGAAACACAGTAGTGTAGAAGAGAACTCTTTTCTCTAAAGCAGAGTGTGTTTTTGGAAGGCGAGCAAGCGTTTGTTTCCCAGTCCTAAATGGAGTTGAATCACATGCAGTTTCTGGTACTAAGAGCAAGAGTTGTTTTCTCATAAGGAAAGTCACTATTGCGCTCCCATTGCCATACACAGTGCAAATAGCCCATGCGTCTTTTCCCAGCAAGTACAGTGTATCGGACTGAAGAGAAGCTACTGTTCTTCTCAGTTTCCTAAGCAGAGTTGAACTAGATATGGCCCGTGTGTGTAGGAAGCACAGTTCTTTTTTTCTGAGCAAGCTCACTGTTCTGGCCCTATAGGAAACACAGTAGAGTAGAAGAGTGCTCTTTTCTCAAAAGCAGAGTGTGTTTCTTGTAAAGCGAGCTAGAGTTTGTTTCCCAGTCCTAAATGGAATTGAATCACATGCAGTTTCTGGTCCTAGGAGCAAGAGTTGTTTTATGGTAAGAAGAGTCACTATTGCGCTGCCATTGCCATACACAGGACAAATAGCACTGGCGTCTGTTCCCAGCAAGTACAGTGTATTGGACTGTAGAGGATCTACTGTTCTTGTCAGGTTCCTAAGCAGAATTGAACTAGATATGGCTGTGTGTGTAGGAAGCACAGTTCTTTTGTTCTGGGCAAGCTCACTGTTCGGAACTGTAGGAAACACAGTAGAGTAGAAGAGTGCTCTTTTCGCAAAAGCAGAGTGTTTTTCTTGTAAGGCGAGCTAGCCTTTGATTCCCAGTCCTAAATGGAGTTGAATCACTTGCAGTTTTTAGTCCTACGAGCAAGAGTTGTTTTCTGGTAAGAAGAGTCACTATTGCGCTGCCATTTCCATACATAGGACAAATAGCACTGGCGTCTGTTCCCAGCAAGTACAGTGTATTGGACTGAAGAGGATCTACTGTTCTTGTCAGGTTCTTAAGCAGAATTGAACTAGATATGGCCGTGTGTGTAGGAAGCACAGTTCTTTTGTTCTGAGCAAGCTCACTGTTCGGACACCATAGGAAACACAGTAGAGTAGAAGAGTGCTCTTTTCTCAAAAGCAGAGTGTGTTTCATGTAAGCGAGCTAGCGTTTGATTCCCAGTCCTAAATGAAGTTGAATCACATGCAGTTTCTGGTCCTAAGAGCAAGAGTTGTTTTCTTGTAAGGAAAGTCACTATTGCGCTCCACTTGCCATACACAGTGCAAATAGCTCTCGCGTCTGTTCCCAGCAAGTACAGTGTATCGGCCTGAAGAGGAGCTACTGTTCTTGTCAGTTTCCTAAGCAGAGTTGAACTAGATATGGCCCGTGTGTGTAGGAAGCACAGTTCTTATGTTCTGAGCAAGCTCACGATTCTGGCCCTATAGGAAACACAGTAGAGTAGAAGAGTGCTCTTTTCTCTAATGCAGACTGTGTTTCTTGTAAGGCGAGCTAGCGTTTGTTTCCCAGTCCTAAATGGAGTTGAGTCACATGCAGTTTTTGGTCCTACGAGCAAGAGTTGTGTTCTGGTAAGAAGAGTCACTATTGTGCTCCAAATAGCATACACAGTGCAAATAGCACTCGCGTCTGTTCCCAGCAAGTACAGTGTATTGGACTGAATAGGAGCTACTGTTCGTGTCAGTTTCCTAAGCAGAGTTGAACTAGATACGGTCCATGTGTGTAGAAAGCACAGTTCTTTGTTCTGAGCAAGCACACTGTTCGGCCCCCATAGGAAACACAGTAGAGTAGAAGAGTGCTCTTTTCTCTAAAGCAGAGTGTGTTTCTTGTAAGGCGAGCTAGAGTTTGTTTCCCAGTCATAAATGGAGTGGAATCATATGCAGTTTCTGGTCCTACGAACAAGAGTTGTTTTATGGTAAGAATAGTCACTATTGCGCTGCCATTGCCATACACAGGACAAATAGTACTGGCGTCTGTTCCCAGCAATACAGTGTATTGGACTGAAGAGGATCTACTATTCTTGTCAGGTTCCTAAGCAGAATTGAACTAGATATGGCCGTGTGTGTAGGAAGCACAGATCTTTTGTTCTGTGCAAGCTCACTGTTCGGACCCCATAGGAAACACAGTAGAGTAGAAAAGTGCTCTTTTCTCAAAAGCAGAGTGTGTTTCTTGTAAGGCGAGCTAGCGTTTGTTTCCTAGTCCTAAATGGAGGTGAATCACATGCAGTTTCTGGTCCTACGAACAAGAGTTGTTTTCTGGAAAGGAAAGTCACGTTGCGCTCCCATTGATATTCACAGTGCAAATAGCACTCCCGTCTGTTCCCAGCAAGTACAGTGTATTGGACTGAATAGGTGCTACTCTTCTTGTCAGTTTCTTAAGCAGAGTTGAACTAGAAATGATCCGTGTGTGTAGGAAGCACAGTTCTTTTGTTCTGAGCAAGCTCACTGTTTGGACCCCTTAGGAAACACAGTAGAGTAGAAGAGTGCTCTTTTCTCTAAAGCAGAGTGTGTTCCTTGTAAGGGGAGCTAGCGTTTGTTTTCCAGTACTAAATGGAGTTGAATCCCATGCAGTTTCTGGTCCTACGCGCAAGAGTTGTTTTCTGGTAAGAAGAGTCACTATTGCGCTGCCATTGCCATACACAGGACAAATAGCACTGGCATCTGTTCGCAGCAAGTACAGTGTATTAGACTGAAGAGGATCTACTGTTCTTGTCAGGTTCCTAAGCAGAATTGAACTAGATATGGCCATGTGTGTAGGAAGCACAGTTCTTTTTTTCTGAGCAAGCTCACTGTTCGGACACCATAGGAAACACAGTAGAGTAGAAGAGTGCTCTTTTCTCAAAAGCAGAGTGTGTTTCATGTAAGCGAGCTAGCGTTAGATTCCCAGTCCTAAGTGAAGTTGAATCACATGCAGTTACTGGTCCTAAGAGCAAGAGTTGTTTTCTGGTAAGGAAAGTCACTATTGCGCTCCACTTGCCATACACAGTGCAAATAGCTCTCGCGTCTTTTCCCAGCAAGTAAAGTGTATCGGACTGAAGAGGAGCTACTGTTCTTGTCAGTTTCCTAAGCAGAGTTGAACTAGATATGGCCCGTGTGTGTAGGAAGCACAGTTCTTATGTTCTGAGCAAGCTCACGGTTCTGGCCCTGTAGGAAACACAGTAGAGTAGAAGAGTGCTCTTTTCTCAAAAGCAGAGTGTGTTTCATGTAAGGAGAGCTAGCATTTGTTTCCCAGTCCTAAATGGAGTTGAATCACATGCAGTTTCTGGTCCTATGAGCAAGAGTTGTTTTCTGGTAAGGAAAGTCACTATTGTGCTCCCATTGCCATCCACAGTGCAAATAGCACTCTCGTCTGTTCCCAGCAAGTACACTGTATCGGACTGAAGAGGAGCTACAGTTCTTGTCAGTTTCCTAAGCAGAGTTGAACTAGATATGGCCCGTGTGTAGGAAGCACAGTTCTTTTGTTCTGAGCAAGCTCACTGTTCTGGCCCTATACAAAACACAGTAGAGTAGAAGAGTGCTCTTTTCTCTAATGCAGAGTGTGTTTCTTGTAAGGCGAGCTAGCGTTTGTTTCCCAGTCCTAAATGGAGTTGAATCACATGCAGTTTCTGGTCCTACGAGCAAGAGTTGTTTTATGGTAAGAAGAGTCACTATTTTGCTGCCATTGCCATACACAGGACAAATAGCACTGGCGTCTGTTCCCAGCACGTACATTGTATTGGACTGAAGAGGATCTACTGTTCTTGTCAGGTTCCTAAGCAGAATTGAACTAGATATGGCCGTGTGTGTAGGAAGCACAGTTCTTTTGTTCTGAGCAAGCTCACTGTTCGGACCCTATAGGAATCACAGTAGAGTAGAAGAGTGCTCTTTTCTCAAAAGCAGAGAGTGTTTCTTGTAAGGCGAGCTAGCGTTTTTTTCCCAGTCCTAAATGGAGTTGAATCACATGCAGTTTCTGGTCCTATGAGCAAGAGTAGTTTTCTGGAAAGGAAATTCACTATTGCCCTCTCATTGCCATACACAGTACAAAAAGCACTCGCTTCTGTTCCCAGCAAGTACAGTGTATCAGACTGAAGAGGAGCTGCTGTTCTTGTCTGTTTCCTAAGCAGAGTTGAACTAGATATGGCCCTTGTGTGTAGGAAGCACAGTTCTTATGTTCGGAGCAAGCTCACTGTTCTGGCCCTATAGGAAACACAGTAGAGTAGAAGAGTGCTCTTTTCTCAAAAGCAGAGTGTGTTTCTTGTAAGGCGAGGTAGCATTTGTTTCCTAGTCCTAAATGGAGTTGAATCACATGCAGTTTCAGGTCCTAGGAACAAGAGTTGTTTTCTGGTAAGGAAAGTCACATTTTGCTCCCATTGCCAAACACAGTCCAAATAGCACTTGCGTCTGTTACCAGCAAGTACAGTGTATTGGACTGAATAGGTGCTACTGTTCTTGTCAGTTTCCTAAGCAGAGTTGAACTAGATATGATCCGTGTTTGTAGGAAGCACAGTTCTTTTGTTCTTTGCAAGATCACTGTTTGGACCCCTTAGGAAACAATGTAGAGTAGAAGAGTGCCCTTTTCTCTAAAGCAGTGTGTGTTTCTTGTAAGGCGAGCTAGCGTTTGTTTCGCAGTCCTAAATGGAGTTGAATCCCATGCAGTTTCTGGGACTACGAGCAAGAGTTGTTTTCTGGTAAGAATAGTCACTATTGCGCTGCCATTGCCATACACAGGACAAATAGCACTGGCGTCTGTTCCCAGCAAGTACAGTGTATTGGACTGAAGAGGATCTACTGTTCTTGTCAGGTTCCTAAGCAGAATTAAACTAAATATGGCCGTGTTTGTAGGAAGCACAGTTCTTTTGTTCTGAGCAAGCACACTGTTCGGACCACATAGGAAACACAGTAGAGTAGATGAGTGCTCTTTTCTCAAAAGCAGAGTGTGTTTCTTGTAAGGTGAGCTAACATTTGTTTACCAGTCCTAAATGGCGATGAATCACATGCTGTTTGTGGTCCTACGAGCAAGAGTAGTTTTCTGGTAAGGAAAGTCACTATTGTGCTCTCAATGCAATACACAGTGCAAATAGCACTCGCGTCTGTTCCGAGCAAGTACACTGTATCGGACAGAAGAGGAGCTACTGTTCTTGTCAGTTTCCTAAGCAGAGTTGAACTAGATATGGCCCGTGTTTGTAGGAAGCACAGTTATAATGTTCTGAGCAAGCTCACTGTTCTGGCCCTACAGGAAACACAGTAGATAGAAGAGTGCTCTTTTCTCTAAAGCAGAGTGTGTTTCTTGTAAGGCGAGCTCGCGTTTGTTACACAGTCCTAAATGGAGTTGAGTCACAGGCAGTTTTTGGTCCTACGAGCAAGAGTTGTTTTCTGGTAAGAAGATTCACTATTGTGCTCCAAATGCCATACACAGTGCAAATAGCACTCGCGTCTGTTCTCAGCAAGCACAGTGTATTGGACTGAATAGGAGCTACTTTTCTTGTCAATTTCCTAAGCAGAGTTGAACTAGATATGGTCCATGTGTGTAGGAAGCACAGTTCATTTGTTCTGAGCAAGCTCACTGTTTGGACCCCATAGGAAACACAGTAGAGTAGAAGAGTGCTCTTTTCTCTAAAGCAGATTGTGTTTCTTGTAAGGCGAGCTAGCGTTTGTTTCCCAGTCCTAAATGGTGTTGAATCACATGCAGTTTGTGGTCCTACGAGCAAGAGTTGTTTTCTGGTAAGGAATGTCACTATTGCGCTCCCATTGCCATACACAGGACAAATAGCACTCGCGTCTGTTCCCAGCAAATACAGTGTATTGGACTGAATAGGAACTACTGTTCTTGTCAGTTTCCTAAGGATAGTTGAACTACATATGGTCCGTGTGTGTAGGAAGCACAGTTCTTTTGTTCTGAGCAAGCTCACTGTTTTGACCCCATAGGAAACACAGTAGAGTAGCAGAGTGCTCTTTTCTCTAAAGCAGAGTGTGTTTCTTGTAAGGAGCACTAGCGTTTGTTTCCCAGTCCTAAATGGCGTTGAATCATATGCAGTTTGTGGTCCTACGAGCAAGAAATGTTTTCTGGTAGGAAAGTCACTATTTCGCTCCCATTGCCAGACACAGTGCAAACAGCACATGCGTCTGTTTCCAGCATGTACAGTGTATCGGACTGAAGAGGAGCTACTCTTCTTGTCAGTTTTCTAAGCAGAGTTCAACTAGATAAGGCTCGTGTGTGTAGGAAGCACAGTTCTTATGTTCTGAGCAAGCTCACTGTTCTGGCCCTATAGGAAACACAGTAGAGTAGAAGAGTGCTCTTTTCTCAAAAGCAGAGTGTGTTTCTTGTAAGGCGAGCTAGCGTTTTTTTCCTAGTCCTAAGAGGAGTTGAATCACATGCAGTTTCTGGTCCTACGAACAAGAGTTGTTTTCTGGTAAGGAAAGTCACTATTGTGCTCCCAAAGCCATACACAGGACAAACAGCTTTTGCGTCTGTTCCCCGCAAGTACAGTGTATTGGACTGAAGAGGATCTACTGTTCTTGTCAGGTTACTAAGCAGAATTGAACTAGATATGGCCGTGTGTGTAAAAAGCACAGGTCTTTTTTTCTGTGCAAGCTCACTGTTTGGACCCCATAGAAAACACAGTAGAGTAGAAGAGTGCTCATTTCTCAAAAGCAGAGTGTTTTTCTTGTAAGGCAAGCTAGCGTTTGTTTCCTAGCTCTAAATGGAGTTGAATCACATGCAGTTTCTGGTCCTACGAACAAGAGTTTTTTTCTGGTAAGGAAAGTCACGTTGCGCTCCCAATGCCATTCACAGTGCAAATAGCACTCCCGTCTGTTCCCAGCAAGTACAGTGTATTGGACTGAATAGGTGCTACTGTTCTTGTCAGTTTCCTAAGTAGAGTTGTACTAGAAATGATCCATGTGTGTAGGAAGAACAGTTCTTTTGTTCTGAGCAAGCTCACTGTTTGGAGCCCATAGGAAACACAGTAGAGTAGAAGAGTGCTCTTTTCTCTAAAGCAGAGTGTGTTTCTTGTAACGCGAGCTAGCGTTTGTTTCCCAGTCTTAAATGGATTTGAATCCCATGCAGTCTGTGTTACTACGAGCAAGAGTTGTTTTCTGGTAAGAAGAGTCACTATTGCGCTGCCATTGCCATACACAGTGCAAATAGCCCATGCGTCTGTTCCCAGCAAGTACAGTGTATCGGACTGAAGAGGAGCTACTGTTCTTGTCAGTTTCCTAAGCAGAGTTGAATTAGATATGGCCCTTGTGTCTAGGAAGCACAGTTCATTTGTTCTGAGCAAGCTCACTCTTCTGGCCTTATAGGAAACACAGTAGAGTAGAAGTGTGCTCTTTTCTCAAAAGCAGAGTGTGTTTCTTGTAAGGCGAGCTAGAGTTTGTTTCCCAGTCCTAAAGCGAGTTGAGTCACATGCAGTTTATTGTCCTACGAGCAAGAGTTGTTTTCTGGTAAGAAGTGTCACTATTGTGCTCCAATTGCCATACACAGTGCAAGTAGCACTCACGTCTGTTCTCAGCAAGTACACTGTATTGGACTGAAGAGGAGCTACTGTTCTTGTCAGTTTCCTAAGCAGAGTTGAACTACATATGGTCCGTGTGTGTAGGAAGCACAGTTCTTTTGTTCTGAGCAAGCTCACTGTTCGGACCCCATAGGAAACACAATAGAGTAGAAGAGTGCTCTTTTCTCTAAAGCAAAGTGTGTTTCTTGTAAGGCGAGCTAGCGTTTTTTTTCCCAGTCCTAAATGGAGTGGAATCACATGCAGTTTCTGGTCCTACGATCAAGAGTTGTTTTATGGTAAGAATAGTCACTATAGCGCTGCCATTGCCATACACAGAACAAATAGCACTGGCGTCTGTTCGCAGCAAGTACAGTGTATTGGACTGAAGAGGATCTACTGTTCTTGTCAGGTTCCTAAGCAGAATTGAACTAGATATGGCCGTGTGTGTAGGAAGCACAGTTCTTTTGTTCTGAGCAAGCTCACTGTTCTGGCCCTATAGGAAACACAGTAGAGTAGAAGAGTGCTCTTTTCTCAAAAGCAGAGTGTGTTTCTTGTAAGGCAAGCTTGTGTTTGTTTCCCAGTCCTAAATGGAGTTGAGTCACATGCAGTTTTTTTGTCCTACGAGCAAGAGGTGTTTTCTTGTATGAAGAGTCACTATTGCGCTCCCATTTCCATACACAGTGCAAATAGCACTCGCGTCTGCTCCCTGCAAGTACAGAGTATTGGACTGAAGAGGAGCTCCTGTTGTTGTCAGTTTCCTAAGCAGAGTTGAACTTGATATGGCCCGTGTGTGTAGGAAGCACAGTTCTTTTGTTCAGAGCAAGCTCACTGTTCGGACCCCATTGGAAACACAGTAGAGTAGAAGAGTGCTCTTTTCTCAAAAGCAGAGTGTGTTTCATGTAAGGCGAGCTAGCATTTGTTTCCCAGTCCTAAATGGAGTTGAATAACATGTAGTTTCTGGTCCTACGAGCAAGAGTTGTTTTCTGGTAAGGAAAGTCACTATTGCGCTCCCATTGCCATCCACAGTGCAAATAGCACTCGCGTCTGTTCCCAGCAAGTACAGTGTATCGGACTGAAGAGGAGCTACTGTTCTTGTCAGTGTCCTAAGCAGAGTTGAACTAGATATGCCCGTGTGTGTAGGAAGCACAGTTCTTATGTTCTGAGCAAGCTCACTGTTCTGGCCCTATAGGAAACACAGTAGAGTAGAAGAGTGCTCTTTTCTCTAAAGCAGAGTGTGTTTCTGTAAGGCGAGCTAGCGTTTGTTTCCCAGTCTTAAATGGAGTTGAGTCACAGGCAGTTTTTCGTCCTACGAGCAAGAGTTGTTTTCTGGTAAGAAGAGTCACTATTGCGCTCCAAATGCCATCCACAGTGCAAATAGCACTCGCGACTGCTCCCAGCAAGCACAGTGTATTGGACTGAATAGGAGCTACTGTTCTTTTCAATTTCCTAAGCAGAGTTGAACTACATATGGTCCATGTGTGTAGGAAGGACAGTTCTTATGTTCTGAGCAAGCTCACTGTTCTGGTCCTATAGGAAACACAGTAGAGTAGAAGAGTGCTCTTTTCTCAAAAGCAGAGTGTGTTTCTTGTAAGGCGAGCTAGCGTTTGTTTCCCAGTCCTAAACGGAGTTGAATCACATGCAGTTTCTGGTCCTACGAGCAAGAGTTGTTTTCTGGTAAGGAAAGTCACTATTGTGCTCCCTTTGCCATCCACAGGACAAATAGCATTCGCGTCTGTTCCCAGCAAGTACAGTGTATCGGACTGAAGAGGAGCTACTGTTTTTGTTAGTTTCCTAAGTAGAATTGAACTAGATATGGCCCGTGTGTGTAGGAAGCACAGTTCTTATGTTCTGAGCAAGCTCACTGTTCTGGCCCTATAGGAAACACAGTAGAGTAGAAGAGTGCTCTTTTCGCAAAAGCAGAGTGTGTTTCTTGTAAGGCGAGCTAGCGTTTCTTTCCTAGTCCTAAATGGAGTTGAATCACATGCAGTTTCTGATCCTACGAACAAGAGGTGTTTTCTGTTAAGAAGAGTCACTATTGCGCTCCCATTGCCATACACAGGGCAAATAGCACACGCGTCTGTTCACAGGAAGTACAGTGTATTGGACTGAATAGGTGCTACTGTTATTGTCAGTTTCCTAAGCAGACTTGAACTAGATATGGCCGTGTGTGTAGGAAGCACAGTTTTTTTGTTCTGAGCAAGCTCACTGTTCGGACCCCATAGGATACACAGTAGAGTAGAAGAGTGCTCTTTTCTCAAAAGCACAGTGTGTTTCTTGTAAGGCGAGCTAGCGTTTGTTTCCCAGTACTAAAAGGAGTTGAATCACACGCAGTTTCTGGTCCTACGAGCAAGAGTTGTTTTCTGGTGAGCAAAGTCACTATTGCGCTCCCATTGCCATACAAAGTGCAAATAGACCTCCCGTCTGTTACCAGCAAGTACAGTGTATTGGACTGAAGAGGATCTACTGTTCTTGTCAGTTTCCTAAGCAGAGTTGAACTACATATGGTCCGTGTGTGTAGGAAACACAGTTCTTTTGTTCTGAGCAAGCTCACTGTTTCGACCCCATAGGAAACACAATAGAGTAGAAGAGTGCTGTTTTCTCTAAAGCAAAGTGTGTTTCTTGTAAGGCGAGCTAGCGTTTGTTTCCCAGTCCTAAATGGAGTGGAATCACATGCAGTTTCTGGTCCTACGATCAAGAGTTGTTTTATGGTAAGAATAGTCACTATAGTGCTGCCATTGCCATACACAGGACAAATAGCACTGGCGTCTGTTCGCAGCAAGTACAGTGTATTGGACTGAAGTGGATCAACTGTTCTTGTCAGTTTCCTAAGCAGAATTGAACTAGATATGGCCCTGTGTAGGAAGCACAGTTCTTTTGTTCTGAGCAAGCTCACTGTTCTGGCCCTATAGGAAACACAATAGAGTAGAAGAGTGCTCTTTTCTCAAAAGGAGAGTGTGTTTCTTGTAAGGCGAGCTTGCGTTTGTTTCCCAGTCCTAAATGGAGTTGAGTCACATGCAGTTTTTTTGTCCTACGAGCAAGAGTTGTTTTCTTGTATGAAGAATGATTATTGCGCTGCCATTGCCATACACAGTGCAAATAGCACTCGGTCTGCTCCCTGCAAGTACAGAGTATTGGACTGAAGAGGAGCTCCTGTTGTTGTCAGTTTCCTAAGCAGAGTTGAACTAGATATGGCCCGTGTGTGTAGGAAGCACAGTTCTTTTGTTCAGAGCAAGCTCACTGTTCGGACACCATAGGAAACACAGTAGAGAAGAAGAGTGCTCTTTTCTCAAAAGCAGAGTGTGTTTCATGTAAGGCGAGCTAGCATTTGTTTCCCAGTCCTAAATGGAGTTGAATCACACGCAGTTTCTGGTCCTTTGAGCAAGAGTTGTTTTCTGGTAAGGAAAGTCACTATTGCGCTCCCATTGCCATCCACAGTGCAAATAGCACTCGCCTCTGTTCCCAGCAAGTACAGTGTATCGGACTGAAGAGGAGCTACTGTTCTTGTCAGTGTCCTAAGCAGAGTTGAACTAGATATGGCCCGTGTGTAGGAAGCACAGTTCTTTTGTTGTGAGCAAGCTCACTGTTCTGGCCCTATAGGAAACACAGTAGAGTAGAAGAGTTCTCTTTTCTCTAAAGCAAAGTGTGCTTCTTATAAGGTGAGCTAGCGTTTGTTTCCCAGTCTTAAATGGAGTTGAATCACATGCAGTTTCTGGTCCTACGAGCAAGAGTTGTTTTCCAGTAAGGAAAGTCACTATTGTGCTCCCTTTGCCATCCACAGTGAAAATAGCACTCGCGTCTGTTCTCAGCAAGTACACTGTATCGGACTGAAGAGGAGCTACTGTTCTTTTCAGTTTCCTAAGCAGAGTTGAACTAGGTAAGGCCCATGTGTGCAGGAAGCACAGTTCTTTTGTTCTGAGCAAGCTCACTGTTGGACACCATAGGAAAGACAATAGAGTAGAAGAGTGCTCTTTTCTCAAAAGCAGAGTGTGTTTCTTGTAAGGCGATCTCGTTTTTTTCCCAGTCCTAAATGGAGTTGAATCAAACGCAGTCTGGTCCTACGAGCAAGAGTTGTTTTCTGGTAAGGAAAGTCACTATTGCACTCCCATTGCCATACACAGTGCAAATAGCAGTCGGGTCTATTCCCAGCAAGTGCAGTGTATCGGAAGGAAGAGGAGCTACTGGTCTTGTCAGTTTCCTAAGCAGAGTTGAACTAGATATGGCCCGTGTGTGTAGGAAACACAGTTCTTATGTTCTGAGCAAGCTCACTGTTCTGGCCCTATAGGAAACACAGTAGAGTAGAAGAGTGCTCTTTTCTCAAAAGCAGAGTGTGTTTCTTGTAAGGCGAGCTAGCATTTCTTTCCTAGTCTTAATGGCGTTGAATCACATGCAGTTTCTGGTCCTACGAACAAGATTTGTTTTCTGGTAAGGAAAGTCACTATTGCGCTCCCATTGCCATACACAGGGCAAATAGCACTCGCGTATTTTCCCAACAAGTACAGTGTATTGGACTGAATAGGAACTACTGTTCTTGTCAGTTTCCTAAGCAGAGTTGAACTACATATGGTCCGTGTGTGTAGGAAGCACAGTTCTTTTGTTCTGAGCAAGCTCACTGTTTGGACCCCATAGGAAACACAGTAGAGGAGAAGAGTGCTCTTTTCTCTAAAGCAAAGTGTGTTTCTTGTAAGGCCAGCTAGCGTTTGTTTCCCAGTCCTAAATGGAGTGGAATCACATGCAGTTTCTGGTAGTACGAGCACGAGTTGTTTTATGGTAAGAAGAGTCACTATTTCGCTGCCATTGCCATACACAGGACAAATAGCACTGGCGTCTGTTCCCAGCAAGTACAGTGTATTGGATTGAAGAGGATCTACTGTTCTTGTCAGGTTCCTAAGCAGAATTGAACTAGATATGGCCGTGTGTGTAGGAAGCAAAGTTCTTTTGTTCTGAGCAAGCCCACTGTTCTGGCCCTATAGGAAACACAGTAGAGTAGAAGAGTGCTCTTTTCGCTAAAGCAGAGTGTGTTGATTGTAAGTCGAGCTAGCGTTTGTTTCCCAGTCTTAAATGGAGTGGAATCACATGCAGTTTCTGGTCCTATGAGCAAGAGTTGTTTTATGGTAAGAATAGTCACTATTGCGCTGCCATTGCCATACACAGGACAAATAGCACTGGCGTCTGTTCCCAGCAAGTACAGTGTATCGGCCTGAAGAGGATCTACTGTTCTTGTCAGTTTCCTAAGCAGAGTTGAACTAGATATGGCCCGTGTGTGTAGGAAGCACAGTTCTTATGTTCTGAGCAAGCTCACTGTTCTGGCCCTATAGGAAACACAGTAGAGTAGATGAGTGTTCTTTTCTCTAAAGCAGAGTTTGTTTCTTGTAAGGCGAGCTAGCGTTTGTTTCCTAGCTCTAAATGAAGTTGAATCACATGCAGTTTCTGGTCCTACAATCAAGAGTTGTTTTCTGGTAAGGAAAGTCACTATTGCGCTCCCATTGCCATACACAGTGCAAATAGCACTGGCGTCTGTTCCCAGCAAGTACAGTGTATTGGACTGAATAGGTGCTACTGTTCTTGTCAGTTTCCTAAGCAGAGTTGAAGTATATATGATCCGTGTGTGTAGGAAGCACATATCTTTTGTTCAGAGCAAGCTCACTGTTCGGACCCCATAGGAAACACAGTAGAGTAGAAGAGTGCTCTTTTCTCTAAAGCAGAGTGTGTTTCTTGTAAGGCGAGCTCGCGTTTGTTTCCCAGTCCTAAATGGAGTTGAGTCACAGGCAGTTTTTGGTCCTAAGAGCAAGAGTTGTTTTCTGGTAAGAATAGTCACTATTGTGATCCAAATGCCATACACAGTGCAAATAGCACTCGCGTCTGTTCCCAGCAAGTACAGTGTATTGGACTGAAGAGGAGCTACTGTTCTTGTCAGGTTCCTAAGCAGAGTTTAACTAGATATGGTCCATGTGTGTAGGAAGCCGAGTTCTTTTGTTCTTTGCAAGCTCACTGTTTGGACCCCATAGGAAACACAGTAGAGTAGAAGAGTGCTCTTTTCTTAAAAGCAGAGTGTGTTTCTTGTAAGGCGAGCTGTCCTTTGTTTCCCAGTCCTAAATGGAGTTGAATCAAATGCAGTCTGGTCCTACGAGCAAGAGTTGTTTTCTGGTAAGGAAAGTCACTATTGCACTCCCATTGCCATACACAGTGCAAATAGCACTCGTGTCTGTTCCCAGCAAGTACAGTGTATCGGAAGGAAGAGGAGCTACTGTTCTTGTCAGTTTCCTAAGCAGAGTTGAACTAGATATGGCCCGTGTGTGTAGGAAACACAGTTCTAATGTTCTGACAAGCTCACTGTTCTGGCCCTATAGGAAACACAGTAGAGTAGAAGAGTGCTCTTTTCTCCAAAGCAGAGTCTGTTTCTTGTAAGGCTAGCTAGCATTTCTTTCCTAGTTCTAAATGGCGTTGAATCACATGCAGTTTCTGGTCCTACGAACAAGAGTTGTTTTCTGGTAAGGAAAGTCACATTGCGCTCCCATTGCCAAACACAGTGCAAATAGCACTCGCGTCTCTTCCCAGCAAGTACAGTGTATTGGACTGAATAGGTGCTACTGTTCTTGTCAGTTTCATAAGCAGAGTTGAACTATATATGATCCGTGTTTGTAGGAGCACAGTTCTTTTGTTCTTTGCAAGACCACTGTTTGGACCCCATAGGAAACAAAGTAGAGTAGAAGAGTGCTCTTTTCGCTAAAGCAGAGTGTGTTTCTTGTAACGCGAGCTAGCGTTTGTTTCACAGTCCTAAATGGAGTTGAATCCCATGCAGTTTCTGGGATTACGAGCAAGAGTTTTTTTCTGGTAAGAATAGTCACTATTGCGCTGCCATTGCCATACACAGGACAAATAGCACTGGCGACTTTTCCCAGTAAGTACAGTGTATTGGACTGAAGAGGATCTACTGTTCTTGTCAGGTTCCTAAGCAGAATTGGACTAAATATGGCATAGTGTGTAGGAAGCACAGTTCTTTTGTTCTGAGCAAGCTCACTGTTCGGACCCCATAGGAAACACAGTAGAGTAGAAGAGTGCTCTTTTCTCAAAAGCAGAGTGTGTTTTTTGTAAGGCGAGCTATCATATGTTTCCCAATCCTAAATGGAGTTGAATCACATGCCGTTTCTGGTCCTACGAGCAAGAGTTGTTTTCTGGTAAGGAAAGTCACTATTGTGTTCCCTTTGCCATACAGAGTGCAAGTAGAACTCACGTCTGTTCCCAGCAAGTACAGTGGATCAGACTGAAGAGGAGCTACTGTTCTTGTCAGGTTCCTAAGCAGAGTTGAACTAGATATGGCCTGTGTGTTTAGGAAGCACAGTTATTATGTTCTGAGCAAGCTCACTGTTCTGGCCCGATAGGAAACACAGTAGAGTAGAAGAGTGCTCTTTTCTCAAAAGCAGAGTGTGTTTCTTGTAAGGCGAGCTAGAGTTTGTTTCCCTGTCCTAAATGGAGTTGAGTCACATGCAGTTTTGGTCCTACCAGCAAGAGTTGTTTTCTGGTAAGAAGAGTCACTATTGTGCTCCAACTGCAATACACAGTGCAAATAGCACTCTGGTATGTTCCCAGCAAGTACAGTGTATTGGACTGAATAGGAGCTCCTGTTCTTGTCAGTTTCCTAAGCAGAGTTGAACTAGATATGGTCCATGTGTGTAGGAAGCACAGTTCTTTTGTTCTGAGCAAGCTCACTGTTTGGACCCCATAGGAAACACAGTAGAATAGATGAGTGCTCTTTTCTCAAAAGCAGAGTGTGTTTCTTGTAAGGCGAGCTAGCATTTGTTTCCCAGTTTTAAATGGCGTTGAATCACATGCTGTTTGTGGTCCTACGAGCAAGAGTTGTTTTCTGGTAAGGAAAGTCACTATTGTGCTCTCAATGCCATACACACTGTAAATAGCACTCGCGTCTGTTCCCAGCAAGTACAGTGTATTGGACTGAAGAGGAGCAACTGTTCTTGTCAGTTTCCCTGGCAGAGTTGAACTAGATATGGACCCTGTGTCTAGGAAGCACAGTTCATTTGTTCTGAGCAATCTCACTGTTCTGGCCCTATAGGAAACACAGTAGAGTAGAAGAGTGCTCTTTTCTCAAAACCAGAGTGTGTTTCTTCTAAGGCGAGCTAGAGTTTGTTTCCCTGTCCTAAATGGAGTTGAGTCACATGCAGTTTTTTGTCCTACGAGCAAGAGTTGTTTTCTGGTAAGACGAATCAATATTGTGCTCCAATTGCCATACACAGTAAAAATAGCACTTGCGTCTATTCCCAGCAAGTACAGTGTATTGGACTGAATAGGAGCTACTGTTCTTGTCAGTTTCCTAAGCAAAGTTGAACTAGATATGGTCCATGTGTGTAGGAAGCACAGTTCTTTTGTTCTGAGCAAGCTCACTATTTGGACCCCATTGGAAACACAGTAGAGTAGAAGAGTGCTCTTTTCTCAAAAGCAGAGTGTGTTTCTTGTAAGGCGAGCTAGTGTTTGTTTCCCAGTCTTAAATGGAGTGGAATCACATGCAGTTTCTGGTCCTACGAGCAAGAGTTGTTTTCTGCTAAGAAGAGTCACTATTGCGCTGCCATTGCCATACACAGGACAAATAGCACTGGCGTCTGTTCCCAGCAAGTACAGTGTATTGGACTGAAGAGGATCTACTGATCTTGTCAGATTCCTAAGCAGAATTGAACTAGATATGGCCGTGTGTGTTTGAAGCACAGTACTTTTGTTCTGAGCAAGCTCACTGTTCGGACCCCATACCAAACACTGTAGAGTAGAAGAGTGCTCTTTTTCCAAAAGCAGAGTGTGTTTCTTGTAAGGCGAGCTAGCGTTTGTTTCCCAGTCCTAAATGGAGTTGAATCACATGCAGTTTGTGGTCCTACGAGCAAGAGTTGTTTATGGTAAGAATAGTCACTATTGCGCTCCCATTGCCATACACAGGACAAATAGCACTGGCGTCTGTTCCCAGCAAGTACAGTGTATTGTACTGAAGAGGATCTACTGTTCTTGTCAGGTTCCTAAGCAGAATTGAACTAGATATGGCCGTGTGTGTAGGAAGCACAGTTCTTTTGTTCTGAGCAAGCTCACTGTTTGGACCCCATAGGAAACACAGCAGGGTAGAAGAGTGCTCTTTTCTCAAAAGCAGAGTGTGTTTCTTGTAGGCTATCTAGCGTTTGTGTCCCAGTCCTAAATGGAGTGGAATCACATGCAGTTTCTGGTCCTACGTGCAAGAGTTGTTTTATGGTAAGAATAGTCTCTATTGCGCTGCCATTGCCATACACAGGACAAATGCACTGGCGCCTGTTCCCAGCAAGTACAGTGTATTGGACTGAAGAGGAGCTACTGTTCTTGTCAGGTTCCTAAGCAGAATTGAACTAGATATGGCCCTTGTGTAGAAAGCACAGTTCTTTTGTTCTGAGCAAGCTCACTGTTTGGACACCATAGGAAACACAGTAGAGTAGAAGAGTGCTCTTTTCTCAAAAGCAGAGTGTGTTTCTTGTAAGGTGAGCTAGCGTTTGTTTCCCAGTCCTAAATGGAGTTGAATCACATGCAGTTTCTTTTCCTACGAACAACAGTTGTTTTCTGGTAAGGAAAGTCACTATTGTGCTCCCATTGCCATACACAGGGCAAATAGCACTCGCGTCTGTTCCCAGCAAGTACAGTGTATTGGACTGAATAGGAGCTACTGTTCTTGTCAGTTTCCTAAGCAGAGTTGAACTACATATGGTCCTTGTGTGTAGGAAGCACAGTCTTTTGTTCTGAGCAAGCTCACTGTTTGGACCCCATAGGAAACACAGTACAGTAGAAGAGTGCTCTTTTCTCAAAAGCAGAGTGTGTTTCTGGTAAGGCGAGCTAGCGTTTGTGTCCCAGTCCTAAATAGAGTGGAATCCCATGCAGTTTCTGGTCCTACGTGCAAGAGTTGTTTTATAGTAAAAATAGTCACTATTGCGCTGCCATTGCCATACACAGGACAAATAGCACTCCCGTCTGTTCCCAGCAAGTACAGTGTATTGGACTGAAGAGGACCTACTGTTCTTGTCAGGTTCCTAAGCAGAATTGAACTAGATATGGCCCTTGTGTAGGAAGCACAGTTCTTTTGTTCTGATCAAGCTCACTGTTCAGACCCCATAGGAAACACAGTAGAGTAGAAGAGTGCTCTTTTCTCAAAAGCAGAGTGTGTTTCTTGTAAGGCGAGCTAGCGTTTGTTTCCCATTCCTAAATGGAGTTGAATCACATGCAGTTTCTGGTCTTACGAGCAAGAGTTGTTTTCTTGTATGAAGAGTCACTATTGTGCTCCCATTGCCATACACAGTGCAAATAGCCCTCCCGTCTGCTTCCTGCAAGTACAGAGTATTGGACTGAAGAGGAGCAACTGTTCTTGTCAGTGTCCTAAGCAGAGTTGAACTAGATATGGCCCGTGTGTAGGAAGCACAGTTCTTTTGTTGTGAGCAAGCTCACTGTTCTGGCCCTATAGGAAACACAGTAGAGTAGAAGAGTGCTGTTTTCTCTAAAGCAAAATGTGTTTCTTGTAAGGCGAGCTAGCGTTTGTTTCCCAGTCTTAAATGGAGTTGAATCACATGCAGTTTCTGGTCCTACGAGCAAGAGTTGTTTTCTGGTAAGGAAAGTCACTATTGCGCTCCCTTTGCCATACACAGTGCAAAAAGCTCTCGCGTCTGTTCCCAGCAAGTACACTGTATCGGACTGAAGAGGAGCTACGGTTCTTGTCAGTTTCCTAAGCAGAGTTGAACTAGATATGGCCCTTGTGTCTAGGAAGCACAGTTCATTTGTTCTCAGCAAGCTCACTCTTCTGGCCCTATAGGAAACACAGTAGAGTAGAAGAGTGCTCTTTTCTCAAAAGCAGAGTGTGTTTCATGTAAGGCGAGCTAGCATTTGTTTCCCAGTCCTAAATGGAGTTGAATCACATGCAGTTTCTAGTCCTACGAGCAAGAGTTGTTTTCTGGTAAGGAAAGTCACTATTGTGCTCCCATTGCCATCCACAATGCAAATAGCACTCGCATCTGTTCCCAGCAAGTACAGTGTATCAGACTGAAGAGGAGCTACTGTTCTTGTCAGGGTCCTAAGCAGAGTTGAACTAGATATGGCCCGTGTGTAGGAAGCACAGTTCTTTTGTTGTGAGCAAGCTCACTGTTCTGGCCCTATAGGAAACACAGTAGAGTAGAAGAGTGCTCTTTTCTCTAAAGTAGAGTGTGTTTCTTGTAAGGCGAGCTAGCGTTTGTTTCCTAGTCCTAAATGGAGTTGAATCACATGCAGTTTCTGGTCCTACGAACAAGAGGTGTTTTCTGGTAAGAAGAGTCACTATTGCGCTCCCATTGCCATACACAGTGCAAATAGCACTCGCGTCTGTTCCCAGCAAGTACAGTGTATTGGACTGAATAGGAGCTACTGTTCTTGTCAGTTTCCTAAGCAGAGTTGAACTAGATCTGGCCCGTGTGTAGGAAGCACAGTTCTTTTGTTCTGAGCAAGCTCACTGTTCTGGCCCTATAGGAAACACAGTAGAGTAGAAGAGTGCTCTTTTCTCTAAAGCAGAGTGTGTTTCTTGTAAGACGAGCTAGCGTTTGTTTCCCAGTCCTAAATGGAGTTGAATCACATGCAGTTTCTGGTCCTACGAGCAAGAGTTGTTTTATGGTAAGAGGAGTCACCATTGCGCTGCCATTGCCATACACAGGACAAATAGCACTGGCGTCTGTTCCCAGCAAGTACAGTGTATTGGACTGAAGAGGATCTACTGTTCTTGTCAGGTTCCTAAGCAGACTTGAACTAGATATGGCCGTGTGTGTAGGAAGCACATTTCTTTTGTTCTGAGCAAGCTCACTGTTCAGACCCCATAGGAAACACAGTAGAATAGATGAGTGCTCTTTTCTCAAAAGCAGAGTGTGTTTCTTGTAAGGCGAGCTAGCATTTGTTTCCCAGTTTTAAATGGCGTTGAATCACATGCTGTTTGTGGTCCTACGAGCAAGAGTTGTTTTCTGGTAAGGAAAGTCACTATTGTGCTCTCAATGCCATACACAGTGTAAATAGCACTCGCGTCTGTTCCCAGCAATTACAGTGTATTGGACTGAAGAGGAGCAACTGTTCTTGTCAGTTTCCCTAGCAGAGTTGAACTAGATATGGCCCGTGTGTCTAGGAAGCACAGTTCATTTGTTCTGAGCAATCTCACTGTTCTGGCCCTATAGGAAACACAGTAGAGTAGAAGAGTGCTCTTTTCTCAAAAGCAGAGTGTGTTTCTTCTAAGGCGAGCTAGAGTTTGTTTCCCTGTCCTAAATGGAGTTGAGTCACATGCAGTTTTTTGTCCTACGAGCAAGAGTTGTTTTCTGGTAAGACGAGTCACTATTGTGCTCCAATTGCCATACACAGTAAAAATAGCACTCGCGTCTATTCCCAGCAAGTACAGTGTATTGGACTGAATAGGAGCTACTGTTCTTGTCAGTTTCCTAAGCAAAGTTGAACTAGATATGGTCCATGTGTGTAGGAAGCACAGTTCTTTTGTTCTGAGCAAGCTCACTATTTGGACCCCATTGGAAACACAGTAGAGTAGAAGAGTGCTCTTTTCTCAAAAGCAGAGTGTGTTTCTTGTAAGGCGAGCTAGTGTTTGTTTCCCAGTCTTAAATGGAGTGGAATCACATGCAGTTTCTGGTCCTACGAGCAAGAGTTGTTTTCTGCTAAGAAGAGTCACTATTGCGCTGCCATTGCCATACACAGGACAAATAGCACTGGCGTCTGTTCCCAGCAAGTACAGTGTATTGGACTGAAGAGGATCTACTGTTCTTGTCAGATTCCTAAGCAGAATTGAACTAGATATGGCCGTGTGTGTAGGAAGCACATTACTTTTGTTCTGAGCTAGCTCACTGTTCGGACCCCATACGAAACACTGTAGAGTAGAAGAGTGCTCCTTTCCCAAAAGCAGAGTGTGTTTCTTGTAAGGCGAGCTAGCGTTTGTTTCCCAGTCCTAAATGGAGTTGAATCACATGCAGTTTGTGGTCCTACGAGCAAGAGTTGTTTATGGTAAGAATAGTCACTATTGCGCTCCCATTGCCATACACAGGACAAATAGCACTGGCGTCTGTTCCCAGCAAGTACAGTGTATTGGACTGAAGAGGATCTACTGTTCTTGTCAGGTTCCTAAGCAGAATTGAACTAGATATGGCCGTGTGAGTAGGAAGCACAGTTCTTTTGTTCTGAGCAAGCTCACTGTTCGGACCCCATAGGAAACACAGTAGAGTAGAAGAGTGCTCTTTTTTCAAAAGCAGAGTGTGTTTCTTGTAAGGCGAGCAAGCGTTTGTTTCCCAGTCCTAAATGGAGTTGAATCACATGCAGTTTCTGGTCCTACGAGCAAGAGTTGTTTTCTGGTGAGGAAAGTCACTATTGCACTCCCATTGCCATACACAGTACAAATAGCACTCGCGTCTGTTCCCAGCAAGTACAATGTATCGGACTGAAGAGGAGCTACTGTTCTTGTCAGGTTCCTAAGCAGAGTTGAACTAGATATGGCCCGTGTGTGTAGGAAACACATTTCTTATGTTTTGAGCAAGCTCACTGTTCTGGCCCTATAGGAAACACAGTAGAGTAGAAGAGTGCTCTTTTCTCAAAAGCAGAGTGTGTTTCTTGTAAGGCGAGCTAGCATTTCTTTCCTAGTACTAAATGGCTTTGAACCACATGCAGTTTCTGGTCCTACGAACAAGAGTTGTTTTCTGGTAAGGAAAGTCACTATTGCGCTCCCATTGCCATACACAGGGCAAATAGCACTCGGGACTTTTCCCGACAAGTACAGTGTATTGGACTGAATAGGAGCTACTGTTCTTGTCAGTTTCCTAAGCAGAGTTGAACTAGATATGGTCCGTGTGTGTAGAAAGAACAGTTCTTTTGTTCTGAGCAAGCTCACTGTTTGGACCCCATAGGAAACACAGTAGAGTAGAAGAGTGCTCTTTTCTCTAAAGCAAAGTGTGGTTCTTGTAATGCGATCTAGCATTTCTTTCCCAGTCCTAAGTGGAGTGGAATCACATGCAGTTTCTGGTACTTTGTGCACGAGGTGTTTTATGATAAGAATAGTCACTATTGCGCTGCCATTGCCATACACAGGACAAATAGCACTGGCGTCTGTTCCCAGCAAGTACAGTGTATTGGATTGAAGAGGATCTACTGTTCTTGTCAGGTTCCTAAGCAGAATTGAACTAGATATGGCCGTGTGTGTAGGAAGCACAGTTCTTTTGTTCTGAGCAAGCCCACTGTTCTGGCCCTATAGGAAACACAGTAGAGTAGAAGAGTGCTCTTTTCGCTAAAGCAGAGTGTGTTGATTGTAAGTCGAGCTAGCGTTTGTTTCCCAGTCTTAAATGGAGTGGAATCACATGCAGTTTCTGGTCCTATGAGCAAGAGTTGTTTTATGGTAAGAATAGTCACTATTGTGATCCAAATGCCATACACAGTGCAAATAGCACTCGCGTCTGTTCCCAGCAAGTACAGTGTATTGGACTGAAGAGGAGCTACTGTTCTTGTCAGGTTCCTAAGCAGAGTTTAACTAGATATGGTCCATGTGTGTAGGAAGCAGAGTTCTTTTGTTCTTTGCAAGCTCACTGTTTGGACCCCATAGGAAACACAGTAGAGTAGAAGAGTGCTCTTTTCTTAAAAGCAGAGTGTGTTTCTTGTAAGGCGAGCTGTCCTTTGTTTCCCAGTCCTAAATGAAGTTGAATCAAATGCAGTCTGGTCCTACGAGCAAGAGTTGTTTTCTGGTAAGGAAAGTCACTATTGCACTCCCAATGCCATACACAGTGCAAATAGCACTCGTGTCTGTTCCCAGCAAGTACAGTGTATCGGAAGGAAGAGGAGCTACTGTTCTTGTCAGTTTCCTAAGCAGAGTTGAACTAGATATGGCCCGTGTGTGTAGGAAACACAGTTCTAATGTTCTGACAAGCTCACTGTTCTGGCCCTATAGGAAACACAGTAGAGTAGAAGAGTGCTCTTTTCTCAAAAGCAGAGTATGTTTCTTGTAAGGCTAGCTAGCATTTCTTTCCTAGTCCTAAATGGCGTTGAATCACATGCAGTTTCTGGTCCTACGAACAAGAGTTGTTTTCTGGTAAGGAAAGTCACTATTGTGCTCCCATTGCCATACACAGGGCAAATAGCACTCGCGTCTGTTCCCAGCAAGTACAGTGTATTGGACTGAATAGTAGCTACTGTTCTTGTCAGTTTCCTAAGCAGAGTTGAACTACATATGGTCCTTGTGTGTAGGAAGCACAGTCTTTTGTTCTGAGCAAGCTCACTGTTTGGACCCCATAGGAAACACAGTAGAGTAGAAGAGTGCTCTTTTCTCAAAAGCAGAGTGTGTTTCTTGTAAGGCGAGCTAGCGTTTGTGTCCCAGTCCTAAATAGAGTGGAATCCCATGCAGTTTCTGGTCCTACGTGCAAGAGTTGTTTTATAGTAAAAATAGTCACTATTGCGCTGCCATTGCCATACACAGGACAAATAGCACTCCCGTCTGTTCCCAGCAAGTACAGTGTATTGGACTGAAGAGGACCTACTGTTCTTGTCAGGTTCCTAAGCAGAATTGAACTAGATATGGCCCTTGTTTAGGAAGCACAGTTCTTTTGTTCTGATCAAGCTCACTGTTCAGACCCCATAGGAAACACAGTAGAGTAAATGAGTGCTCTTTTCTCTAAAGCAGAGTGTGTTTCTTGTAAGGCGAGCTAGCGTTTGTTTCCCAGTCCTAAATGGAGTTGAATCACATGCAGTTTCTGGTCCTACCAGCAAGAGTTGTTTTCAGGTAAGGAAAGTCACTATTGCGCTCCCATTGCCATACACAGGACAAATAGCACTGGCGTCTGTTCCCAGCAAGTACAGTGTATTGGACTGAATAGGAGCTACTGTTCTTGTCAGTTTCCTAAGCAGAATTGAACTAGATATGGCCGTGTGTGTAGGAAGCACAGTTCTTTTGTTCTGAGCAAGCTCACTGTTCGGACCCCATAGGAAACACAGTAGAGGAGAAGAGTGCTCATTTCTCAAAAGCAGAGTGTGTTTCTTGTAAGGCGAGCTAGCATTTGTTTCCCAGTCCTAAATGGAGTTGAATCACATGCAGTTTGTGGTCCTATGAGCAAGAGTTGTTTTATGGTAAGGCAAGTCACTATTGCGCTCCCATTGCCATACACAGGACAAATAGCATTCGCGTCTGTTCCCAGCAAGTACAGTTTATCGGACTGAAGAGGAGCTACTGTTTTTGTTAGTTTCCAAAGTAGAATTGAACTAGATATGGCCCGTGTGTGTAGGAAGCACAGTTCATTTGTTCTCAGCAAGCTCACTCTTCTGGCCCTGTAGGAAACACAGTAGAGTAGAAGAGTGCTCTTTTCTCAAAAGCAGAGTGTGTTTCTTGTAAGGCGAGCTAGATTTTGTTTCCCAGTCGTAAATGGAGTTGAGTCACATGCAGTTTTTTGTCCTACGAGCAAGAGTTGTTTTCTCGTAAGAAGAGTCACTATTGTGCTCCAATTGCAATACACAGTGCAAGTAGCACTCGCGTCTGTTCTCAGCAAGTACAGTGTATCAGACTGAAGAGGAGCTACTGTTCTTTTCAGTTTCCTAAGCAGAGTTGAACTAGATATGATCCGTGTGTGTAGGAAGCACAGTTCTTTTGTTCTGAGCAAGCTCACTGTTTGGACCCCGTAGGAAACACAGTAGAGTAGAAGAGTGCTCTTTTCTCTAAAGCAGAGTGTGTTTCTTGTAAGGCGAGCTAGCGTTTGTTTCCCAGTCCTAAATGGAGTTGAATCCCATGCAGTTTCTGGTACTACGAGCAATAGTTGTTTTCTGGTAAGAAGAGTCACTATTGCGCTGCCATTGCCATACACAGTGCAAATAGCACTCGCGTCTGTTCCCAGCAAGTACAGTGTATTGTACTGAATAGGAGCTACTGTTCGTGTCAGTTTTCTAAGCAGAGTTGAACTAGATATGGTCCATGTGTGTAGGAAGCACAGTTCTTTGTTCTGAGCAAGCTCACTTTTTGGATCCCATAGGAAACACAGTAGAGTAGAAGAGTGCTCTTTTGTCTAAAGCAGAGTGTTTTCTTGTAAGGCGAGCTAGCGTTTGTTTCCCAGTCCTAAATGGAGTTGAATCCCATGCAGTTTCTGGTACTACGAGCAAGAGTGGTTTTCTGGTAAGAAGAGTCACTATTGCGCTGCCATTGCCATACACAGGACAAATAGCCCTGGCGTCTGTTCCCAGCAAGTACAGTGTATTGGACTGAAGAGGATCTACTGTTCTTGTCAGATTCCTAAGCAGAGTTGAACTAGATATGGCCCGTGTGTGTAGGAAGCACAGTTCTTTTGTTCAGAGCAAGCTCACTGTTCGGACCCCATAGAAAACACAGTAGAGTAGAAGAGTGCTCTTTTCTCAAAAGCAGAGTGTGTTTCATGTAAGCCGAGCTAGAGTTTGTTTCCCAGTCTTAAATGGAGTTGAGTCACATGCAGTTTTTTGTCCTACGAGCAAGAGTTGGTTTCTGGTAAATAGAGTCACTATTGTGCTTCAATTGCCATACACAGTGCAAGTAGCACTCATGTCTGTTCTCAGCAAGTACAGTGTATCGGACTGAAGAGGAGCTACTGTTCTTGTCAGTTTCAGAAGCAGAGTTGACCTAGATATGATCCGTGTGTGTAGGAAGCACAGTTTTTTTGTTCTAAGCAAGCTCACTGTTTGGACCACATAGGAAACACAGTAGAGTAGAAGAGTGCTCTTTTCTCAAAAGCAGAGTGTGTTTAATGTAAGGCGAGCTAGCATTTGTTTCCCAGTCCTAAACGGAGTTGAATCACATGAAGTTTCCGTTCCTATGAGCAAGAGTTGTTTTCTGGTAAGGAAAGTCACTATTGCGCTCCCTTTGCCATACACAGTGCAAATAGCACTCGTGTCTTTTCCCAGCAAGTACACTGTATCGGACTGACGAGGAGCTACTGTTCTTGTCAGTTTCCTAAGCAGAGTTGAACTAGATATGGCCCTTGTGTGTAGGAAGCACAGTTCTTTTGTTCTGAGCAAGCTCACTGTTCTGGCCCTATAGGAAACACAGTAGAGTAGAAGAGGGCTCTTTTCTCTAAAGCAGAGTGTGTTTCTTGTAAGGGGAGCTCGCGTTTGTTTCCCAGTCCTAAATGGAGTTGAGTCCCAGGCAGTTTTTGGTCCTACGAGCAAGAGTTGTTTTCTGGTAAGAAGAGTCACTATTGCGCTCCAAATGCCATACACAGTGCAAATAGCACTCGCGTCTGTTCCCAGCAAGCACAGTGTATTGGACTGAATAGGAGCTACTGTTCTTGTCAGTTTCCTAAGCAGAGTTGAACTAGATATGGTCCATGTGTGTAGGAAGCAGAGTTCTTTTGTTCTGAGCAAGCTCAGTGTTTGGACCCCTTAGGAAACACAGTAGAGTAGAAGAGTGCTCTTTTCTCAAAAGCAGAGTGTGTTTCTTGTAAGGCGAGCAAGCGTTTGTTTCCCAGTCCTAAATGGAGTTGAATCACATGCAGTTTCTGGTCCTACGAGCAAGAGTTGTTTTCTGGTGAGGAAAGTCACTATTGCACTCCCATTGCCATACACAGTACAAATAGCACTCGCGTCTGTTCCCAGCAAGTACAATGTATCGGACTGAAGAGGAGCTACTGTTCTTGTCAGGTTCCTAAGCAGAGTTGAACTAGATATGGCCCGTGTGTGTAGGAAACACATTTCTTATGTTTTGAGCAAGCTCACTGTTCTGGCCCTATAGGAAACACAGTAGAGTAGAAGAGTGCTCTTTTCTCAAAAGCAGAGTGTGTTTCTTGTAAGGCGAGCTAGCATTTCTTTCCTAGTACTAAATGGCTTTGAACCACATGCAGTTTCTGGTCCTACGAACAAGAGTTGTTTTCTGGTAAAGAAAGTCACTATTGCGCTCCCATTGCCATACACAGGGCAAATAGCACTCGGGACTTTTCCCGACAAGTACAGTGTATTGGACTGAATAGGAGCTACTGTTCTTGTCAGTTTCCTAAGCAGAGTTGAACTAGATATGGTCCGTGTGTGTAGAAAGAACAGTTCTTTTGTTCTGAGCAAGCTCACTGTTTGGACCCCATAGGAAACACAGTAGAGTAGAAGAGTGCTCTTTTCTCTAAAGCAAAGTGTGGTTCTTGTAATGCGATCTAGCATTTCTTTCCCAGTCCTAAGTGGAGTGGAATCACATGCAGTTTCTGGTACTTTGTGCACGAGGTGTTTTATGATAAGAATAGTCACTATTGCGCTGCCATTGCCATACACAGGACAAATAGCACTGGCGTCTGTTCCCAGCCAGTACAGTGTATTGGATTGAAGAGGATCTACTGTTCTTGTCAGGTTCCTAAGCAGAATTGAACTAGATATGGCCGTGTGTGTAGGAAGCACAGTTCTTTTGTTCTGAGCAAGCCCACTGTTCTGGCCCTATAGGAAACACAGTAGAGTAGAAGAGTGCTCTTTTCGCTAAAGCAGAGTGTGTTGATTGTAAGTCGAGCTAGCGTTTGTTTCCCAGTCTTAAATGGAGTGGAATCACATGCAGTTTCTGGTCCTATGAGCAAGAGTTGTTTTATGGTAAGAATAGTCACTATTGTGATCCAAATGCCATACACAGTGCAAATAGCACTCGCGTCTGTTCCCAGCAAGTACAGTGTATTGGACTGAAGAGGAGCTACTGTTCTTGTCAGGTTCCTAAGCAGAGTTTAACTAGATATGGTCCATGTGTGTAGGAAGCAGAGTTCTTTTGTTCTTTGCAAGCTCACTGTTTGGACCCCATAGGAAACACAGTAGAGTAGAAGAGTGCTCTTTTCTTAAAAGCAGAGTGTGTTTCTTGTAAGGCGAGCTGTCCTTTGTTTCCCAGTCCTAAATGAAGTTGAATCAAATGCAGTCTGGTCCTACGAGCAAGAGTTGTTTTCTGGTAAGGAAAGTCACTATTGCACTCCCAATGCCATACACAGTGCAAATAGCACTCGTGTCTGTTCCCAGCAAGTACAGTGTATCGGAAGGAAGAGGAGCTACTGTTCTTGTCAGTTTCCTAAGCAGAGTTGAACTAGATATGGCCCGTGTGTGTAGAAAACACAGTTCTAATGTTCTGACAAGCTCACTGTTCTGGCCCTATAGGAAACACAGTAGAGTAGAAGAGTGCTCTTTTCTCAAAAGCAGAGTATGTTTCTTGTAAGGCTAGCTAGCATTTCTTTCCTAGTCCTAAATGGCGTTGAATCACATGCAGTTTCTGGTCCTACGAACAAGAGTTGTTTTCTGGTAAGGAAAGTCACTATTGTGCTCCCATTGCCATACACAGGGCAAATAGCACTCGCGTCTGTTCCCAGCAAGTACAGTGTATTGGACTGAATAGTAGCTACTGTTCTTGTCAGTTTCCTAAGCAGAGTTGAACTACATATGGTCCTTGTGTGTAGGAAGCACAGTCTTTTGTTCTGAGCAAGCTCACTGTTTGGACCCCATAGGAAACACAGTAGAGTAGAAGAGTGCTCTTTTCTCAAAAGCAGAGTGTGTTTCTTGTAAGGCGAGCTAGCGTTTGTGTCCCAGTCCTAAATAGAGTGGAATCCCATGCAGTTTCTGGTCCTACGTGCAAGAGTTGTTTTATAGTAAAAATAGTCACTATTGCGCTGCCATTGCCATACACAGGACAAATAGCACTCCCGTCTGTTCCCAGCAAGTACAGTGTATTGGACTGAAGAGGACCTACTGTTCTTGTCAGGTTCCTAAGCAGAATTGAACTAGATATGGCCCTTGTTTAGGAAGCACAGTTCTTTTGTTCTGATCAAGCTCACTGTTCAGACCCCATAGGAAACACAGTAGAGTAAATGAGTGCTCTTTTCTCTAAAGCAGAGTGTGTTTCTTGTAAGGCGAGCTAGCGTTTGTTTCCCAGTCCTAAATGGAGTTGAATCACATGCAGTTTCTGGTCCTACCAGCAAGAGTTGTTTTCAGGTAAGGAAAGTCACTATTGCGCTCCCATTGCCATACACAGGACAAATAGCACTGGCGTCTGTTCCCAGCAAGTACAGTGTATTGGACTGAATAGGAGCTACTGTTCTTGTCAGTTTCCTAAGCAGAATTGAACTAGATATGGCCGTGTGTGTAGGAAGCACAGTTCTTTTGTTCTGAGCAAGCTCACTGTTCGGACCCCATAGGAAACACAGTAGAGGAGAAGAGTGCTCATTTCTCAAAAGCAGAGTGTGTTTCTTGTAAGGCGAGCTAGCATTTGTTTCCCAGTCCTAAATGGAGTTGAATCACATGCAGTTTGTGGTCCTACGAGCAAGAGTTGTTTTATGGTAAGGCAAGTCACTATTGCGCTCCCATTGCCATACACAGGACAAATAGCATTCGCGTCTGTTCCCAGCAAGTACAGTTTATCGGACTGAAGAGGAGCTACTGTTTTTGTTAGTTTCCAAAGTAGAATTGAACTAGATATGGCCCATGTGTGTAGGAAGCACAGTTCATTTGTTCTCAGCAAGCTCACTCTTCTGGCCCTGTAGGAAACACAGTAGAGTAGAAGAGTGCTCTTTTCTCATAAGCAGAGTGTGTTTCTTGTAAGGCGAGCTAGAGTTTGTTTCCCAGTCGTAAATGGAGTTGAGTCACATGCAGTTTTTTGTCCTACGAGCAAGAGTTGTTTTCTCGTAAGAAGAGTCACTATTGTGCTCCAATTGCAATACACAGTGCAAGTAGCACTCGCGTCTGTTCTCAGCAAGTACAGTGTATCAGACTGAAGAGGAGCTACTGTTCTTTTCAGTTTCCTAAGCAGAGTTGAACTAGATATGATCCGTGTGTGTAGGAAGCACAGTTCTTTTGTTCTGAGCAAGCTCACTGTTTGGACCCCGTAGGAAACACAGTAGAGTAGAAGAGTGCTCTTTTCTCTAAAGCAGAGTGTGTTTCTTGTAAGGCGAGCTAGCGTTTGTTTCCCAGTCCTAAATGGAGTTGAATCCCATGCAGTTTCTGGTACTACGAGCAATAGTTGTTTTCTGGTAAGAAGAGTCACTATTGCGCTGCCATTGCCATACACAGTGCAAATAGCACTCGCGTCTGTTCCCAGCAAGTACAGTGTATTGTACTGAATAGGAGCTACTGTTCGTGTCAGTTTTCTAAGCAGAGTTGAACTAGATATGGTCCATGTGTGTAGGAAGCACAGTTCTTTGTTCTGAGCAAGCTCACTTTTTGGATCCCATAGGAAACACAGTAGAGTAGAAGAGTGCTCTTTTGTCTAAAGCAGAGTGTTTTCTTGTAAGGCGAGCTAGCGTTTGTTTCCCAGTCCTAAATGGAGTTGAATCCCATGCAGTTTCTGGTACTACGAGCAAGAGTGGTTTTCTGGTAAGAAGAGTCACTATTGCGCTGCCATTGCCATACACAGGACAAATAGCCCTGGCGTCTGTTCCCAGCAAGTACAGTGTATTGGACTGAAGAGGATCTACTGTTCTTGTCAGATTCCTAAGCAGAGTTGAACTAGATATGGCCCGTGTGTGTAGGAAGCACAGTTCTTTTGTTCAGAGCAAGCTCACTGTTCGGACCCCATAGAAAACACAGTAGAGTAGAAGAGTGCTCTTTTCTCAAAAGCAGAGTGTGTTTCATATAAGGCGAGCTAGCATTTGTTTCCCAGTCATAAATGGAGTTGAATCACATGCCTTTTGTGGTCCTATGAGCAAGAGTTGTTTTCTGGTAAGGAAAGTCACTATTGTGCTCCCATTGCCACACACAGTGCAAATAGCACTCGCATCTGTTCCCACCAAGTACATTATATCAGACTGAAGAGGAGATACTGTTCTTGTCAGTTTCCTAAGCAGAGTTGAACTAGATATGGCCCATGTGTGTAGGAAGCACAGTTCTTTTGTTCTGAGCAAGCTCACTGTTCGGACCCCATAGAAAACACAGTAGAGTAGAAGAGTGCTCTTTTCTCAAAAGCAGAGTGTGTTTCATGTAAGCCGAGCTAGAGTTTGTTTCCCAGTCTTAAATGGAGTTGAGTCACATGCAGTTTTTTGTCCTACGAGCAAGAGTTGGTTTCTGGTAAATAGAGTCACTATTGTGCTTCAATTGCCATACACAGTGCAAGTAGCACTCATGTCTGTTCTCAGCAAGTACAGTGTATCGGACTGAAGAGGAGCTACTGTTCTTGTCAGTTTCAGAAGCAGAGTTGAACTAGATATGATCCGTGTGTGTAGGAAGCACAGTTTTTTTGTTCTAAGCAAGCTCACTGTTTGGACCACATAGGAAACACAGTAGAGTAGAAGAGTGCTCTTTTCTCAAAAGCAGAGTGTGTTTAATGTAAGGCGAGCTAGCATTTGTTTCCCAGTCCTAAACGGAGTTGAATCACATGAAGTTTCCGTTCCTATGAGCAAGAGTTGTTTTCTGGTAAGGAAAGTCACTATTGCGCTCCCTTTGCCATACACAGTGCAAATAGCACTCGTGTTTTTTCCCAGCAAGTACACTGTATCGGACTGAAGAGGAGCTACTGTTCTTGTCAGTTTCCTAAGCAGAGTTGAACTAGATATGGCCCTTGTGTGTAGGAAGCACAGTTCTTTTGTTCTGAGCAAGCTCACTGTTCTGGCCCTATAGGAAACACAGTAGAGTAGAAGAGGGCTCTTTTCTCTAAAGCAGAGTGTGTTTCTTGTAAGGGGAGCTCGCGTTTGTTTCCCAGTCCTAAATGGAGTTGAGTCCCAGGCAGTTTTTGGTCCTACGAGCAAGAGTTGTTTTCTGGTAAGAAGAGTCACTATTGCGCTCCAAATGCCATACACAGTGCAAATAGCACTCGCGTCTGTTCCCAGCAAGCACAGTGTATTGGACTGAATAGGAGCTACTGTTCTTGTCAGTTTCCTAAGCAGAGTTGAACTAGATATGGTCCTTGTGTGTAGGAAGCAGAGTTCTTTTGTTCTGAGCAAGCTCACTGTTTGGACCCCTTAGGAAACACAGTAGAGTAGAAGAGTGCTCTTTTCTCAAAAGCAGAGTGTGTTTCTTGTAAGGCTAGCTAGTGTTTGTTTTCCAGTCCTAAATGGAGTTGAATCCCATGCAGTTTCTGGTCCTACGAGCAAGAGTTGTTTTCTGGTAAGGCAAGTCACTATTGCGCTCCCATTGCCATACACAGGACAAATAGCATTCGCGTCTGTTCCCAGCAACTAGAGTTTATCGGACTGAAGAGGAGCTACTGTTTTTGTTAGTTTCCAAAGTAGAATTGAACTAGATATGGCCCGTGTGTGTAGGAAGCACAGTTCTTATGTTCTGAGCAAGCTCACTGTTCTGGCCCTATAGGAAACACAGTAGAGTAGAAGAGTGCTCTTTTCTCTAAAGCAGAGTGTATTTCTTGTAAGGCGAGCTAGCGTTTGTTTCTTAGTCCTAAATGGAGTTGAATCACATGCAGTTTCTGGTCCTACGAACAAGAGGTGTTTTCTGGTAAGGAAAGTCACTATTGTGCTCCCATTGCCATACACAGTGCAAATAGCACTCGCGTCTGTTCCCAGCAAGTACAGTGTATTGGACTGAATAGGTGCTACTGTTCTTGTCAGTTTCCTAAGCAGACTTGAACTAGATATGGCCGTGTGTGTAGGAAGCACAGTTTTTATGTTCTGAGCAAGCTAACTTTTTGGACACGATAGGAAACACAGTAGAGTAGAAGAGTGCTCTTTTCTCAAAAGTAGAGAGTGTTTCTTGTAAGGCGAGCTAGCATTTGTTTCCCAGTCATAAATGGAGTTGAATCACATGCAGTTTGTGGTCCTACGAGCAAGAGTTGTTTTCTGGGAAGGAAAGTCACTATTGCGCTCCCATTGCCACACACAGTGCAAATAGCACTCGCATCTGTTCCCACCAAGTACAGTGTATCAGACTGAAGAGGAGCTACTGTTCTTGTCAGTTTCCTAAGCAGAGTTGAACTAGATATGGCCCATGTGTGTAGGAAGCACAGTTCTTTTGTTCTGAGCAAGCTCACTGTTCGGACCCCATAGGAAAAACAGTAGAGTAGAAGAGTGCTCTTTTCTCAAAAGCAGAGTGTGTTTCTTGTAAGGCCAGCTAGAGTTTGTTTCACAGTCGTAAATGGAGTTGAGTCACATGCAGTTTTTTGTCCTACGAGCAAGAGTTGTTTTCTGGTAAGAAGAGTCACTATTGTGCTCCAATTGCCATACACAGTGCAAGTAGCACTCGCGTCTGTTCTCAGCAAGTACAGTGTATCAGACTGAAGAGGAGCTACTGTTCTTGTCAGTTTCCCAAGCAGAGTTGAACTAGATATGATCCGTGTGTGTAGGAAGCACAGTTCTTTTGTTCTGAGCAAGCTCACTGTTTGGACCCCATAGGAAACACTGTAGAGTAGAACAGTGCTCTTTTCTCTAAAGCAGAGTGTGTTTCTTGTAAGGCGAGCTAGCGTTTGTTTCCCAGTCCTAAATGGAGTTGAATCCCATGCAGTTTCTGGTACTACGAGCAATAGTTGTTTTCTGGTAAGAAGAGTCACTATTGCGCTGCCATTGCCATACACAGTGCAAATAGCACTTGCGTCTGTTCCCAGCAAGTACAGTGTATCGGACTGAAGAGGAGCTACTGTTTTTGTCAGTTTCCTAAGCAGAGTTGAACTAGATATGGCCCGTTTGTTTAGGAAGCACAGTATATTATGTTCTGAGCAAGCTCACTGTTCTGGCCCTATAGGAAACACAGTAGAGTAGAAGAGTGCTCTTTTCTCTAAAGCAGAGTGTATTTCTTGTAAGGCGAGCTAGCGTTTGTTTCTTAGTCCTAAATGGAGTTGAATCACATGCAGTTTCTGGTCCTACGAACAAGAGGTGTTTTCTGGTAAGGAAAGTCACTATTGCGCTCCCATTGCCATACACAGTGCAAATAGCACTCGCGTCTGTTCCCAGCAAGTACAGTGTATTGGACTGAATAGGTGCTACTGTTCTTGTCAGTTTCCTAAGCAGACTTGAACTAGATATGGCCGTGTGTGTAGGAAGCACAGTTTTTATGTTCTGAGCAAGCTCACTGTTCGGACCCCATAGGATACACAGTAGAGTAGAAGAGTGCTCTTTTCTCAAAAGCAGAGTGTGTTTCTTGTAAGGCGAGCTAGCGTTTGTTTCCCAGTACTAAATGTAGTTGAATCACATGCAGTTTCTGGTCCTACGAGCAAGAGTTGTTTTCTGGTAAGGAAAGTCACTATTGCACTCCCATTGCCATACACAGTGCAAATAGCCCTCCCGTCTGTTCCCAGCAAGTACAGTGTATTGGACTAAAGAGGAGCTACTGTTCATCTCAGTTTCCTAAGCAGAGTTGAACTACATATGGTCCTTGTGTGTAGGAAGCACAGTTCTTTTGTTCTGAGCAAGCTCACAGTTTGGACCCCACAGGAAACACAGTAGAGTAGAAGAGTGCTCTTTTCTCTAAAGCAAAGTGTGTTTCTTATAAGGTGAGCTAGCGTTTGTTTCCCAGTCCTAAATGGAGGGGAATCACATGCAGTTTCTGGTCCTACGATCAAGAGTTGTTTTATGGTAAGAATAGTCACTATTGCGCTGCCATTGCCATACACAGGACAAATAGCACTGGCGTCTGTTCCCAGCAAGTACAGTGTATTGGACTGAAGAGGATCTACTGTTCTTGTCAGGTTCCTAAGCAGAATTGAACTAGATATGGCCGTGTGTGTAGGAAGCACAGTTCTTTTGTTCTGAGCAAGCTCACTGTTCTGGCCCTATAGGAAACACAGTAGAGTAGAAGAGTGCTCTTTTCTCAAAAGCAGAGTGTGTTTCTTGTAAGGTGAGCTTGCGTTTGTTTCCCAGTCCTAGATGGAGTTGAGTCACATGCAGTTTTTTTGTCCTATGAGCAAGAGTTGTTTCCTTGTATGAAGAGTCACTATTGTGCTCTCAATGCCATACACAGTGCAAATAGCACTCGCGTCTGCTCCCTGCAAGTACAGAGTATTGGACTGAAGAGGAGCTCCTGTTCTTGTCAGTTTCCTAAGCAGAGTTGAACTAGATATGGCCCGTGTGTGTAGGAAGCACAGTTCTTTTGTTCAGAGCAAGCACACTGTTCGGACCCCATAGGAAACACAGTAGAGTAGAAGAGTGCTCTTTTCTCAAAAGCAGAGTGTGTTTCTTGTAAGGCGAGCTAGCGTTTTTTTCCCAGTCCTAAATGGAGTTGAATCACATGCAGTTTCTGGTCCTACGAGCAAGAGTTGTTTTCTGGTAAGGAAAGTCACTATTGCGCTCCCATTGCCAACCACAGTGCAAATAGCACTGGCGTCTGTTCCCAGCAAGTACAGTGTATCGGACTGAAGAGGAGCTACTGTTCTTGTCAGTGTCCTAAGCAGAGTTGAACTAGTTATGGTCCATGTGTGTAGGAAGCACTGTTCTTTGTTCTGAGCAAGCTCACTTTTTGGACCCGATAGGAAACACAGTAGAGTAGAAGAGTGCTCTTTTCTCAAAAGTAGAGAGTGTTTCTTGTAAGGCGAGCTAGCATTTGTTTCCCAGTCATAAATGGAGTTGAATCACATGCAGTTTGTGGTCCTACGAGCAATAGTTGTTTTCTGGGAAGGAAAGACACTATTGCGCTCCCATTGCCACACACAGTGCAAATAGCACTCGCATCTGTTCCCACCAAGTACAGTGTATCAGACTGAAGAGGAGCTACTGTTCTTGTCAGTTTCCTAAGCAGAGTTGAACTAGATATGGCCCATGTGTGTAGGAAGCACAGTTCTTTTGTTCTGAGCAAGCTCACTGTTTGGACCCCATAGGAAACACAGTAGAGTAGAAGAGTGCTCTTTTCTCAAAAGCAGAGTGTGTTTCATGTAAGGCGAGCTAGCATTTGTTTCCCAGTCTTCAACGGAGTTGAATCACATGCAGTTTCTGGTCCTACGAACAAGAGTTGTTTTCTGGTAAGGAAAGTCACTATTGTGCTCCCTTTGCCATACACAGTGCAAATAGCACTCGCGTCTGTTCCTAGCAAGTACAGTGTATCGGACTGAAGAGGAGCTACTGTTCTTGTCAGTTTCCTAAGCAGAGTTGAACTAGATATGGCCCTTGTGTCTAGGAAGCACAGTTCATTTGTTCTGAGCAAGCTCACTCTTCTGGCCCTGTAGGAAACACAGTAGAGTAGAAGAGTGCTCTTTTCTCAAAAGCAGAGTGTGTTTCTTGTAAGGCCAGCTAGAGTTTGTTTCCCAGTCGTAAATGAAGTTGAGTCACATGCAGTTTTTTGTCCTACGAGCAAGAGTTGTTTTCTGGTAAGAAGAGTCACTATTGTGCTCCAATTGCCATACACAGTGCAAGTAGCACTCGCGTCTGTTCTCAGCAAGTACAGTGCATCAGACTGAAGAGGAGCTACTGTTCTTGTCAGTTTCCCAAGCAGAGTTGAACTAGATATGATCCGTGTGTGTAGGAAGCACAGTTCTTTTGTTCTGAGCAAGCTCACTGTTTGGACCCAATAGGAAACACAGTAGAGTAGAAGAGTGCTCTTTTCTCTAAAGCAGAGTGTGTTTCTTGTAAGGCGAGCTAGCGTTTGTTTCCCAGTCCTAAATGGAGTTGAATCCCATGCAGTTTCTGGTACTACGAGCAATAGTTGTTTTCTGGTAAGACGAGTCACTATTGCGCTGCCATTGCCATACACAGTGCAAATAGCACTCGCGTCTGTTCCCAGCAAGTACAGTGTATCAGACTGAAGAGGAGCTTCTGTTTTTGTCAGTTTCCTAAGCAGAGTTGAACTAGATATGGCCCGTTTGTTTAGGAAGCACAGTATATTATGTACTGAGCAAGCTCACTGTTCTGGCCCGATGGGAAACACAGTAGAGTAGAAGAATGCTCTTTTCTGTAAAGCAGAGTGTGTTTCTTGTAAGGCGAGCTAGCATTTGTTTCCCAGTCCTAAATGGAGTTGAGTCACATGCAGTTTTTGGTCCTATGAGCAAGAGTTGTTTTCTGTTAAGAAGAGTCACTATTGTGCTCCAAATTCCATACACAGTGCAAATAGCACTCGCGTCTGTTCCTAGCAAGTACAGTGTATTGGACTGAATAGGAGCTACTGTTCGTGTCAGTTTCCTAAGCAGAGTTGAACTAGATATGGTCCATGTGTGTAGGAAGCACAGTTCTTTGTTCTGAGCAAGCTCACTTTTTGGACCCCATAGGAAACACAGTAGAGTAGAAGAGTGCTCTTTTCTAAAAAGCAGAGAGTGTTTCTTGTAAGGCGAGCTAGCATTTGTTTCCCAGGCATAAATGGAGTTGAATCACATGCAGTTTGTGGTCCTACGAGCAAGAGTTGTTTTCTGGTAAGGAAAGTCACTATTGCGCTCCCATTGCCACACACAGTGCAAATAGCACTCGCATCTGTTCCCACCAAGTACAGTGTATCAGACTGAAGAGGAGCTACTGTTCTTGTCAGTTTCCTAAGCAGAGTTGAACTAGATATGGCCCATGTGTGTAGCAAGGACAGTTCTTTTGTTCTGAGCAAGCTCACTGTTCGGACCCCATAGGAAACACAGTAGAGTAGAAGAGTGCTCTTTTCTCAAAAGCAGAGAGTGTTTCATGTAAGGCGAGATAGCGTTTGTTTCCCAGTCCTAAACGGAGTTGAATCACATGCAGTTTTTTGTCCTACGAGCAAGAGTTGTTTTCTGGTAAGAAGAGTCACTATTGTGCTCCAATTGCCATACACAGTGCAAGTAGCACTCGCGTCTGTTCCTAGCAAGTACAGTGTATCGGACTGAAGAGGAGCTACTGTTCTTGTCAGTTTCCTAAGCAGAGTTGAACTAGATATGATCCGTGTGTGTAGGAAGCACAGTTCTTTTGTTCTCAGCAAGCTCACTCTTTGGACCCCATAGGAAACACAGTAGAGTAGAAGAGTGCTCTTTTCTCTAAAACAGAGTGTGTTTCTTGTAAGGTGAGCTAGCGTTTGTTTCCCAGTCCTAAATGGAGTTGAATCCCATGCAGTTTCTGGTACTACGAGCAAGAGTTGTTTTCTGGTAAGAAGAGTCACTATTGCGCTGCCATTGCCATACACAGGACAAATAGCACTGGCGTATGTTAGCAGCAAGTACAGTGTATTGGACTGAAGAGGATCTACTGTTATTGTCAGGTTCATAATCAGAATAGAACTAGATATGGCCGTGTGTGTAGGAAGCACAGTTTTTTTGTTCTGAGCAAGCTCACTGTTTGGACCCCATAGGAAACACAGTAGAGTAGAAGAGTGCTCTTTTCTCAAAAGCAGAGTGTGTTTCTTGTAAAGCTAGCTAGTTTTTGTTTCCTAGTCCTAAATGGAGTTGAATCACATGCAGTTTGTGGTCCTACGAGCAAGAGTTGTTTTCTGGTAAGGAAAGTCACTATTGCGCTCCCATTGCCATACACAGGACAAATAGCACTGGTGTCTGTTCCCAGCAAGTACAGTGTATCGGACTGAAGAGGAGCTACTGTTTTTGTTAGTTTCCTAAGTAGAATTGAACTAGATGTGGCCCGTGTGTGTAGGAAGCAAAGTTCTTATGTTCTGAGGAGGCTCACTGTTCTGGCCCTATAGGAAACACAGTAGAGTAGAAGAGTGCTCTTTTCTCTAAAGCAGAGTGTGTTTCTTGTAAGACGAGCTAGCGTTTGTTTGCTAGTCCTAAATGGAGTTGAATCACATGCAGTTTCTGGTCCTACGAACAAGAGGTGTTTTCTGGTAAGGAAAGTCACTATTGCGCTCCCATTGCCATACACAGTGCAAATAGCACTCGCGTCTGTTCCCAGCAAGTACAGTGTATTAGACTGAATAGGTGCTACTGTTCTTGTCAGTTTCCTAAGCAGACTTGAACTAGATATGGCTGTGTGTGTAGGAAGCACAGTTTTTTTGTTCTGAGCAAGCTCACTGTTCAGATCCCATAGGAAACACAGTAGAGTAGAAGAGTGCTCTTTTCTCTAAAGCAGAGTGTGTTTCTTGTTCGGCGAGCTAGCGTTTGTTTCCCAGTCCTAAATGGAAGGGAATCACATTCAGTTTCTGGTCCTACGATCAAGAGTTGTTTTATGGTAAGAATAGTCACTATTGCGCTGACATTGCCATACACAGGACAAATTGCACTGGCGTCTGTTCCCAGCAAGTACAGTATATCGGACTGAAGAGGAGCTCCTGTTCTTGTCAGTTTCCTAAGCAGAGTTGAACTAGATATGGCCCGTGTGAGTAGGAAGCACAGTTCTTTTGTTCAGAGCAAGCTCACTGTTCGGACCCCATAGAAAACACAGTAGAGTAGAAGAGTGCTCTTTTCTCAAAAGCAGAGTGTGTTTCTTGTAAGGCAAGCTAACGTTTGTTTCCCAGTACTAAATGGCGTTGAATCACATGCAGTTTCTGGTCCTACGAGCAAGAGTTGTTTTCTGGTAAGGAAAGTCACTATTGCACTCCCATTGCCATACACAGTGCAAATAGCCCTCCCGTCTGTTTCCAGCAAGTACAGTGTATTGGACTAAAGAGGAGCTACTGTTCTTCTCAGTTTCCTAAGCAGAGTTGAACTACATATGGTCCTTGTGTGTAGGAAGCACAGTTCTTTTGTTCTGAGCAAGCTCACTTTTTGGACCCCATAGGAAACACAGTAGAGTAGATGAGTGCTCTTTTCTCAAAAGTAGAGAGTGTTTCTTGTAAGGCGAGCTAGCATTTGTTTCCCAGTCATAAATGGAGTTGAATCACATGCCTTTTGTGATCCTACGAGCAAGAGTTGTTTTCTGGTAAGGAAAGTCACTATTGCGCTCCCATTGCCACACACAGTGCAAATAGCACTCGCATCTGTTCCCACCAAGTACAGTGTATCAGACTGAAGAGGAGCTACTGTTCTTGTCAGTTTCCTAAGCAGAGTTGATCTAGATATGGCCCGTGTGTGTAGGAAGCACAGTTCTTTTGTTCAGAGCAAGCTCACTGTTCGGACCCCATAGGAAACACAGTAGAGTAGAAGAGTGCTCTTTTCTCAAAAGCAGAGTGTGTTTCATGTAAGGCGATCTAGCATTTGTTTCCCAGTCCTAAACGGAGTTGAATCACATGCAGTTTCTGGTCCTAAGAGCAAGAGTTGTTTTCTGGTAAGGAAAGTCACTGTTGCGCTCCCTTTGCCATACGCAGTGCAAATATCACTCGCGCCTGTTCCCAGCAAGTACACTGTATCGGACTGAAGAGGAGCTACTGTTCTTGTCAGTGTCCTAAGCAGAGTTGAACTAGATATGGCCCTTGTGTCTAGGAAGCACAGTTCATTTGTTCTGAGCAAGCTCACTCTTCTGGCCCTACAGGAAACACAGTAGAGTAGAAGAGTGCTCTTTTCTCAAAAGCAGAGTGTGTTTCTTGTAAGGTGAGCTAGAGTTTGTTTCCCAGTCTTAAATGGAGTTGATTCACACGCAGTTTTTTGTCCTACGAGCAAGAGTTGTTTTCTGGTAAGAAGAGTCACTATTGTGCTCCAATTGCCATACACAGTGCAAGTAGCACTCGCGTCTGTTCTCAGCAAGTACAGTGTTTCAGACTGAAGAGGAGCTACTGTTCTTGTCAGTTTCCTAAGAAGAGTTGAACTAGATATGATCCGTGTGTGTAGGAAGCACAGTTCTTTTGTTCTGAGCAAGCTCACTGTTTGGACCCCATAGGAAACACAGTAGAGTAGAAGAGTGCTCTTTTCTCTAAAGCAGAGTGTGTTTCTTGTAAGGCGAGCTAGCGTTTGTTTCCCAGTCCTAAATGGAGTGGAATCACATGCAGTTTCTGGTCCTACGAGGAAGAGTTTTTTTATGGTAAGAAGAGTCACTATTGCGCTGTCATTGCCATACACAGTGCAAATAGCACTCGCGTCTGTTCCCAGCAAGTACAGTGTATCGGACTGAAGAGGATCTACTGTTTTTGTCAGTTTCCTAAGCAGAGTTGAACTAGATATGGCTCGTTTGTTTAGGAAGCACAGTTATTATGTTCTGAGCAAGCTCACTGTTCTGGCCCGATGGGAAACACAGTAGAGTAGAAGAATGCTCTTTTCTCTAAAGCAGAGTGTGTTTCTTGTAAGGCGAGATAGCATTTGTTTCCCAGTCCTAAATGGAGTTGAGTCACATGCAGTTTTTGGTCCAACGAGCAAGAGTTGTTTTCTGGTAAGGAAAGTCACTATTGTGCTCCAAATGCCATACACAGTGCTAATAGCACTCACGTCTGTTCCCAGCAAGTACAGTGTATTGGACTGAATAGGACCTACTGTTCGTGTCAGTTTCCTAAGCAGAGTTGAACTAGATATGGTCCATGTGTGTAGGAAGCATAGTTCTTTGTTCTGAGGAAGCTCACTTTTTGGACCATATAGGAAACACAGTAGAGTAGAAGAGTGCTCTTTTCTCAAAAGCAGAGAGTGTTTCTTGTAAGGCGAGCTAGCATTTGTTTCCCAGTCATAAAAGGAGTTGAATCACATGCAGTTTGTGGTCCTACGAGCAAGAGTTGTTTTCTGGTAAGGAAAGTCACTATTGCGCTCCCATTGCCACACACAGTGCAAATAGCACGCGCATCTGTTCCCACCAAGTACAGTGTATCAGACTGAAGAGGAGCTACTGTTCTTTTCAGTTTCCTAAGCAGAGTTTAACTAGATAAGGCCCATGTTTATAGGAAGCACAGTTCTTTTGTTCTGAGCAAGCTCACTGTTGGACACCATAGGAAACACAATAGAGTAGAATAGTGCTCTTTTCTCAAAAGCAGAGTGTGTTTCATGTAAGGCGAGCTAGCATTTGTTTCCCAGTCCTAAACGGAGTTGAATCACATGCAGTTTCTGGTCCTACGAGCAAGAGTTGTTTTCTGGTAAGGAAAGTCACTATTGCGCTCCCTTTGCCATACACAGTGCAAATAGCACTCGCGTCTGTTCCCAGCAAGTACACTGTATTGGACTGAAGAGGAGCTACTGTTCTTGTCAGTTTCCTAAGCAGAGCTGAACTAGATATGGCCCTTGTGTCTAGGAAGCACAGTTCATTTGTTCTGAGCAAGCTCACTGTTTGGACCCCATAGGAAACACAGTAGAGTAGAAGAGTGCTCTTTTCTCTAAAGCAAAGCGTGTTTCTTGTAAGGCGAGCTAGCGTTTGTTTCCCAGTCCTAAATGGAGGGGAATCACATGCAGTTTCTGGTCCTACGATCAAGAGTTGTTTTATGGTAAGAATAGTCACTATTGCGCTGCCATTGCCATACACAGGACAAATAGCACTGGCGTCTGTTCCCAGCAAGTACAGTGTATTGGACTGAAGAGGATCTACTGTTCTTGTCAGGTCCCTAAGCAGAATTGAACTAGATATGGCCATGTGTGTAGGAAGCAAAGTTCTTTTGTTCTGAGCAAGCTCACTGTTCTGGCCCTATAGGAAACACAGTAGAGTAGAAGAGTGCTCTTTTCTCAAAAGCAGAGTGTGTTTCTTGTAAGGCGAGCTTGCGTTTGTTTCCCAGTCCTAAATGGATTTGAGTCACATGCAGTTTTTTTGTCCTACGAGCAAGAGTTGTTTTCTTGTATGAAGAGTCACTATTGCGCTCTCATTGCCATACACAGTGAAAATAGCACTCGCGTCTGCTCCCTGCAAGTACAGAGTATTGGACTGAAAAGGAGCTCCTGTTCTTGTCAGTTTCCTAAGCAGAGTTGAACTAGATATGGCCCGTGTGTGTAGGAAGCACAGTTCTTTTGTTCAGAACAAGCTCACTGTTCGGACCCCATAGGAAACACAGTAGAGGAGAAGAGTGCTCTTTTCTCAAAAGCAGAGTGTGTTTCATGTAAGGCGAGCTAGTGTTTGTTTCCCAGTACTAAATGGAGTTGAATCACCTGCAGTTTCTGTTCCTACGAGCAAGAGTTGTTTTCTAGTAAGGAAAGTCACTATAGCGTTCCCATTGCCATCCACAGTGCAAATAGCACTCACGTCTGTTCCCAGCAAGTACAGTGTATTGGACTGAAGAGAAGCTACTGTTCTTCTCAGTTTCCTAAGCAAAGTTGAACTAGATATGGACCGTGTGTCTAGGAAGCACAGTTCATTTGTTCTGAGCAAGCTCACTGTTCTGGCCCTCTAGGAAACACAGAAGAGTAGAAGAGTGCTCTTTTCTGAAAAGCAGAGTGTGTTTCTTGTAAGGAGAGCTAGCGTTTGTTTCCCATTCCTAAATAGAGTTGAATCAAATGCAGTTTCTGGTCCTACGAGCAAGAGTTGTTTTCTGGTAAGGAAAGTCACTATTGCACTCCCATTGCCATACACAGTGCAAATAGCACTCGCGTCTGTTCACAGCAAGTACAGTGTATCGGAAGGAAGAGGAGCTACTGTTCTTGTCAGTTTCCTAAGCAGAGTTGAACTAGATATGGCCCGTATGTGTAGGAAGTACAGTTCTTATGTTCTGAGCAAGCTCACTGTTCTGGCCCTATAGGAAACACAGTAGAGTAGAAGAGTGCTCTTTTCTCAAAAGCAGAGTGTGTTTCTTTAGGCGAGATAGCGTTTGTTTCTCAGTCCTAAATGGAGTTGAATCAAATGCAGTTTCTTGTACTAAGAGCACGAGTTGTTTTATGGTAAGAATAGTCACTATTGCGCTGCCATTGCCATACAGAGGACAAATAGCACTGGCGTCTGTTCCCAGCAAGTACAGTGTATTGGACTGAAGAGGATCTACTGTTCTTGTCAGGTTCCTAAGCAGAATTGAACTAGATATGGCTGTGTGTGTAGGAAGCACAGTTCTTTTGTTCTGAGCAAGCCCAGTGTTCTGGCCCTATAGGAAAGACAGTAGAGTAGCAGAGTGCTCTTTTCGCTAAAGCAGAGTGTGTTGATTGTAAGGCGAGCTAGCGTTTGTTTCCCAGTATTAAATGGAGTGGAATCACATGCAGTTTCTGGTCCTATGAGCAAGAGTTGTTTTATGGTAGGAATAGTCACTATTGCGCTGCCATTGCCATACACAGGACAAATAGCACTGGCGTCTGTTCCCAGCAAGTACAGTGTATCAGACTGAAGAGGAGCTACAGTTCTTGGCAGGTTCCTAAGCAGAATTGAACTAGATATGGCCGTGTGTGTAGGAATCACAGTTCTTTTGTTCTGAGCAAGCTCACTGTTCGGACCCCATAGGAAACACAGTAGATTAGAAGAGTGCTCTTTTCTCAAAAGCAGAGTGTGTTTTTTGTAAGGCAAGCTAGCGTTTGTTTCCCAGTCCTAAATGGAGTTGAATCACATGCAGTTTCTGGTCCTAAGAGCAAGAGTTGTTTTCTGGTAAGGAAAGTCACTATTGCGCTGCCATTGCCATACACAGTACAAATAGCACTCGCGTCTTTTCCCGCAAGTACAGTGTATCGGACTGAAGAGGAGCTACTGTTCTTGTCAGTTTCCTAAGCAGAGTTGAACTAGATATGGCCCGTGTGTTTAGGAAACACAGTTATTATGTTCTGAGCAAGCTCACTCTTCTGGCCCTATAGGAAACACAGTACAGTAGAAGAGTGCTCTTTCTTCTAAAGCAGAGTGTGTTTCTTTTAAGGCGAGCTCGTGTTTATTTCCCAGTCCTAAATGGAGTTGAGTCACATGCAGTTTTTGGTCCTATGAGCAAGAGATGTTTTCTGGTAAGAAGAGTCACTATTGTGATCCAAATGCCATACACAGTGCAAATAGCACTCGCGTCTGTTCCCAGCAAGTACTGTGTATTGGTCTGAAGAGGACCTACTGTTCTTGTCAGTTTCCTAAGCGGAGTTGATCTACATATGGTCCGTGTGCGTAGGAAGCACAATTCTTTTGTTCTGAGCAAGCTCACTGTTTGGACCCCCTAGGAAACACAGTAGAGTAGAAGAGTGCTCTTTTCTCTAAAGCAGAGTGTGTTTCTTGTAAGGCGAGCTAGCGTTTGTTTCCCATTCCTAAATGGAGTTGAATCACAGGCAGTTTCTGGTCCTGCGAGCAAGATTTGTTTTCTGGTAAGGAAAGTCACTATTGTGCTCCCATTGCCATACAGTGCAAATAGCACTCCCGTCTGTTCCCAGCAAGTACAGTGTATTGGACTGAAGAGGAGCTACTGTTCTTCTCAGTTTCCTAAGCAGAGTTGAAGTACATATGGCCCGTGTGTGTAGGAAGCACAGTTCTTTTTTTCTGAGCAAGCTCACTGTTCTGGCCCTATAGGAAACACAGTAGAGTAGAAGAGTGCACTTTTCTCAAAAGCAGAGTGTGTTTCTTGTAAGGCGAGCTAGCGTTTGTTTCCCAGTCCTAAATGGAGTTGAATCAAATGCAGTTTCTGGTCCTACGAGCAAGAGTTGTTTTCTGGTAAGGAAAGTCACTATTGGTCTCCCATTGCCATACACAGTGCAAATAGCACTCGCGTCTGTTCCCAGCAAGTATAGTGTATCGGAAGGAAGAGGATCTACTGTTCTTGTGAGTTTCCTTAGCAGAGTTGAACTAGATATGGCCCGTGTGTGTAGGAAGCACAGTTCTTATGTTCTGAGCAAGCTCACTGTTCTGGCCCTATAGGAAACACAGTAGAGTAGTAGAGTGCTCTTTTTTCAAAAGCAGAGTGTATTTCTTGTAAGGCGAGCTAGCGTTTGTTTCCCAGTCCTAAATGGAGTTGAATCAAATGCAGTTTCTGGTACTTCAAGCACGAGTTGTTTTATGGTAAGAATAGTCACTATTGCGCTGCCATTGCCATACACAGGACAAAGAGCACTCTCGTCTGTTCCCAGCAAGTACAGTGCATAGGACTGAAGAGGAGCTACTGTTCTTGTCAGTTTCCTAAGCAGAGTTGAACTAGATATGGCCCGTGTGTGCAGGAAGCACAGTTCTTATGTTCTGAGCAAGCTCACTGTTCTGGCCCTATAGGAAACACAGTAGAGTAGATGAGTGCTCTTTTCTCTAAAGCAGAGTGTGTTTCTTGTAAGGCGAGCTAGCGTTTGTTTCCTAGCTCTAAATGGAGTTGAATCACATGCAGTTTCTGGTCCTACGAACAAGAGTTGTTTTCTGGTAAGGAAAGTCACTATTGCGCTCCCTTTGCCATTCACAGTGCAAATAGCACTCGCGTCTGTTCCCAGCAAGTACAGTGTATTGGACTGAATAGGTGCTACTGTTCTTGTCAATTTCTTAAGCACAGTTGAACTATATATGATCCGTGTGTGTAGGAAGCACAGTTCTTTTGTTCTGAGCAAGCTCACTGTTTGGATCCCATAGGAAACACAGTAGAGTAGAAGAGTGCTCTTTTCTCTAAAGCAGAGTGTTTTCTTGTAAGGCGAGCTACCGTTTGTTTCCCAGTCCTAAATGTAGTTGAATCCCATGCAGTTTCTGGTACTATGAGCAAGAGTTGTTTTCTGGTAAGAAGAGTCACTATTGCGCTGCCATTGCCATACACAGGACAAATAGCACTGGCGTCTGTTCCCAGCAAGAACAGTGTATTGGAGTGAAGAGGATATTCTGTTCTTGTCAGGTTCCTAAGCAGAATTGAACTAGATATGGCAGTGTGTGTAGGAAGCACAGATCTTTTGCTCAGAGCAAGCTCACTGTTCGGACCCCATAGGAAACACAGTAGAGTAGAAGAGTGTTCTCTTCTCTAAAGCAGAGTGTGTTTCTTGTAAGGCGAGCTAGCATTTGTTTCCCAGTCCTAAATGGAGTTGAATCACATGCAGTTTCTGGTCCTACGAGCAAAAGTTGTTTTCTGGTAAGGAAAGTCACTATTGCGCTCCCATTGCCATACACAGTACAAATAGCACTCGCGTCTGTTCCCAGCAAGTACAGTGTATCGGACTGAAGAGGAGCTACTTCTCTTGTCAGTTTCCTAAGCAGAGTTGAACTAGATATGGCCGTGTGTGTAGGAAGCACAGTTCTTTTGTTCTGAGCAAGCTCACAGTTCTGGCCCTATAAGAAACACAGTAGAGTAGAAGAGTGCTCTTTTCTCAAAAGCAGAGTGGGTTTCTTGTAAGGCAAGCTAGCGTTTGTTTCCTAGTCCTAAATGGAGTTGAATCCCATGCAGTTTCTGGTACTACGAACAAGAGATGTTTTCTGGTAAGGAAAGTCACTATTGTGCTCCCTTTGCCACACATAGTGCAAATAGCACTCGCGTCTTTTCCCAGCAAGTACAGTGTATCGGACTGAAGAGGAGCTACTGTTCTTGTCAGTTTCCTAAGCAGAGTTGAACTAGATATGGCTTGTGTGTTTAGGAAGCACAGTTATTATGTTCTGAGCAAGCTCACTGTTCTGGCCCTATAGGAAACACCGTAGAGTGGAAGAGTGCTCTTTTCTCTAAAGCAGAGTGTGTTTCTTGTAAGGCGAGCTCGCGTTTGTTTCCCCGTCCTAAATGGAGTTGAGTCACAGGCAGTTTTTTGTCCTATGATCAAGAGTTGTTTTCTGGTAAGAAGAGTCACTATTCCGCTCCAAATGCCATACACAGTGCAAATAGCACTCGCGTCTGTTCCCAGCAAGTACAGTTATTGGACTGAATAGAAGCTACTATTCTTGTCAGTTTCCTAAGCAGAGTTGAACTAGGTATGGCCCGTGTGTAGGAAGCACAGTTCTTTTGTTCTGAGCAGGCTCACTGTTTGGAGCCCATAGGGAACAAAGTAGAGTAGAAGAGTGCTCTTTTCTCAAAAGCAGAGTGTGTTTCTTGTACGGCGAGCTAGCGTTTGTTTCCCAGTCCTAAATGGAGTTGAATCACATGCAGTTTCTGATCATACGAGCAAGAGTTGTTTTATGGTAAGAAGAGTCACTATTGCGCTGCCATTGCCATACACAGGACAAATAGCACTGGCGTCTGTTCCCAGCAAGTACAGTGTATTGGACTGAAGAGGATCTACTGTTCTTGTCAGGTTCCTAAGCAGAATTGAACTAGATATGGCCGTGTGTAGGAAGCACAGTTCTTTTGTTCTGAGCAAGCTCACTGTTCGGACACCTTAGGAAACACAGTAGAGTAGAAGAATGCTCTTTTCTCAAAAGCAGAGTGTGTTTATTGTAAAGCGAGCTAGCATTTGTTTCCCAGTCCTAAATGGAGTTCAATCACATCCAGTTTCTGGTCCTACGAGCAAGAGTTGTTTTCTGGTAAGGAAAGTCACTATTGCACTCCCATTGCCATAAACAGTGCAAATAGCACTCCCGTCTCTTCCCAGCAAGTACAGTGTATCGGACTGAAGAGGAGCTACTGTTCTTGTCAGGTTCCTAAGTAGATTTGAACTAGAAATGGCCCGTGTGTGTAGGAAGCACAGTTCTTATATTCTGAGCAAGCTCACTGTTCTGGCCCTATTGGAAACACAGTAGAGTAGAAGAGTGCTCTTTTCTCAAAAGCAGAGTGTGTTTCTTGTAAGGCGAGCTAGAGTTTGTTTCCCAGTCCTAAATGGAGTTGAGTCACATGCAGTTTCTGGTCCTACGAGCAAGAGTTGTTTTCTGGTAAGACGAGTCACTATTGTGCTCCAATTGCCATACACAGTGCAAATAGCACTCGCGTCTGTTCTCAGCTAGTACAGTGTATCGGACTGAAGAGGAGCTACTGTTCTTGTCAGTTTCCTAAGCAGAGTTGAAGTAGATATGGCCCGTGTGTGTAGGAAGCACAGTTATTATGTTCTGAGCAAGCTCACTGTTCTGGCCCTATAGGAAACACAGTAGAGTGGAAGAGTGCTCTTTTCTCTAAAGCAGAGTGTGTTTCTTGTAAGGCGAGCTAGCATTTGTTTCCCAGTCCTATATGGAGTTGAGTCACATGCAGTTTTTGTTCCTACGAGCAAGAGATGTTTTCTGGTAAGAAGAGTCACTATTGTGCTCCAAATGCCATACACAGTGCAAATAGCACTCGCGTCTGTTCCCAGCAAGTACAGTGTATTGGAATGAATAGGAGCTACAGTTCTTTTCAGTTTTCTAAGCAGAGTTGAACTAGATCTGGCCCGTGTGTAGGAAGCACAGTTCTTTTGTTCTGAGCAATCTCACTGTTCTGGCCCTATAAGAAACACAGTAGAGTAGAAGAGTGCTCTTTTCTCAAAAGCACAGTGGGTTTCATGTAAGGCAAGCTAGCGTTTGTTTCCCAGTCCTAAATGGAGTTGAATCACATGCAGTTTCTGGTCCTACGAGCAAGAGTTGTTTTATGGTAAGAATAGTCACTATTGAGCTGCCATTGCCATACACTGGACAAATAGCACTGGCGTCTGTTCCCAGCAAGTACAGTGTATCGGACTGAAGAGGAGCTACTGTTCTTGTCAGTTTCCTAAGCAGAGTTGAACTAGATATGGCCGTGTGTGTAGGAAGCACAGATCTTTGTTTCTGAGAAAGCTCACTGTTCGGACCCCATAGGAAACACAGTTGAGTAAAAGAGTGCTCTTTTCTCTAAAGCAGAGTGTGTTTCTTTTAAGGCGAGCTCGCGGTTGTTTCCCAGTCCTAAATGGAGTTGAGTCACAGGCAGTTTTTGGTCCTATGAGCAAGAGTTGTTTTCTGGTGAGAAGAGTCACTATTGTGCTCCAAATGACATAAACAGTGCAAATAGCACTCGCGAGTGTTCCCAGCAAGTACACTGTATTGGACTGAATAGGAGCTACTGTTCTTGTCAGTTTTCTAAGCAGAGTTGAAATAGATCTGGCCCGTGTGTAGGAAGCACAGTTCTTTTGTTCTGAGCACGCTCACTGTTCTGGCCCTATAGGAAACACAGTAGAGTAGAAGAGTGCTCTTTTCTCTAAAGCAGAGTGTGTTTCTTGTAAGGCAAGCTAGCGTTTGTTTCCCAGTCCTAAATGCAGTTGAATCACATGCAGTTTCTGGTCCTACGAGCAAGAGTTGTTTTATGGTAAGAAGAGTCACTACTGCACTGCCATTGCCATACACAGGACAAATAGCACTGGCCTCTGTTCCCAGCAAGTACAGTGTATTGGACTGAAGAGGATCTACTGTTCTTGTCAGGTTCCTAAGCAGACTAGAACTAGATATGGCCGTGTGTGTAGGAAGCACAGTTCTTTTGTTCTGAGCAAGCTCACTGTTCGGACCCCATAGGAAATACAGTAGAGTAGAAGAGTGCTCTATTCTCAAAAGCAGAGTGTGTTTCTTGTAAGGCGAGCTAGCATTTGTTTCCCAGTCCTAAATGGAGTTGAATCACATGCAGTTTCTGGTCCTACGAGCAAGATTTGTTTTCTGGTAAGGAAAGTCACTATTGTGCTCCCATTGCAATACAGTGCAAATAGCACTCCCGTCTGTTCCCAGCAAGTACAGTGTATTGGAATGAAGAGGAGCTACTGTTCTTGTAAGTTTCCTAAGCAGAGTTGAACTAGATATGGCCCGTGTGTCTAGGAAGCACAGTTCATTTGTTCTGAGCAAGCTCACTGTTCTGGCCCTATAGGAAACACAGTAGAGTAGAAGAGTGCTCATTTCTCAAAAGCAGAGTGTGTTTCTTGTAAGGCGAGCTAGCGTTTGTTTCCCAGTCCTAAATGGAGTTGAATCAAATGCAGTTTCTGGTCCTACGAGCAAGAGTTGTTTTCTGGTAAGGAAAGTCACTATTGCACTCCCATTGCCATACACAGTGCAAATAGCACTCGCTTCTGTTCCCAGCAAGTACAGTGTATCAGAAGGAAGAGGAGCTAATGTTCTTGTCAGTTTCCTAAGCAGAGTTTAACTAGATATGATCCATGTGTGTACGAAGCACAGTTATTATGTTCTGAGCAAGCTCACTGTTCTTGCCTTAGAGGAAACACAGTAGAGTAGAAGAGTGCTCTTTTCTCTAAAGCAGAGTGTGTTTCTTGTAAGGCGAGCTCGTGATTGTTTCCCAGTCCTAAATGGAGTTGAATCACATGCAGTTTCTGGTCCTACGAACAAGAGTTGTTTTCTGGTAAGGAAAGTCACTATTGCGCTCCCATTGCCATACACAGTGCAAATAGCACTCGCGTCTGTTCCCAGCAAGTACAGTGTATTGGACTGAATAGGTGCTACTGTTCTTGTCATTTTCCTAAGCAGAGTTGAACTATATATGATCCGTGTGTGTAGGAAGCACAGTTCATTTGTTGTGAGCAAGCTCACTGTTTGGACCCCGTAGGAAACACAGTAGAGTAGAAGAGTGCTCTTTTCTCTAAAGCAGAGTTTGTTTCTTGTAAGGCGAGCTAGCGTTTGTTTCCCAGTCCTGAATGGAGTTGAATCCCATGCAGTTTCTGGTACTACGAGCAAGAGTTGTTTTCTGGTAAGAAGAGTCACTATTGCGCTGCCATTGCCATACACAGGACAAATAGCACTGGCGTCTGTTCGCAGCAAGTACAGTGTATTGGACTGAAAAGGATCTACTGTTCTTGTCATGTTCCTAAGCAGAATTCAACTAGATATGGCAGTGTGTGTAGGAAGCACAGATCTTTTGTTCAGAGCAAGCTCACTGTTCGGACCCCATAGAAAACACAGTAGAGTAGAAGAGTGCTCTTTTCTCTAAAGCAGAGTGTGTTTCTTGTAAGGGGAGCTAGCGTTTGTTTTCCCGTCCTAAATGGAGTTGAATCACATGCAGTTTCTGGTCCTACGAGCAAGAGTTGTTTTATGGTAAGAAGAGTCACTATTGCGCTGCTATTGCCATACACAGGACAAATAGCACTGGCGTCTGTTGAAGCAAGTACAGTGTATTGGACTGAAGAGGATCTACTGTTCTTGTCAGGTTCCTAAGCAAAATTGAACTAGATTTGGCCGTGTGTGTAGGAAGCACAGTTCTTTTGTTCTGAGCAAGCTCACTGTTCTGGCCCTATAGGAAATACAGTAGAGTAGAAGAGTGCTCTTTTCTCTAAAGCAGAGTGTGTTGATTTTAAGGCAAGCTAGCATTTGTTTCCCAGTCTTAAATGGAGTGGAATCACATGCAGTTTCTGGTCCTATGAGCAAGAGTTTTTTTATGGAAAAAATAGTCACTATTGTGCTGCCATTGCCATACACAGGACAAATAGCACTGGCGTCTGTTCCCAGCAAGTACAGTGTATCGGACTGAAGAGGAGCTACTGTTCTTGTCAGGTTCCTAAGCAGAATTGAACTAGATATGGCCGTGTGTGTAGGAAGCACAGTTCTTTTGTTCTGAGCATGCTCTCTGTTCGGACCCCATAGGAAACACGGTAGACTGGAAGAGTGCTCTTTTCTCAAAAGCAGAGTGTGTTTTTTGTAAGGCAAGCTAGCGTTTGTTTCCCAGTCCTAAATGGAGTTGAATCACATGCTGTTTCGGGTCCTACGAGCAAGAGTTGTTTTGTGGTAAGGAAAGTCACTATTGTGCTCGCTTTGACATACACAGTGCAAATAGCACTCGCGTCCATTGCCAGCAAGTACAGTTTATCGGACTGAAGAGGAGCTACTGTTCTTGTCAGTTTCCTAAGCAGAGTTGAACTAGATATGGCCCGTTTGTTTAGGAAACACAGTTATTATGTTTTGAGCAAGCTCACTGTTTTGGCCCTATAGGAAATACAGTACAGTAGAAGAGTGCTCTTTTCTCTAAAGCAGAGTGTGTTTCTTGTAAGGCGAGCTCGTGTTTATTTCCCAGTCCTAAATGGAGTTGAGTCACATGCAGTTTTTGGTCTTATGAGCAAGAGATGTTTTCTGGTAAGAAGAGTCACTATTGTGCTCCAAATGCCATACACAGTGCAAATAGCACTCGCGTCTGTTCCCAGCAACTACAGTGTATTGGTCTGAAGAGGAGCTACTAATTTGTCAGTTTCCTAAGCAGAGTTGATCTACATATGGTCCGTGTGTGTAGGAAGCACAGTTATTTTGTTCTGAGCAAGCTCACTGTTCTGGCCCTATAAGAAACACAGTAGAGTAGAAGAGAGCTCTTTTCTCAAAAGCACAGTGGGTTTCTTGTAAGGCGAGCTAGCGTTTGTTTCCTAGTCCTAAATGGAGTTGAATCCCACGCAGTTTCTGGTCCTACGAAGAAGAGTTTTTTTCTGGTAAGGATAGTCACTATTGTGCTGCCATTGCCATACACAGGACAAATAGCACTGGCGTCTGTTCGCAGCAAGTACAGTGTATTGGACTGAAAAGGATCCATTGTTCTTGTCAGGTTCCTAAGCAGAATTGAACTAGATATAGCAGTGGGTGTAGGAAGCACAGATCTTTTGTTCAGAGCAAGCTCACTGTTCGGACCCCATAGGAAACACATTAGAGTAGAAGAGTGCTCTTTTCTCTAAAGCAGAGTGTGTTTCTTGTAAGGCGAGCTCGCGTTTGTTTCCCGTCCTAAATGGAGTTGATTCACAGGCAGTTTTTGGTCCTACGAGCAAGAGTTGTTTTCTGGTAAGAAGAGTCACTATTGCGATCCAAATGCCATACACAGTGCAAATAGCACTCGTGTCTGTTCCCAGCAAGTACAGTGTATCGGATGAAGAGGAGCTACTGTTCTTGTCAGTGTCCTAAGCAGAGTTGAACTAGATATGGCCCGTGTGTAGGAAGCACAGTTCTTTTGTTCTGAGCAAGCTCACTGTTTGGACCCCATAGGAAACACAGTAGAGTAGAAGAGTGCTCTTTTCAAAAAGCAGAGTGTGTTTCTTGTAAGGCGAGCTAGCGTTTGTTTCCTAGTCCTAAATGGAGTTGAATCACATGCAGTTTCTGGTCCTACAACCAAGAGTTGTTTTCTGGTAAGGAAAGTCACTATTGCGCTCCCATTGCCTTACACAGGGCAAATAGCACTGGCGTCTGTTCCCAGCAAGTACAGTGTATCGGACTGAAGAATAGCTCCTATTCTTGTCAGTTTCCTAAGCAGAGTTGAACTAGATATAGCCCGTGTGTGTAGGAAGCACAGTTCTTATGTTCTGAGCAAGCTCACTGTTCTGGCCCTATAGGAAACACAGTAGAGTAGATGAGTGCTCTTTTCTCTAAAGCACAGTGTGTTCCTTGTAAGGCGAGCTAGCGTTTGTTTCCTAGTCCTAAATGAAGTTGAATCACATGCAGTTTCTGGTCCTACGAACAAGAGTTGTTTTGTGGTAAGGAAAGTCACATTGCGCTCCCATTGCCATACACAGTGCAAATAGCACTCGCGTCTGTTCCCAGCAAGTACAGTGTATTGGACTGAATAGGTGCTACTGTTCTTGTCAGTTTCCTAAGCAGAGTTGAACTAGATATGGCCCGTGTGTCTAGGAAGCACAGTTCATTTGTTCTGAGCAAGCTCATTCTTCTAGCCCTATAGGAAACACAGTAGAGTAGAAGAGTGCTCTTTTCTCTAAAGCAGAGTGTGTTTCTTGAAAGGCGAGCTAGCGTTTGTTTCCCAGTCCAAATGGAGTTGAATCACATGCAGTTTCTGGTCCTATGAGCAAGTGTTGTTTTATGGTAAGAAGAGTCACTATTGCGCTGCCATTGCCATACACAGGACAAATAGCACTGGCGTCTGTTCCCAGCAAGTACAGTGTATTGGACTGAAGAGGATCTACTGTTCTTGTCAGGTTCCTAAGCAGAGTTGATCTAGATATGGCCGTGTGTGTAGGAAGCACAGTTCTTTTGTTCTGAGCAAGCTCACTGTTCGGACCCCATAGGAAACACAGTAGAGTAGAAGAGTGCTCTTTTCTCAAAAGCAGAGTGTGTTTCTTGTAAGGCTAGCTAGCGTTTGTTACCTAGTCCTAAATGGAGTTGAATCACATGCAGTTTCTGGTCTTATGAACAAGAGTTGTTTTCTGGTAAGGAAAGTAACATTGCGCTCCCATTGCCATACACAGTGCAAATAGCACTCGCGTCTGTTCCCCGCAAGTACAGTGTATTGGACTGAATAGGTGGTACTGTTCTTGTCAGTTTCCTAAGCAGAGTTGAACTAGATATGGCCCGTGTGTAGGAATCACAGTTTTTTTGCTCTGAGCAAGCTCACTGTTTGGACCCCAAAGGATACACAGTAGAGTAGAAGAGTGCTCTTTTCTCTAAAGCAGAGTGTGTTTCTTGTAAGGCGAGCTAGCGTTTGTTTCGCAGTCCTAAATGGAGTTGAATCCCATGCAGTTTCTGATACTACGAGCAAGAGTTGTTTTCTGGTAAGAAGAGTCACTATTGTGCTGCCATTGCCATACACAGGACAAATAGCACTGGCCTCTGTTCGCATCAAATACAGTGTATTGGACTTAAGAGGATCTACTGTTCTTGTCAGGTTCCTAAGCAGAATTGAACTAGATATGGCCGTGTTTGTAGGAAGCACAGTTCTTTTGTTCTGAGCAAGCTCACTGTTCAGACCCCATACGAAAAACAGTAGAGTAGAAGAGTGCTATTTTCTCTAAAGCAGAGTTTGTTTCTTGTAAGACGAGCTCACGGTTGTTTCCCAATCCTAAATGGAGTTGAATCACAGGAAGTTTTTGGTCCTATGAGCAAGAGTTGTTTTCTGGTAAGAAGAGTCAATATTGCGCTCCAAATGCCATACACAGTACAAATAGCACTCGCGTCTGTTCGCAGCAAGTACAGTGTATCAGACAAAAGAGGAGCTACTGTTCTTGTCAGTTTCCTAGGCAGAGTTGAACTAGATATGGCCCGTGTGTGGGAAGCGCAGTTCTTTTGTTCTGAGCAAGCTCACTGTTCTGGCCCTATAGGAAAGAGTAGAGTAGAAGAGTGCTCTTTTCTCTAAAGCAGAGTGTGTTTCTTGTAAGGAGAGCTAGCGTTTGTTTCAAAGTCCTAAATGGAGTTGAATCACATGCAGTTTCTGGTCCTATGAGCAAGAGTTGTTTTATGGTAAGGAAAGTCACATTGTGCTTCCATTGCCATACACAGTGCAAATAGCACTCGCGTCTGTTCCCAGCAAGTACAGTGTATTGGACTGAATAGGTGCTACTGTTCTTGTCAGTTTCCTAAGCAGAGTTGAACTAGATATGATCAGTGTGTGTAGGAAGCACAGTTCTTTTGTTCTGAGCAAGCTCACTGTTCGGACCCCATAGGAAACACAGTAGAGTAGAAGTGTGCTCTTTATCTAAAGCAGAGTGTGTTTCTAGTAAGGCAAGCTAGCGTTTGTTTCGCAGTCCTAAATGGAGTTGAATCCCATGCAGTTTCTGGTCTTACGAGCAAGAGTTGTTTTCTGGTAAGAAGAGTCTCTATTGTGCTGCCATTGCCATACACAGGACAAATAGCACTGGCATCTGTTCGCAGCAAGTACAGTGTATTGGACTGAAGAGGAACTACAGTTCTTGTCAGTTTCCTAATCAGAGTTGAACTAGATATGGCCCGTGTGTGTAGGAAGCACAGTTCTTTTGTTCTGAGCAAGCTCACTGTTCCGACCCAATAGGAAACACTGTAGAGTAGAAGAGTGCTCTTTTCTCTAAAGCAGAGTGTGTTTCTTGTAAGGCGAGATCGCGTTTGCTTCCCAGTCCTAAATGGAGTTGAGTCACAGGCAGTTTTTGGTCCTACGTGCAAGAGTTGTTTTCTGGTAAGAAGAGTCACTATTGCGCTCCAAATGTCATACAGAGTGCAAATAGCACTTGCGTCTGTTCCCAGCAAGTACAGTGTATTGGACTGAATAGGAGCTACTGTTCTTGTCAGTTTCCTAAGCAGAGTTGAACTAGATATGGCCCGTGTGTACGAAGCACAGTTGTTTTGTTCTGAGCAAGCTCACTCTTCTAGCCCTATAGGAAACACAGTAGAGTAGAAGAGTGCTCTTTTCTCTAAAGCAGAGTGTGTTTCTTTTAAGGCGAGCTAGCGTTTGTTTCCCAGTCCTAAATGGAGTTGAATCACATGCAGTTTCTGGTCCTATGAGCAAGAGTTGTTTTATGGTAAGAAGAGTCACTATTGCACTGCCATTGCCATACACAGGACAAATAGCCCTGGCGTCTGTTCAAGCAAGTACAGTGTATTGGACTGAAGAGGATCTACTGTTCTTGTCAGGTTCCTAACCAGAATTGAAGTAGATATGGCCTTGTGTGTAGGAAGCACAGTTCTTTTGTTCTGAGCAAGCTCACTGTTCGGACCCCATAAGAAACACATTAGAGTAGAAGAGTGCTGTTTTCTCAAAAGCAGAGTGTGTTTCTTGTAAGGAGAGCTAGCGTTTGTTTCCCAGTCCTAAACGGAGTTGAATCACATGCAGTTTCTGGTCCTAGGAGCAAGAGATGTTTTCTGGTAAGGAAAGTCACTATTGTGGTCCCATTGCCATACACAGTGCAAATAGCACTCGCGTCTGTTCCCAGCAAGTACAGTGTATTGGACTGAAGAGTATCTACTGTTCTTGTCAGGTTCCTAAGCAGAATTGAACTAGATATGGCCGTGTGTGTAGGAAGCACAGTTCTTTTATTCTGAGCAAGCTCACTGTTCGGACCCAATAGGAAACACAGTAGAGTAGAAGAGTGCTCTTTTCTCAAAAGCAGAGTGTGTTTCTTGTAAGGAGAGCTAGCGTTTGTTTACCAGTCCTAAATGGAGTTGAATCACATGCAGTTGTTGTTCCCAAGAGCAAGAGTTGTTTTCTGGTAAGGAAAGTCACTATTGCGCTCCCATTGCCATACACAGTGCAAATAGCACTCGCATCTGTTCCCAGCAAGTACAGTGTATCAGACTGAAGAGGAGCTACTGTTCTTGTCAGTTTCCTAAGCAGAGTTGAACTAGATATGGCCCGTGTGTGTAGGAAGCACAGTTCTTATGTTCTGAGCAAGATCACTGTTCTGGCACTATAGGAAACACAGTAGAGAAGAATAGTACTCTTTTCTCAAAAGCATAGTGTGTTTCTTTTAAGGCGAGCTAGCATTTGTTTCCTAGTCGTAAATGGAGTTGAATCACATCAGTTTTTGGTCCTAAGAACCAGAGTTGTTTTCTGGTAAGAAAAGTCACATTGCGCTCCCATTGCCATACACAGTGCAAATAGCACTTTCGTCTGTTCCCAGCAAGTACAGTGTATTGGACTGAATAGGTGTTACTGTACTTGTCAGTTTCCTAAGCAGAGTTGAACTAGATATGATCCGTGTTTGTAGGAAGCACAGTTCTTTTGTTCTGAGCAAGCTCACTGTTTGGACCCCATAGGATACACAGTAGAGGAGAAGAGTGCTCTTTTCTCTAAAGCAGAGTGTGTTTCTTGTAAGTCAAGCTAGCGTTTGTTTCGCAGTCCTAAATGGAGTTGAATCCCATGCAGTTTATGGTACTATGAGCAAGAGTTGTTTTCTGGTAAGAAGAGTCACTATTGTGCTGCCATTGCCATACACAGGACAAATAGCACTGGCCTCTGTTCGCAGCAAATACAGTGTATTGGACTGAAGAGGATCTACTGTTCTTGTCAGGTTCCTAAGCAGAATTGAACTAGATATGGCCGTGTGTGTAGGAAGCACAGTTCTTTTGTTCTGAGCAAGCTCACTGTTCGGACCCCATAGGAAACACAGTAGAGTAGAAGAGTGCTCTTTTCTCTAAAGCAGAGTGTGTTTCTTGTAAGGTGAGCTCGCGTTTGTTTCCCAGTCCTAAATGGAGTTGAGTCACAGGCAGTTTTTGGTCCTACGAGCAAGAGATCTTTACTGGTAAGAAGAGTCACTATTGCGCTCCAAATGCCATACACAGTGCAAATAGCACTCGCGTCTGTTCCCAGCAAGTACAGTGTATCGGACTGAAGAGGAGCTACTGTTCTTGCCAGTTTCCTAGGCAGAGTTGAACTAGATATGGCCCGTGTGTGGGAATCACAGTTCTTTGGTTCTGAGCAAGCTCACTGTTCGAACCACATAGGAAAGACAGTAGAGTAGAAGAGTGCTCTTTTCTCAAAAGCAGAGTGTGTTTCATGTAAGGCGAGCTAGCATTTGTTTCCTAGTCCTAAATGGAGTTGAATCACATGCAGTTTCTAGGCCTACGAGCAAAAGTTGTTTTCTGGTAAGAAGATTCACTATTGTGCTCCCATTGCCATACACAGTGCAAATAGCACTCGCGTCTGTTCCCAGCAAGCACAGTGTATCAGACTGAAGAAGAGCTACTGTTCTTGTCAGTTTCCTTAGCAGAGTTGAACTAGATATGACCCGTGTGTGGGAAGCACAGTTCTTTTGTTCTGAGCAAGCTCACTGTTCTGGCCCTATCGGAAACACTGTAGAGTAGAAGAGTGCTCTTTTCTCTAAAGCAGAGTGTGTTTTTTGTAAGGCCAGCTAGCGTTTGTTTCCCAGGCCTAAATGGAGTTGAATCACATGCAGTTTCTGGTCCTACGAGCAAGAGTTCTTTTATGGTAAGAATAGTCACTATTGCGCTGCCATTGCCATACACAGGACAAATAGCACTTGCGTCTGTTCCCAGCAAGTACAGTGTATTGGACTGAAGAGGATCTACTGTTCTTGTCAGTTTCCTAAGCAGAATTGATTAGATCTGGCCGTGTGTGTGGGAAGCAGAGTTCTTTTGTTCTGAGCAAGCTCAATGTTCGGAAACATAGGAAAAACAGTCGAGTAGAATAGTGCTATTTTCTCAAAAGCAGAGTGTGTTTATTGTAAGGTGAGCTAGCATTTGTTTTCCAGTCCTAAATGGAGTTGAGTCACATGCCGTTTTTGGTCGTACGAGTAAGAGTTGTTTTCTGGTAAGAAGAGTCACTATTGCGCTCCCATTGCCATACACAGTACAAATAGCACTTGCGTCTGTTCCCAGCAAGTACAGTGTATTGGTCTGAAGAAGAGCTACTGTTCCTGTCAGTTTCCTAAGCAGAGTTGACCTAGATATGGCCCGTGTGTGTAGGAAGCACAGTTCTTTTGTACTGAGCAAGCTCAGTGTTCGGACCCCTTAGGAAACACAGTAGAGTAGAAGAGTGCTCTTTTCTCAAAAGCAGAGTGTGTTTCTTGTAATGCTAGCTAGCATGTGTTTCCCAGTCCTAAATGGAGATGAATCCCATGCAGTTTCTGGTCCTAGGAGCAAGAGTTGTTTTCTGGTAAGAAGAGTCACTATTGCGTTCCCATTGTCATACACAGTGCAAATAGCACTCGCGTCTGTTCCCAGCATATACAGTGTATTGGACTGAAGAGGAGTTACTGTTCTTGTCAGTTTCCTAAGCAGAGTTGAACTAGATATGGCCCGTGTGTGTAGGAACCACAGTTCTTTTGTTTTGAGCACGCTCACTGTTCGGACCCCATAGGAAACACAGTAGAGTAGAAGAGTGCTCTTTTCTCAAAAGCAGAGTGAGTTTCTTGTAATGCTAGCTAGCGTTTGTTTCCCAGTCCTAAATGGAGTTGAATCCCATGCAGTTTCTGGTCCTATGAGCAAGAGTTGTTTTCTGGTAAGAAGAGTCACTATTGCGTTCCCATTGTCATACACAGTGCAAATAGCACTCGCGTCTGTTCCCAGCATGTACAGTGTATTGGACTGAAGAGGAGTTACTGTTCTTGTCAATTTCCTAAGCAGAGTTGAACTAGATATGGCCCGTATGTGTAGGAAGCACAGTTCTTTTGTTTTGAGCAAGCTCACTGTTCGGACCCCATAGGAAACACAGTAGAGTAGAAGAGTGCTCGTTTCTCAAAAGCAGAGTGTGTTTCTTGTGAGGCGAGCTAGCGTTTGTTTCCCAGTCCTAAATGGAGTTGAATCAATGCAGTTTCCGGCCCTCGAGCAAGAGTTGTTTTCGGGGAAGAAGAGTCAGTATTGCGCTCCCATTGACATGCACAGGGCAAATAGCACTGGCGTCTGTTCCCAGCATATTCAGTGTATTGGACTGAAGAGGAGCTACTGTTCTTGTCAGTTTCCTAAGCAGAGTTGAACTAGATATGGCCTCTGTGTTTAGGAAGCACAGTTCTTTTGTTCTGAGCAACCTGACTATTCTGGCCCTAAAGGAAACACAGTAGAGTAGAAGACTGCTCTTTTCTCAAAAGTAGAGTGTGTTTCTTGTAAGGCGAGCTAGCGTTTGTTTCCCAGTCCTAAATGGAGTTGAACCACATGAAGTTTCTGGTCCTATGAGCAAGAGTTGTTTTCTGGTAAGGAAAGTCACTATTGCGCTCCCATTGCCATACACAGGGCAAATAGCACTCGCATCTGTTCCCAGCAAGTACAGTGTACTGGACTGAAGAGAATCTACTGTTCTTGTCAGTTTCCTAAGCAGAGTAAAACTAGATATGGCCCGTGTGTGTAGGAAGCACAGTTCTTTTGTTCTGAGCAAGCTCACTCTGCGGACCCCATAGGAAACATAGAAGAGTAGAAGAGTGGTCTTTCCTCAAAAGCTGAGTGTGTTTCTTGTACGGCGAGCTCGCGTTTGTTTCCCAGTCCTAAATGGAGTTGAATCACATGCAGTTTCTGGTCCTACGAGCAAGAGTTGTTTTCTGGTAAGAAGAGTCACTATTGTGCTCCCATTGTCATCCACAGGGCAAATAGCACTGGCGTCTGTTCCCAGCAAGTACAGTGTATGGGACTGAAGTGGAGCTACTGTTCTTGTCATTTTCCTAAGCAGAATTGAACTAGATATGGCCGTGTGTGTAGGAAGCACAGTTCTTATGTTCTGAGCAAGCTCACTGTTTTGGCCCTGTAGGAAAGACAGTAGAGTAGAAGAGTGCTCTTTTCTCAAAAGCAGAGTGTGTTTCTTGTAAGGCGAGCTAGCGTTTGTTTCCCAGTCCCAAATGGAGTTGAATCACTTACAGTTTCTGGTCCTACGAGCAAGAGTTTTTTTTGGTAAGAAGAGTCACTATTGAGCTCTCCTTGTCATACACAGGGCAAATAGCACTGGCGTCTGTTCCCAGCAAGTACAGTGTATTGGACTGAAGAGGAGCTACTGTTCTTGTCAGTTTCCTAAGTGAGTTCAACTAGATATAGCCCATATGTGTAGGTAGCACAGTTCTTTTGTTCTGAGCAAGCTCACTGTTCGGACCCCAAAGGAAACACATTAGAGTAGAAGAGTTCTCTTTTCTCAAAAGCAGAGTTTGTTTCTTGTATGGCGAGCTCGCGGTTGTTTCCCGGTCTGAAATGGAGTTGAATCCCATGCAGTTTCTGGTCCTATGAGCAAGAGTTCTTTTCTGGTAAAAAGAGTCACTATTGCGCTCCAATTGCCATATACAGTGCAAATAGCACTCGTGTCTGTTCCCAGCAAGTACAGTGTATTGGACTGAAGAGGAGCTACTGTTCTTGTCAGTTTCCTAAGCAGAGTTGAACTAGATATGGCCCGTGTGTGTAGGAAGCACAGTTCTTTTGTTCTGAGCAAGCTCACTATTCTGGCCCTATAGGAAACACAGTAGAGTAGAAGAGTGCTCTTTTCTCAAAGGCAGAGTGTGTTTCTGTAAGGCGAGCTAACATTTGTTTCCCATTCTGAAATGGAGTTGAATCTCATGCAGTTTCTGGTCCTACGAGCAAGAGTTGTTTTCTGGTAAGAAGAGTCACTATTGCGCTCCCATTGTCATACACAGGGCAAATAACACTGGCGTCTGTACCCAGCATGAACAGTATATTGTACTGAAGAGGAGCTACTGTTCTTGTCAGTTTCCTAAGCAGAGTTGAACTAGATATAGCCCGTTTGTGTAGGAAGCACAGTTCTTTTGTTCTGAGCAAGCTCACTATTCTGGCCCTATAGGAAACACAGTAGAGTAGAAGAGTGCTCTTTTCTCAAAAGCAGAGTGTGTTTCTTGTAAGGCGAGCTAGCGTTTGTTTTCCAGTTATAAATGGAGTTGAATCCCATGCAGTTTCTGGTCCTACGAGCAAGAGTTGTTTTCTGGTAAGAAGAGTCACTATTGCTCTCCCATTGTCATCCACAGGGCAAATAGCACTGGCGTCTGTTCCCAGCAAGTACAGTGTATGGGACGGAAGAGGATCTACTGATCTTGTCAGTTTCCTAAGCAGAATTGAAATAGATATGGCCGTGTGTGTAGGAAGCACAGTTCTTTTTTTCTGAGCAAGCTCACTGTTTTGGCCCTGTAGGAAACACAGTAGAGTATAAGAGTGCTCTTTTCTCAAAAGCAGAGTGTGTTTCTTGTAAGGCGAGCTAGCGTTTGTTTCCCAGTCCTAAATGGAGTTGAATCACATGCAGTTTCTGATCCTACGAGCAAGAGGTTTTTTTGGTAAGAAGAGTCACTATTGAGCTCCCATTGTCATACGCAGGGCAAATAGCACTGGTGTCTGTTCTCAGCAAGTACAGTGTATTGGACTGAAGAGGAGCTACTGTTCTTGTCAGTTTCCTAAGCAGAGTTGAACTAGATATAGCCCGTGTGTGTAGGAAGCACAGTTCTTTTGTTCTCAGCAAGCTCACTATTCTGGTCCTAAAGGAAACAGAGTAGAGTAGAAGGGTCCTCTTTTCTCAACAGCAGAGAGTGTTTCTTGTAAGGCGAGCTAGCGTTTGTTTCCCAGTCCTAAATGGAGTTGAATGACATGTAGTTTCTGGTCCTAAGAGCAAGAGTTGTCTTCTGGTAAGAAGAGCCACTTTTGCACTCCCATTGTCATACAAAGGGCAAAAAGCACTTGCGTCTCTTCCCAGCAGGACAGTGTATGGTACTAAAGAGGATTTACTGTTCTTGTCAGTTTCCTAAGCAGAGTTGAACTAGATATGGCCCGTGTGTGTAGGAAGCACAGTTCTTTTGTTCTGAGCAAGCTCACTGTTTGGACCCCAAAGGAAACACAGTAGAGTAGAAGAGTGCTCTTTTCTCAAAAGCAAAGTGTGTTTCTTGTAAGGCGAGCTAGCGTTTGTTTCCCAGTCCTAAATGGAGTTGAATCACATGCAGTTTCTGGTCCTACGAGCAAGAGTTGTTTTCTGGTAAGAAGAGTCACTATTGCGCTCCAATTGCCATATAGGGTTCAAATAGCACTCATGTCTGTTCCCAGCAAGTACAGTGTATTGGACTGAAGAGGAGCTACTGTTCTTGTCAGTTTCCTAAGCAGAGTTGAACTAGATATAGCCCATGTGTGTAGGAAGCACAGTTCTTTTGTTCTGAGCAAGCTCACTATTCTGGCCCTATAGGAAACACAGTAGAGAAGAAGAGTGCTCTTTTCTCAAAAGCAGAGTGTGTTTCTTGTAAGGCGAGCTAGCGTTTGTTTCCCAGTTATAAATGGAGTTGAATCACATGCAGTTTCTGGTCCTACGAGCAAGAGTTCTTTTCTGGTAAAAAGAGTCACTATTGCGCTCCAATTGCCATATACACTGCAAATAGCACTCGCGTCTGTTCCCAGCAAGTACAGTGTATCGGACTGAAGAGGAGCTACTGTTCTTGTCAATTTCTTAAGCAGAGTTGAACTAGATATGGCCCGTATGTGTACGAAGCACAGTTCTTTTGTTTTGAGCAAGCTCACTGTTCGGACCCCATAGGAAACACAGTAGAGTAGAAGAGTGCTCGTTTCTCAAAAGCAGAGTGTGTTTCTTGTGAGGCGAGCTAGCGTTTGTTTCCCAGTCCTAAATGGAGTTGAATCAATGCAGTTTCCGGCCCTCGAGCAAGAGTTGTTTTCGGGGAAGAAGAGTCAGTATTGCGCTCCCATTGACATGCACAGGGCAAATAGCACTGGCGTCTGTTCCCAGCATATTCAGTGTATTGGACTGAAGAGGAGCTACTGTTCTTGTCAGTTTCCTAAGCAGAGTTGAACTAGATATGGCCTCTGTGTTTAGGAAGCACAGTTCTTTTGTTCTGAGCAACCTGACTATTCTGGCCCTAAAGGAAACACAGTAGAGTAGAAGACTGCTCTTTTCTCAAAAGTAGAGTGTGTTTCTTGTAAGGCGAGCTAGCGTTTGTTTCCCAGTCCTAAATGGAGTTGAACCACATGAAGTTTCTGGTCCTATGAGCAAGAGTTGTTTTCTGGTAAGGAAAGTCACTATTGCGCTCCCATTGCCATACACAGGGCAAATAGCACTCGCATCTGTTCCCAGCAAGTACAGTGTACTGGACTGAAGAGAATCTACTGTTCTTGTCAGTTTCCTAAGCAGAGTAAAACTAGATATGGCCCGTGTGTGTAGGAAGCACAGTTCTTTTGTTCTGAGCAAGCTCACTCTGCGGACCCCATAGGAAACATAGAAGAGTAGAAGAGTGGTCTTTCCTCAAAAGCTGAGTGTGTTTCTTGTACGGCGAGCTCGCGTTTGTTTCCCAGTCCTAAATGGAGTTGAATCACATGCAGTTTCTGGTCCTACGAGCAAGAGTTGTTTTCTGGTAAGAAGAGTCACTATTGTGCTCCCATTGTCATCCACAGGGCAAATAGCACTGGCGTCTGTTCCCAGCAAGTACAGTGTATGGGACTGAAGTGGAGCTACTGTACTTGTCATTTTCCTAAGCAGAATTGAACTAGATATGGCCGTGTGTGTAGGAAGCACAGTTCTTATGTTCTGAGCAAGCTCACTGTTTTGGCCCTGTAGGAAAGACAGTAGAGTAGAAGAGTGCTCTTTTCTCAAAAGCAGAGTGTGTTTCTTGTAAGGCGAGCTAGCGTTTGTTTCCCAGTCCCAAATGGAGTTGAATCACTTACAGTTTCTGGTCCTACGAGCAAGAGTTTTTTTTGGTAAGAAGAGTCACTATTGAGCTCTCCTTGTCATACACAGGGCAAATAGCACTGGCGTCTGTTCCCAGCATGTACAGTGTATTGGACTGAAGAGGAGCTACTGTTCTTGTCAGTTTCCTAAGTGAGTTCAACTAGATATAGCCCATATGTGTAGGTAGCACAGTTCTTTTGTTCTGAGCAAGCTCACTGTTCGGACCCCAAAGGAAACACATTAGAGTAGAAGAGTTCTCTTTTCTCAAAAGCAGAGTTTGTTTCTTGTATGGCGAGCTCGCGGTTGTTTCCCGGTCTGAAATGGAGTTGAATCCCATGCAGTTTCTGGTCCTATGAGCAAGAGTTCTTTTCTGGTAAAAAGAGTCACTATTGCGCTCCAATTGCCATATACAGTGCAAATAGCACTCGTGTCTGTTCCCAGCAAGTACAGTGTATTGGACTGAAGAGGAGCTACTGTTCTTGTCAGTTTCCTAAGCAGAGTTGAACTAGATATGGCCCGTGTGTGTAGGAAGCACAGTTCTTTTGTTCTGAGCAAGCTCACTATTCTGGCCCTATAGGAAACACAGTAGAGTAGAAGAGTGCTCTTTTCTCAAAGGCAGAGTGTGTTTCTGTAAGGCGAGCTAACATTTGTTTCCCATTCTGAAATGGAGTTGAATCTCATGCAGTTTCTGGTCCTACGAGCAAGAGTTGTTTTCTGGTAAGAAGAGTCACTATTGCGCTCCCATTGTCATACACAGGGCAAATAACACTGGCGTCTGTACCCAGCATGAACAGTATATTGTACTGAAGAGGAGCTACTGTTCTTGTCAGTTTCCTAAGCAGAGTTGAACTAGATATAGCCCGTTTGTGTAGGAAGCACAGTTCTTTTGTTCTGAGCAAGCTCACTATTCTGGCCCTATAGGAAACACAGTAGAGTAGAAGAGTGCTCTTTTCTCAAAAGCAGAGTGTGTTTCTTGTAAGGCGAGCTAGCGTTTGTTTCCCAGTTATAAATGGAGTTGAATCCCATGCAGTTTCTGGTCCTACGAGCAAGAGTTGTTTTCTGGTAAGAAGAGTCACTATTGCTCTCCCATTGTCATCCACAGGGCAAATAGCACTGGCGTCTGTTCCCAGCAAGTACAGTGTATGGGACGGAAGAGGATCTACTGATCTTGTCAGTTTCCTAAGCAGAATTGAAATAGATATGGCCGTGTGTGTAGGAAGCACAGTTCTTTTTTTCTGAGCAAGCTCACTGTTTTGGCCCTGTAGGAAACACAGTAGAGTATAAGAGTGCTCTTTTCTCAAAAGCAGAGTGTGTTTCTTGTAAGGCGAGCTAGCGTTTGTTTCCCAGTCCTAAATGGAGTTGAATCACATGCAGTTTCTGATCCTACGAGCAAGAGGTTTTTTTGGTAAGAAGAGTCACTATTGAGCTCCCATTGTCATACGCAGGGCAAATAGCACTGGTGTCTGTTCTCAGCAAGTACAGTGTATTGGACTGAAGAGGAGCTACTGTTCTTGTCAGTTTCCTAAGCAGAGTTGAACTAGATATAGCCCGTGTGTGTAGGAAGCACAGTTCTTTTGTTCTCAGCAAGCTCACTATTCTGGTCCTAAAGGAAACAGAGTAGAGTAGAAGGGTCCTCTTTTCTCAACAGCAGAGAGTGTTTCTTGTAAGGCGAGCTAGCGTTTGTTTCCCAGTCCTAAATGGAGTTGAATGACATGTAGTTTCTGGTCCTAAGAGCAAGAGTTGTCTTCTGGTAAGAAGAGCCACTTTTGCACTCCCATTGTCATACAAAGGGCAAAAAGCACTTGCGTCTCTTCCCAGCAGGACAGTGTATGGTACTAAAGAGGATTTACTGTTCTTGTCAGTTTCCTAAGCAGAGTTGAACTAGATATGGCCCGTGTGTGTAGGAAGCACAGTTCTTTTGTTCTGAGCAAGCTCACTGTTTGGACCCCAAAGGAAACACAGTAGAGTAGAAGAGTGCTCTTTTCTCAAAAGCAAAGTGTGTTTCTTGTAAGGCGAGCTAGCGTTTGTTTCCCAGTCCTAAATGGAGTTGAATCACATGCAGTTTCTGGTCCTACGAGCAAGAGTTGTTTTCTGGTAAGAAGAGTCACTATTGCGCTCCAATTGCCATATAGAGTTCAAATAGCACTCATGTCTGTTCCCAGCAAGTACAGTGTATTGGACTGAAGAGGAGCTACTGTTCTTGTCAGTTTCCTAAGCAGAGTTGAACTAGATATAGCCCATGTGTGTAGGAAGCACAGTTCTTTTGTTCTGAGCAAGCTCACTATTCTGGCCCTATAGGAAACACAGTAGAGAAGAAGAGTGCTCTTTTCTCAAAAGCAGAGTGTGTTTCTTGTAAGGCGAGCTAGCGTTTGTTTCCCAGTTATAAATGGAGTTGAATCACATGCAGTTTCTGGTCCTACGAGCAAGAGTTCTTTTCTGGTAAAAAGAGTCACTATTGCGCTCCAATTGCCATATACACTGCAAATAGCACTCGCGTCTGTTCCCAGCAAGTACAGTGTATCGGACTGAAGAGGAGCTACTGTTCTTGTTAGTTTCCTAAGCAGAGTTGAACTAGATATGGCCCGTGTGTTTAGGAAGCACAGTTCTTTTGTTCTGAGCAAGCTCACTGTTCGGACCCCAAATTAAACACAGTAGAGTAGAAGAGTGCTCTTTTCTGAAAAGCAGAGTGTGTTTCTTGTAAGGCGAGCTAACATTTGTTTCCTACTCTGAAATGGAGTTGAATCCCATGCAGTTTCTGGTCCTACGAGCAAGAGTTGTTTTCTGGTAAGAAGAGTCACTATTGCGCTCCCATTGTCATACACAGGGCAAATAACACTGGCGTCTGTTCCCAGCATGAACAGTGTATTGGACTGAAGAGGAGCTACTGTTCTTGTCAGTTTCCTAAGCAGAGTTGAACTAGATATAGCCCGTGTGTGTAGGAAGCACAGTTCTTTTGTTCTGAGCAAGCTCACTATTCTGGCCCTAAAGGAAACAGAGTAGAGTAGAAGAGTGCTCTTTTCTCAATAGCAGAGTGTGTTTCTTGTAAGGCGAGCTGGCGTTTGTTTTCCAGTCCTAAATGGAGTTGAATCACATGCAGTTTCTGGTCCTACGAGCAAGAGTTGTTTTCTGGTAAGAAGAGTCACTATTGCGCTCCAATTGCCATATACAGTTCAAATAGCACTCACGTCTGTTCCCAGCAAGTACAGTGTATTGGACTGAAGAGGAGCTACTGTTCTTGTCAGTTTCCTAAGCAGAGTTGAACTAGATACAGCCCATGTGTGTAGGAAGCACAGTTCTTTTGTTCTGAGCAAGCTCACTATTCTGGCCCTATAGGAAACACAGTAGAGTAGAAGAGTGCTCTTTTCTCAAAAGCAGAGTGTGTTTCTTGTAAGGTGAGCTAGCGTTTGTTTCCCAGTTACAAATGGAGTTGAATCACATGCAGTTTCTGGTCCTACAAGCAAGAGTTGTTTTCTGGTAAGAAGAGTCACTATTGCTCTCCCATTGTCATCCACAGGGCAAATAGCACTGGCGTCTGTTCCCAGCAAGTACAGTGTATGGGACGGAAGAGGATCTACTGATCTTTTCAGTTTCCTAAGCAGAATTGAAATAGATATGGCCGTGTGTGTAGGAAGCACAGTTCTTTTTTTCTGAGCAAGCTCACTGTTTTGGCCCTGTAGGAAACACAGTAGAGCATAAGAGTGCTCTTTTCTCAAAAGCAGAGTGTGTTTCTTGTAAGGCGAGCTAGCGTTTGTTTCCCAGTCCTAAATGGAGTTGAATGACATGCAGTTTCTGGTCCTACGAGCAAGAGTTGTCTTCTGGTAAGAAGCATCACTATTGCACTCCCATTGTCATACAAAGGGCAAAAAGCACTGGCGTCTGTTCCCAGCAGGACAGTGTATGGTACTGAAGAGGATCTACTGTTCTTGTCAGTTTCCTAAGCAGAGTTGAACTAGATATGGCCCGTGTGTGTAGGAAACACAGTTCTTTTGTTCTGAGCAAGCTCATTGTTTGGACCCCATAGGAAACACAGTAGAGTAGAAGAGAGCTCTTTTCTCAATAGCAGAGTGTGTTTCTTGTAAGGCGAGCTAGCGTTTGTTTCCCAGTCCTAAATGAAGTTGAATCACATGCAGTTTCTGGTCCTACGAGCAAGAGTTGTTTTCCGGTAAGAAGAGTCACTATTGCGCTCCAATTGCCATATACAGTTTAAATAGCACTTGCATCTGTTCCCAGCAAGTACAGTGTATTGGACGGAAGAGGAGCTACTGTTCTTGTCAGTTTCCTAAGCAGAGTTGAACAAGATATGGATCGTGTGTGTAGGAAGCACAGTTCTTTTGTTCTGAGCAAGCTCAATGTTTGGACACCAAAGGAAACACAAAGAGTAGAAGAGTGCTCTATTCTCAAAAGAAGAGTGTGTTTCTTGTAAGGCGAGCTAGCATTTGTTTCCCAATCCTAAGTGGAGTTGAATCACATGCAGTTTCTGGTCCTATGAGCAAGAATTGTTTTCTGGTAAGAAGAGTCACTATTGCGCTCCCATTGCCATATACAGTGCAAATAGCACTCGCGTCTGTTCCCAGCAAGTACAGTGTATTGGACTGAAGAGGAGCTACTGTTCTTTTCAGTTTCCTAAGCAGAGTTGAACTAGGTATGGCCCGTGTGTGTAGGAAGCACAGTTCTTTTGTTCTGAGCAAGCTCACTGTTCGGACCCCAAAGGAAACACAGAAGAGTAGAAGAGTGCTCTTTTCTCAAAAGTAGAGTGTGTTTCTTGTAAGGCGAGCTAACATTTGTTTCCCAGTCTGAAATGGAGTTGAATCCCTTGCAGTTTCTGGTCCTACGAGCAAGAGTTGTTTTATGGTAAGAAGAGTCACTATTGCGCTCCCATTGTCATACACAGGGCAAATAACACTGGCGTCTGTTCCCAGCATGTACAGTGTATTGGACTGAAGAGGAGGTACTGTTCTTGTCAGTTTCCTAAGCAGAGTTGAACTAGATATAGCCCTTGTGTGTAGGAAGCACAGTTCTTTTGTTCTGAGCAAGCTCACTGTTTGGACCCAAAAGGAAACACAGTAGAGTAGAAGAGTGCTCTTTTCTCAAAAGCAGAGTGTGTTTCTTGTAAGGCGAGCTAGCGTTTGTTTCCCAGTCCTAAATGGAGTTGAATCACATGCAGTTTCTGGTCCTACGAGCAAGAGTTGTTTTCTGGTAAGAAGAGTCACTATTGCGCTCCAATTGCCATATACAGTGCAAATAGCACTCGCGTCTGTTCCCAGCAAGTACAGTGTATTGGACTGAAGAGGAGCTACTCTTCTTGTCAGTTTCCTAAGCAGAGTTGAACTAGGTATGGCCCGTGTGTGTAGGAAGCACAGTTCTTTTGTTCTGAGCAAGCTCACTGTTCAGACCCCAAAGGAAACACAGTAGATTAGAAGAGTGCTCTTTTCTCAAAAGCAGAGTGTGTTTCTTGTAAGGCGAGCTAACATTTGTTTCCCAGTCTGAAATGGAGTTGAATCCCATGCAGTTTCTGGTCCTAAGAGCAAGAGTTGTTTTATGGTAAGAAGAGTCACTATTGCGCTCCCATTGTCATACCCAGGGTAAATAACACTGGCGTCTGTTCCCCCCATGTACAGTGTATTAGACTGAAAAGGAGGTACTGTTCTTGTCAGTTTCCTAAGCAGAGTTGAACTAGATATAGCCCTTGTGTGTAGGAAGCACAGTTCTTTTGTTCTGAGCAAGCTCACTGTTTGGACCCCAAAGGAAACACAGTAGATTAGAAGTGTGCTCTTTTCTCAAAAACAGAGTGTGTTTCTTGTAAGGGGAGCTAGCTTTTGTTTCCCAGTCCTAAATGGAGTTGAATCTCATGCAGTTTCTGGTCCTACGAGCAAGAGTTGTTTTCTGGTAAGAAGAGTCACTATTGCGCTCCAATTGCCATATACAGTGCAAATAGCACTCGCGTCTGTTCACAGCAAGTACAGTGTATTGGACTGAAGAGGAGCTACTGTTCTTGTCAGTTTCCTAAGCAGAGTTGAACAAGATATGGGTCGTGTGTATAGGAAGCACAGTTCTTTTGTTCTGAGCAAGCTCACTGTTCGGACCCCAAAGGAAACACAGAAGAGTAGAAGAGTGCTCTTTTGTCAAAAGCAGAGTGTGTTTCTTGTGAGGCAACCTAACATTTGTTTCCCAGTCTGAAATGGAGTTGAATCCCATGCAGTTTCTGGTCCTACGAGCAAGAGTTGTTTTCTGGTAAGAAGAGTCACTATTGCACTCCCATTGTCATACACAGGGCAAATAACACTGGCGTCTGTTCCCAGCATGTACAGTGTATTGGACTGAAGAGGAGGTACTGTTCTTGTCAGTTTCCTAAGCAGAGTTGAACTAGATATGGCCCGTGTGTGTAGGAAGCACAGTTCTTTTGTTCTGAGCAAGTTCACTGTTCTGGCCCTATAGGAAACACAGTGGAGTAGATGAGTGCTCTTTTATCTAAAGCAGAGTGTGTTTCTTGTAAGGCGAGCTAGCGTTTGTTTCCTAGTCCTAAATGGAGTTGAATCACATGCAGTTTCTGGTCCTACGATCAAGAGTTGTTTTCTGGTAAGGAAAGTCACATTGTGCTCCCATTGCCATACACAGTGCAAATAGCACTCCCGTCTGTTCCCAGCAAGTACAGTGTATTGGAGTGAAGAGGAGCTACTGTTCTTGTCAGTTTCCTAAGCAGAGTTGAACTAGATATGTCCCGTGTGTCTAGGAAGCACAGTTATTATGTTCTGAGCAAGCTCACTGTTCGGACCCCAAAGGAAACACATTAGAGTAGAAGAGTTCTCTTTTCTCAAAAGCAGAGTTTGTTTCTTGTATGGCGAGCTCGCGGTTGTTTCCCGGTCTGAAATGGAGTTGAATCCCATGCAGTTTCTGGTCCTATGAGCAAGAGTTCTTTTCTGGTAAAAAGAGTCACTATTGCGCTCCAATTGCCATATACAGTGCAAATAGCACTCGTGTCTGTTCCCAGCAAGTACAGTGTATTGGACTGAAGAGGAGCTACTGTTCTTGTCAGTTTCCTAAGCAGAGTTGAACTAGATATGGCCCGTGTGTGTAGGAAGCACAGTTCTTTTGTTCTGAGCAAGCTCACTATTCTGGCCCTATAGGAAACACAGTAGAGTAGAAGAGTGCTCTTTTCTCAAAAGCAGAGTGTGTTTCTGTAAGGCGAGCTAACATTTGTTTCCCATTCTGAAATGGAGTTGAATCTCATGCAGTTTCTGGTCCTACGAGCAAGAGTTGTTTTCTGGTAAGAAGAGTCACTATTGCGCTCCCATTGTCATACACAGGGCAAATAACACTGGCGTCTGTTCCCAGCATGAACAGTATATTGTACTGAAGAGGAGCTACTGTTCTTGTCAGTTTCCTAAGCAGAGTTGAACTAGATATAGCCCGTTTGTGTAGGAAGCACAGTTCTTTTGTTCTGAGCAAGCTCACTATTCTGGCCCTATAGGAAACACAGTAGAGTAGAAGAGTGCTCTTTTCTCAAAAGCAGAGTGTGTTTCTTGTAAGGCGAGCTAGCGTTTGTTTCCCAGTTATAAATGGAGTTGAATCCCATGCAGTTTCTGGTCCTACGAGTAAGAGTTGTTTTCTGGTAAGAAGAGTCACTATTGCTCTCCCATTGTCATCCACAGGGCAAATAGCACTGGCGTCTGTTCCCAGCAAGTACAGTGTATGGGACGGAAGAGGATCTACTGATCTTTTCAGTTTCCTAAGCAGAATTGAAATAGATATGGCCGTGTGTGTAGGAAGCACAGTTCTTTTTTTCTGAGCAAGCTCACTGTTTTGGCCCTGTAGGAAACACAGTAGAGCATAAGAGTGCTCTTTTCTCAAAAGCAGAGTGTGTTTCTTGTAAGGCGAGCTAGCGTTTGTTTCCCAGTCCTAAATGGAGTTGAATCACATGCAGTTTCTGATCCTACGAGCAAGAGTTTTTTTTTGGTAAGAAGAGTCACTATTGAGCTCCCATTGTCATACACAGGGCAAATAGCACTGCCGTCTGTTCCCAGCAAGTACAGTGTATTGGACTGAAGAGGAGCTACTGTTCTTGTCAGTTTCATACGCAGAGTTGAACTAGATATAGCCCGTGTGTGTAGGAATCACAGTTCTTTTGTTCTGAGCAAGCTCACTATTCTGGCCCTAAAGGAAACAGAATAGAGTAGAAGAGTCCTCTTTTCTGAAAAGCAGAGAGTGTTTCTTGTAAGGCGAGCTAGCGTTTGTTTCCCAGTCCTAAATGGAGTTGAATGACATGCAGTTTCTGGTCCTACGAGCAAGAGTTGTCTTCTGGTAAGAAGCATCACTATTGCACTCCCATTGTCATACAAAGGGCAAAAAGCACTGGCGTCTGTTCCCAGCAGGACAGTGTATGGTACTGAAGAGGATCTACTGTTCTTGTCAGTTTCCTAAGCAGAGTTGAACTAGATATGGCCCGTGTGTGTAGGAAACACAGTTCTTTTGTTCTGAGCAAGCTCATTGTTTGGACCCCATAGGAAACACAGTAGAGTAGAAGAGAGCTCTTTTCTCAATAGCAGAGTGTGTTTCTTGTAAGGCGAGCTAGCGTTTGTTTCCCAGTCCTAAATGAAGTTGAATCACATGCAGTTTCTGGTCCTACGAGCAAGAGTTGTTTTCCGGTAAGAAGAGTCACTATTGCGCTCCAATTGCCATATACAGTTCAAATAGCACTTGCATCTGTTCCCAGCAAGTACAGTGTATTGGACGGAAGAGGAGCTACTGTTCTTGTCAGTTTCCTAAGCAGAGTTGAACAAGATATGGATCGTGTGTGTAGGAAGCACAGTTCTTTTGTTCTGAGCAAGCTCAATGTTTGGACACCAAAGGAAACACAAAGAGTAGAAGAGTGCTCTATTCTCAAAAGAAGAGTGTGTTTCTTGTAAGGCGAGCTAGCATTTGTTTCCCAATCTTAAGTGGAGTTGAATCACATGCAGTTTCTGGTCCTATGAGCAAGAATTGTTTTCTGGTAAGAAGAGTCACTATTGCGCTCCCATTGCCATATACAGTGCAAATAGCACTCGCGTCTGTTCCCAGCAAGTACAGTGTATTGGACTGAAGAGGAGCTACTGTTCTTTTCAGTTTCCTAAGCAGAGTTGAACTAGGTATGGCCCGTGTGTGTAGGAAGCACAGTTCTTTTGTTCTGAGCAAGCTCACTGTTCGGACCCCAAAGGAAACACAGAAGAGTAGAAGAGTGCTCTTTTCTCAAAAGCAGAGTGTGTTTTTTGTAAGGCGAGCTAACATTTGTTTCCCAGTCTGAAATGGAGTTGAATCCCTTGCAGTTTCTGGTCCTACGAGCAAGAGTTGTTTTATGGTAAGAAGAGTCACTATTGCGCTCCCATTGTCATACACAGGGCAAATAACACTGGCGTCTGTTCCCAGCATGTACAGTGTATTGGACTGAAGAGGAGCTACTGTTCTTGTCAGTTTCCTAAGCAGAGTTGAACTAGATACAGCCCATGTGTGTAGGAAGCACAGTTCTTTTGTTCTGAGCAAGCTCACTGTTTGGACCCAAAAGGAAACACAGTAGAGTAGAAGAGTGCTCTTTTCTCAAAAGCAGAGTGTGTTTCTTGTAAGGCGAGCTAGCGTTTGTTTCCCAGTCCTAAATGGAGTTGAATCACATGCAGTTTCTGGTCCTACGAGCAAGAGTTGTTTTCTGGTAAGAAGAGTCACTATTGCGCTCCAATTGCCATATACAGTGCAAATAGCACTCGCGTCTGTTCCCAGCAAGTACAGTGTATTGGACTGAAGAGGAGCTACTCTTCTTGTCAGTTTCCTAAGCAGAGTTGAACTAGGTATGGCCCGTGTGTGTAGGAAGCACAGTTCTTTTGTTCTGAGCAAGCTCACTGTTCAGACCCCAAAGGAAACACAGTAGATTAGAAGAGTGCTCTTTTCTCAAAAGCAGAGTGTGTTTCTTGTAAGGCGAGCTAACATTTGTTTCCCAGTCTGAAATGGAGTTGAATCCCATGCAGTTTCTGGTCCTAAGAGCAAGAGTTGTTTTATGGTAAGAAGAGTCACTATTGCGCTCCCATTGTCATACCCAGGGTAAATAACACTGGCGTCTGTTCCCCCCATGTACAGTGTATTAGACTGAAGAGGAGGTACTGTTCTTGTCAGTTTCCTAAGCAGAGTTGAACTAGATATAGCCCTTGTGTGTAGGAAGCACAGTTCTTTTGTTCTGAGCAAGCTCACTGTTTGGACCCCAAAGGAAACACAGTAGATTAGAAGTGTGCTCTTTTCTCAAAAACAGAGTGTGTTTCTTGTAAGGGGAGCTAGCTTTTGTTTCCCAGTCCTAAATGGAGTTGAATCTCATGCAGTTTCTGGTCCTACGAGCAAGAGTTGTTTTCTGGTAAGAAGAGTCACTATTGCGCTCCAATTGCCATATACAGTGCAAATAGCACTCGCGTCTGTTCACAGCAAGTACAGTGTATTGGACTGAAGAGGAGCTACTGTTCTTGTCAGTTTCCTAAGCAGAGTTGAACAAGATATGGGTCGTGTGTATAGGAAGCACAGTTCTTTTGTTCTGAGCAAGCTCACTGTTCGGACCCCAAAGGAAACACAGAAGAGTAGAAGAGTGCTCTTTTGTCAAAAGCAGAGTGTGTTTCTTGGAAGGCAACCTAACATTTGTTTCCCAGTCTGAAATGGAGTTGAATCCCATGCAGTTTCTGGTCCTACGAGCAAGAGTTGTTTTCTGGTAAGAAGAGTCACTATTGCACTCCCATTGTCATACACAGGGCAAATAACACTGGCGTCTGTTCCCAGCATGTACAGTGTATTGGACTGAAGAGGAGGTACTGTTCTTGTCAGTTTCCTAAGCAGAGTTGAACTAGATATGGCCCGTGTGTGTAGGAAGCACAGTTCTTTTGTTCTGAGCAAGTTCACTGTTCTGGCCCTATAGGAAACACAGTGGAGTAGATGAGTGCTCTTTTATCTAAAGCAGAGTGTGTTTCTTGTAAGGCGAGCTAGCGTTTGTTTCCTAGTCCTAAATGGAGTTGAATCACATGCAGTTTCTGGTCCTACGATCAAGAGTTGTTTTCTGGTAAGGAAAGTCACATTGTGCTCCCATTGCCATACACAGTGCAAATAGCACTCCCGTCTGTTCCCAGCAAGTACAGTGTATTGGAGTGAAGAGGAGCTACTGTTCTTGTCAGTTTCCTAAGCAGAGTTGAACTAGATATGTCCCGTGTGTCTAGGAAGCACAGTTATTATGTTCTGAGCAAGCTCACTGTTCGGACCCCAAAGGAAACACATTAGAGTAGAAGAGTTCTCTTTTCTCAAAAGCAGAGTTTGTTTCTTGTATGGCGAGCTCGCGGTTGTTTCCCGGTCTGAAATGGAGTTGAATCCCATGCAGTTTCTGGTCCTATGAGCAAGAGTTCTTTTCTGGTAAAAAGAGTCACTATTGCGCTCCAATTGCCATATACAGTGCAAATAGCACTCGTGTCTGTTCCCAGCAAGTACAGTGTATTGGACTGAAGAGGAGCTACTGTTCTTGTCAGTTTCCTAAGCAGAGTTGAACTAGATATGGCCCGTGTGTGTAGGAAGCACAGTTCTTTTGTTCTGAGCAAGCTCACTATTCTGGCCCTATAGGAAACACAGTAGAGTAGAAGAGTGCTCTTTTCTCAAAAGCAGAGTGTGTTTCTGTAAGGCGAGCTAACATTTGTTTCCCATTCTGAAATGGAGTTGAATCTCATGCAGTTTCTGGTCCTACGAGCAAGAGTTGTTTTCTGGTAAGAAGAGTCACTATTGCGCTCCCATTGTCATACACAGGGCAAATAACACTGGCGTCTGTTCCCAGCATGAACAGTATATTGTACTGAAGAGGAGCTACTGTTCTTGTCAGTTTCCTAAGCAGAGTTGAACTAGATATAGCCCGTTTGTGTAGGAAGCACAGTTCTTTTGTTCTGAGCAAGCTCACTATTCTGGCCCTATAGGAAACACAGTAGAGTAGAAGAGTGCTCTTTTCTCAAAAGCAGAGTGTGTTTCTTGTAAGGCGAGCTAGCGTTTGTTTCCCAGTTATAAATGGAGTTGAATCCCATGCAGTTTCTGGTCCTACGAGTAAGAGTTGTTTTCTGGTAAGAAGAGTCACTATTGCTCTCCCATTGTCATCCACAGGGCAAATAGCACTGGCGTCTGTTCCCAGCAAGTACAGTGTATGGGACGGAAGAGGATCTACTGATCTTGTCAGTTTCCTAAGCAGAATTGAAATAGATATGGCCGTGTGTGTAGGAAGCACAGTTCTTTTTTTCTGAGCAAGCTCACTGTTTTGGCCCTGTAGGAAACACAGTAGAGTATAAGAGTGCTCTTTTCTCAAAAGCAGAGTGTGTTTCTTGTAAGGCGAGCTAGCGTTTGTTTCCCAGTCCTAAATGGAGTTGAATCACATGCAGTTTCTGATCCTACGAGCAAGAGGTTTTTTTGGTAAGAAGAGTCACTATTGAGCTCCCATTGTCATACGCAGGGCAAATAGCACTGGTGTCTGTTCTCAGCAAGTACAGTGTATTGGACTGAAGAGGAGCTACTGTTCTTGTCAGTTTCCTAAGCAGAGTTGAACTAGATATAGCCCGTGTGTGTAGGAAGCACAGTTCTTTTGTTCTCAGCAAGCTCACTATTTTGGTCCTAAAGGAAACAGAGTAGAGTAGAAGGGTCCTCTTTTCTCAACAGCAGAGAGTGTTTCTTGTAAGGCGAGCTAGCGTTTGTTTCCCAGTCCTAAATGGAGTTGAATGACATGTAGTTTCTGGTCCTAAGAGCAAGAGTTGTCTTCTGGTAAGAAGAGCCACTTTTGCACTCCCATTGTCATACAAAGGGCAAAAAGCACTTGCGTCTCTTCCCAGCAGGACAGTGTATGGTACTAAAGAGGATTTACTGTTCTTGTCAGTTTCCTAAGCAGAGTTGAACTAGATATGGCCCGTGTGTGTAGGAAGCACAGTTCTTTTGTTCTGAGCAAGCTCACTGTTTGGACCCCAAAGGAAACACAGTAGAGTAGAAGAGTGCTCTTTTCTCAAAAGCAAAGTGTGTTTCTTGTAAGGCGAGCTAGCGTTTGTTTCCCAGTCCTAAATGGAGTTGAATCACATGCAGTTTCTGGTCCTACGAGCAAGAGTTGTTTTCTGGTAAGAAGAGTCACTATTGCGCTCCAATTGCCATATAGAGTTCAAATAGCACTCATGTCTGTTCCCAGCAAGTACAGTGTATTGGACTGAAGAGGAGCTACTGTTCTTGTCAGTTTCCTAAGCAGAGTTGAACTAGATATAGCCCATGTGTGTAGGAAGCACAGTTCTTTTGTTCTGAGCAAGCTCACTATTCTGGCCCTATAGGAAACACAGTAGAGAAGAAGAGTGCTCTTTTCTCAAAAGCAGAGTGTGTTTCTTGTAAGGCGAGCTAGCGTTTGTTTCCCAGTTATAAATGGAGTTGAATCACATGCAGTTTCTGGTCCTACGAGCAAGAGTTCTTTTCTGGTAAAAAGAGTCACTATTGCGCTCCAATTGCCATATACACTGCAAATAGCACTCGCGTCTGTTCCCAGCAAGTACAGTGTATCGGACTGAAGAGGAGCTACTGTTCTTGTTAGTTTCCTAAGCAGAGTTGAACTAGATATGGCCCGTGTGTTTAGGAAGCACAGTTCTTTTGTTCTGAGCAAGCTCACTGTTCGGACCCCAAATTAAACACAGTAGAGTAGAAGAGTGCTCTTTTCTGAAAAGCAGAGTGTGTTTCTTGTAAGGCGAGCTAACATTTGTTTCCTACTCTGAAATGGAGTTGAATCCCATGCAGTTTCTGGTCCTACGAGCAAGAGTTGTTTTCTGGTAAGAAGAGTCACTATTGCGCTCCCATTGTCATACACAGGGCAAATAACACTGGCGTCTGTTCCCAGCATGAACAGTGTATTGGACTGAAGAGGAGCTACTGTTCTTGTCAGTTTCCTAAGCAGAGTTGAACTAGATATAGCCCGTGTGTGTAGGAAGCACAGTTCTTTTGTTCTGAGCAAGCTCACTATTCTGGCCCTAAAGGAAACAGAGTAGAGTAGAAGAGTGCTCTTTTCTCAATAGCAGAGTGTGTTTCTTGTAAGGCGAGCTGGCGTTTGTTTTCCAGTCCTAAATGGATTTGAATCACATGCAGTTTCTGGTCCTACGAGCAAGAGTTGTTTTCTGGTAAGAAGAGTCACTATTGCGCTCCAATTGCCATATACAGTTCAAATAGCACTCACGTCTGTTCCCAGCAAGTACAGTGTATTGGACTGAAGAGGAGCTACTGTTCTTGTCAGTTTCCTAAGCAGAGTTGAACTAGATACAGCCCATGTGTGTAGGAAGCACAGTTCTTTTGTTCTGAGCAAGCTCACTATTCTGGCCCTATAGGAAACACAGTAGAGTAGAAGAGTGCTCTTTTCTCAAAAGCAGAGTGTGTTTCTTGTAAGGTGAGCTAGCGTTTGTTTCCCAGTTACAAATCGAGTTGAATCACATGCAGTTTCTGGTCCTACAAGCAAGAGTTGTTTTCTGGTAAGAAGAGTCACTATTGCTCTCCCATTGTCATCCACAGGGCAAATAGCACTGGCGTCTGTTCCCAGCAAGTACAGTGTATGGGACGGAAGAGGATCTACTGATCTTTTCAGTTTCCTAAGCAGAATTGAAATAGATATGGCCGTGTGTGTAGGAAGCACAGTTCTTTTTTTCTGAGCAAGCTCACTGTTTTGGCCCTGTAGGAAACACAGTAGAGCATAAGAGTGCTCTTTTCTCAAAAGCAGAGTGTGTTTCTTGTAAGGCGAGCTAGCGTTTGTTTCCCAGTCCTAAATGGAGTTGAATCACATGCAGTTTCTGATCCTACGAGCAAGAGTTTTTTTTGGTAAGAACAGTCACTATTGAGCTCCCATTGTCATACACTGGGCAAATAGCACTGCCGTCTGTTCCCAGCAAGTACAGTGTATTGGACTGAAGAGGAGCTACTGTTCTTGTCAGTTTCCTACGCAGAGTTGAACTAGATATAGCCCGTGTGTGTAGGAATCACAGTTCTTTTGTTCTGAGCAAGCTCACTATTCTGGCCCTAAAGGAAACAGAATAGAGTAGAAGAGTCCTCTTTTCTGAAAAGCAGAGAGTGTTTCTTGTAAGGCGAGCTAGCGTTTGTTTCCCAGTCCTAAATGGAGTTGAATGACATGCAGTTTCTGGTCCTACGAGCAAGAGTTGTCTTCTGGTAAGAAGCATCACTATTGCACTCCCATTGTCATACAAAGGGCAAAAAGCACTGGCGTCTGTTCCCAGCAGGACAGTGTATGGTACTGAAGAGGATCTACTGTTCTTGTCAGTTTCCTAAGCAGAGTTGAACTAGATATGGCCCGTGTGTGTAGGAAACACAGTTCTTTTGTTCTGAGCAAGCTCATTGTTTGGACCCCATAGGAAACACAGTAGAGTAGAAGAGAGCTCTTTTCTCAATAGCAGAGTGTGTTTCTTGTAAGGCGAGCTAGCGTTTGTTTCCCAGTCCTAAATGAAGTTGAATCACATGCAGTTTCTGGTCCTACGAGCAAGAGTTGTTTTCCGGTAAGAAGAGTCTCTATTGCGCTCCAATTGCCATATACAGTTCAAATAGCACTTGCATCTGTTCCCAGCAAGTACAGTGTATTGGACGGAAGAGGAGCTACTGTTCTTGTCAGTTTCCTAAGCAGAGTTGAACAAGATATGGATCGTGTGTGTAGGAAGCACAGTTCTTTTGTTCTGAGCAAGCTCAATGTTTTGACACCTAAGGAAACACAAAGAGTAGAAGAGTGCTCTATTCTCAAAAGAAGAGTGTGTTTCTTGTAAGGCGAGCTAGCATTTGTTTCCCAATCTTAAGTGGAGTTGAATCACATGCAGTTTCTGGTCCTATGAGCAAGAATTGTTTTCTGGTAAGAAGAGTCACTATTGCGCTCCCATTGCCATATACAGTGCAAATAGCACTCGCGTCTGTTCCCAGCAAGTACAGTGTATTGGACTGAAGAGGAGCTACTGTTCTTTTCAGTTTCCTAAGCAGAGTTGAACTAGGTATGGCCCGTGTGTGTAGGAAGCACAGTTCTTTTGTTCTGAGCAAGCTCACTGTTCGGACCCCAAAGGAAACACAGAAGAGTAGAAGAGTGCTCTTTTCTCAAAAGCAGAGTGTGTTTTTTGTAAGGCGAGCTAACATTTGTTTCCCAGTCTGAAATGGAGTTGAATCCCTTGCAGTTTCTGGTCCTACGAGCAAGAGTTGTTTTATGGTAAGAAGAGTCACTATTGCGCTCCCATTGTCATACACAGGGCAAATAACACTGGCGTCTGTTCCCAGCATGTACAGTGTATTGGACTGAAGAGGAGGTACTGTTCTTGTCAGTTTCCTAAGCAGAGTTGAACTAGATATAGCCCTTGTGTGTAGGAAGCACAGTTCTTTTGTTCTGAGCAAGCTCACTGTTTGGACCCAAAAGGAAACACAGTAGAGTAGAAGAGTGCTCTTTTCTCAAAAGCAGAGTGTGTTTCTTGTAAGGCGAGCTAGCGTTTGTTTCCCAGTCCTAAATGGAGTTGAATCACATGCAGTTTCTGGTCCTACGAGCAAGAGTTGTTTTCTGGTAAGAAGAGTCACTATTGCGCTCCAATTGCCATATACAGTGCAAATAGCACTCGCGTCTGTTCCCAGCAAGTACAGTGTATTGGACTGAAGAGGAGCTACTCTTCTTGTCAGTTTCCTAAGCAGAGTTGAACTAGGAATGGCCCGTGTGTGTAGGAAGCACAGTTCTTTTGTTCTGAGCAAGCTCACTGTTCAGACCCCAAAGGAAACACAGTAGATTAGAAGAGTGCTCTTTTCTCAAAAGCAGAGTGTGTTTCTTGTAAGGCGAGCTAACATTTGTTTCCCAGTCTGAAATGGAGTTGAATCCCATGCAGTTTCTGGTCCTAAAAGCAAGAGTTGTTTTATGGTAAGAAGAGTCACTATTGCGCTCCCATTGTCATACCCAGGGTAAATAACACTGGCGTCTGTTCCCCCCATGTACAGTGTATTAGACTGAAGAGGAGGTACTGTTCTTGTCAGTTTCCTAAGCAGAGTTGAACTAGATATAGCCCTTGTGTGTAGGAAGCACAGTTCTTTTGTTCTGAGCAAGCTCAATGTTTGGACCCCAAAGGAAACACAGTAGATTAGAAGTGTGCTCTTTTCTCAAAAACAGAGTGTGTTTCTTGTAAGGGGAGCTAGCTTTTGTTTCCCAGTCCTAAATGGAGTTGAATCTCATGCAGTTTCTGGTCCTACGAGCAAGAGTTGTTTTCTGGTAAGAAGAGTCACTATTGCGCTCCAATTGCCATATACAGTGCAAATAGCACTCGCGTCTGTTCACAGCAAGTACAGTGTATTGGACTGAAGAGGAGCTACTGTTCTTGTCAGTTTCCTAAGCAGAGTTGAACAAGATATGGGTCGTGTGTATAGGAAGCACAGTTCTTTTGTTCTGAGCAAGCTCACTGTTCGGACCCCAAAGGAAACACAGAAGAGTAGAAGAGTGCTCTTTTGTCAAAAGCAGAGTGTGTTTCTTGGAAGGCAACCTAACATTTGTTTCCCAGTCTGAAATGGAGTTGAATCCCATGCAGTTTCTGGTCCTACGAGCAAGAGTTGTTTTCTGGTAAGAAGAGTCACTATTGCGCTCCCATTGTCATACACAGGGCAAACAACACTGGCGTCTGTTCCCAGCATGTACAGTGTATTGGACTGAAGAGGAGGTACTGTTCTTGTCAGTTTCCTAAGCAGAGTTGAACTAGATATGGCCCGTGTGTGTAGGAAGCACAGTTCTTATGTTCTGAGCAAGCTCACTGTTCTGGCCCTATAGGAAACACAGTGGAGTAGATGAGTGCTCTTTTATCTAAAGCAGAGTGTGTTTCTTGTAAGGCGAGCTAGCGTTTGTTTCCTAGTCCTAAATGGAGTTGAATCACATGCAGTTTCTGGTCCTACGATCAAGAGTTGTTTTCTGGTAAGGAAAGTCACATTGTGCTCCCATTGCCATACACAGTGCAAATAGCACTCCCGTCTGTTCCCAGCAAGTACAGTGTATTGAAGTGAAGAGGAGCTACTGTTCTTGTCAGTTTCCTAAGCAGAGTTGAACTAGATATGTCCCGTGTGTCTAGGAAGCACAGTTATTATGTTCTGAGCAAGCTCACTGTGCTGGCCCTATAGGAAACACAGTAGAGTAGAAGAGTGCTCAATTCTCTAAAGCAGAGTGTGTTTCTTGTAAGGCGAGCTCGCGTTTTTTTCCCAGTCCTAAATGGAGTTGAGGCACAGGCAGTTTTTGGTACTACGTACAAGAGTTGTTTTATGGTAAGAAGAGTCACTATTGCGCTGCCATTGCCATACACAGGACAAATAGCACTGACGTAAGTTCCCAGAAAGTACAGTGTATTGGACTGAAGAGGATCTACTGTTCTTGTCAGGTTCCTAAGCAGAATTGAAATAGATATGGCCGTGTGTGTAGGAAGCACAGTTCTTTTGTTCTGAGCAAGCTCACTGTTCGGACCCCATAGGAAACACAGTAGAGTAGAAGAGTGCTCTTTTCTCAAAAGCAGAGTGTATTTCTTGTAAGGCGAGCTACCGTTTGTTTCCCATTCCTAAATGGAGTTGAATCACATGCAGTTTCTGGTCCTATGAGCAAGAGTTGTTTTCTGGCAAGGACAGTCACTATTGTGCTCCCATTGCCATACACAGTGCAAATAGCACTCACGTCTGTTCCCAGCAAGTACAGTGTATTGGACTGAAGAGGAGCTACTGTTCTTGTCAGTTTCCTAAGCAGATTTGAACTAGATATGGTGCGTGTGTGTAGGAAGCACAGTTCTTTTGTTCTGAGCAAGCTCACTGTTTGGACCCCATAGGAAACACAGTAGAGTAGAAGAGTGCTCTTTCCTCTAAAGCAGAGTGTGTTTCTTGTAAGGCGAGCTAGCGTTTGTATCCCAGTCCTAAATGGAGTTGAATCACATGCAGTTTCTGGTCCTATGATCAAGAGCTGTTTTCTGGTAAGGAAAATCACATTGTGCTCCCATTGCCATACACAGTGCAAATAGCACTCGCGTCTGTTCCCAGCAAGTACAGTGTATTGGAGTGAAGAGGAGCTACTGTTTTTGTCAGTTTCCTAAGCAGAGTTGAACTAGATATGTCCCGTGTGTCTAGGAAGCACAGTTATTATGTTCTGAGCAAGCTCACTGTGCTGGCCCTATAGGAAACACAGTAGAGTAGAAGAGTGCTCATTTCTCTAAAGCAGAGTGTGTTTCTTGTAAGGCGAGCTCGCGTTTGTTTCCCAGTCCTAAATGGAGTTGAGGCACAGGCAGTTTTTGGTACTACGAGAAAGAGTTGTTTTCTGGTAAAAAGAGGCACTATTGCGCTCCAAATTCCATACACAGTGCAAATAGTACTCGCGTCTGTTCCCAGCAAGTACAGTGTATTGGACTGAATAGGAGCTACTGTTCTTGTCAGTGTCCTAAGCAGAGTTGAACTAGATATGGCCCGTGTGTAGGAAGCACACTTCTTTTGTTCTGAGCAAGCTCACTTTTCTGGCCCTATAGGAAACACAGTAGAGTAGAAGAGTGCTCTTTTCTCTAAAGCAGTGTGTGTTTCTTGTAAGGTGAGCTAGCGTTTGCTTCCCAGTCCTAAATAGAGTTGAATCACATGCAGTTTCTGGTCCTATGAGCAATAGTTGTTTTATGGTAAGAAAAGTCACTATTGCGCTGCCATTTCCATACACAAGACAAATAGCACTGGCGTCTGTTCCCAGAAAGTACAGTGTATTGGACTGAAGAGGATCTACTGTTCTTGTCAGGTTCCTAAGCAGAATTGAAATAGATATGGCCATGTGTGTAGGAAGCACAGTTCTTTTGTTCTGAGCAAGCTCACTGTTTGGACCCCATAGGAAACACAGTAGAGTAGAAGAGTGCTCTTTTCTCAAAAGCAGAGTGTGTTTCTTGTAAGGCGAGCTACCGTTTGTTTCCCATTCCTAAATGGAGTTGAATCACATGCAGTTTCTGGTCCTACGAGCAAGAGTTGTTTTCTGGTAAGGAAAGTCATTATAACGCTCCCATTGCCATACACAGTGCAAATAGCACTCACGTCTGTTCCCAGCAAGTACAGTGTATTGCACTGAAGAGGAGCTACTGTTCTTGTCAGTTTCCTAACCAGATTTGAACTAGATATGGTGCGTGTGTGTAGGAAGCACAGTTCTTTTGTTCTGAGCAAGCTCACTGTTTGGACCCCATAGGAAACACAGTAGAGAAGAAAAGTGCTCTTTCCTCTAAAGCAGAGTGTGTTTCTTGTAAGGCGAGCTAGCGTTTGTATCCCAGTCCTAAATGGAGTTGAATCACATGCAGTTTCTGGTCCTACGAGCATGAGTTGTTTTATGGTAAGAATAGTCACTATTGCGCTCCCATTGCCATACACAGGACCAATAGCACATGCGTCTGTTCCCAGCAAGTACAGTGTATTGGACTGAATAGGATCTACTGTTCTTGTCAGGTTCTTAAGCAGAATTGAACTAGATATGGCCGTGTGTGTAGGAAGCACAGTTCTTTTGTTCTGAGCAAGATCACTGTTCGGACCCCATAAGAAACACAGTAGAGTAGAAGAGTGCTCTTTTCTCAAAAGCAGAGTGTGTTTCTTGATAGGCGATCTAGCATTTGTTTCCCAGTCCTAAATGGAGTTGAATCACATGCAGTTTCTGGTCCTACGAGCAAGAGTTGTTTTCTGGTAAGGAAAGTCACATTGTGCTCCCATTGCCATACACAGTGCAAATAGCACTCGCGTCGGTTCCCAGCAAGTACAGTGTATTGGAGTGAAGAGGAGCTACTGTTCTTCTCAGTTTCCTAAGCAGAGTTGAACTAGATATGGCCCGTGTGTCTAGGAAGCACAGTTATTATGTTCTGAGCAATCTCACTGTGCTGGCCCTCTAGGAAACACAGTAGAGTAGAAGAGTGCTCATTTCTCTAAAGCAGAGTGTGTTTCTTGTAAGGCGAGCTCGCGTTTGTTTCCCAGTCCTAAATGGAGTTGAGGCACAGGCAGTTTTTGGTACTACGAGCAAGAGTTGTTTTCTGGTAAGAAGAGTCACTATTGCGCTCCAAATTCCATACACAGTGCAAATAGCACTCGCGTCTGTTCCCAGCAAGTACAGTGTATTGGACTGAATAGGAGCTACTGTTCTTGTCAGTGTCCTAAGCAGAGTTGAACTAGATATGGCCCGTGTGTAGGAAGCACACTTCTTTTGTTCTGAGCAAGCTCACTGTTCTGGCCCTATCAGAAACACAGTAGAGTAGAAGAGTGCTCTTTTCTCTAAAGCAGAGTGTGTTTCTTGTAAGGCGAGCTAGCGTTTGTTTCCCAGTCCTAAATGGAGTTGAATCACATGCAGTTTCTGGTCCTATGAGCAATAGTTGTTTTATGGTAAGAAGAGTCACTATTGCGCTGCCATTTCCATACACAAGACAAATAGCACTGGCGTCTGTTCCCAGAAAGTACAGTGTATTGGACTGAAGAGGATCTACTGTTCTTGTCAGGTTCCTAAGCAGAATGGAACTAGATATGGCCGTGTGTGTAGGAAGCACAGTTCTTTTGTTCTGAGCAAGCTCACTGTTCGGACCCCATAGGAAACACAGTAGAGGAGAAGAGTGCTCTTTTCTCAAAAGCAGAGTGTGTTTCTTGTAAGGCGAGCTAACATTTGTTTCCCAGTCTGAAATGGAGTTGAATCCCATGCAGTTTCTGGTCCTAAGAGCAAGAGTTGTTTTATGGTAAGAAGAGTCACTATTGCGCTCCCATTGTCATACCCAGGGTAAATAACACTGGCGTCTGTTCCCCCCATGTACAGTGTATTAGACTGAAGAGGAGGTACTGTTCTTGTCAGTTTCCTAAGCAGAGTTGAAGTAGATATAGCCCTTGTGTGTAGGAAGCACAGTTCTTTTGTTCTGAGCATGCTCAATGTTTGGACCCCAAAGGAAACACAGTAGATTAGAAGTGTGCTCTTTTCTCAAAAACAGAGTGTGTTTCTTGTAAGGGGAGCTAGCTTTTGTTTCCCAGTCCTAAATGGAGTTGAATCTCATGCAGTTTCTGGTCCTACGAGCAAGAGTTGTTTTCTGGTAAGAAGAGTCACTATTGCGCTCCAATTGCCATATACAGTGCAAATAGCACTCGCGTCTGTTCACAGCAAGTACAGTGTATTGGACTGAAGAGGAGCTACTGTTCTTGTCAGTTTCCTAAGCAGAGTTGAACAAGATATGGGTCGTGTGTATAGGAAGCACAGTTCTTTTGTTCTGAGCAAGCTCACTGTTCGGACCCCAAAGGAAACACAGAAGAGTAGAAGAGTGCTCTTTTGTCAAAAGCAGAGTGTGTTTCTTGGAAGGCAACCTAACATTTGTTTCCCAGTCTGAAATGGAGTTGAATCCCATGCAGTTTCTGGTCCTACGAGCAAGAGTTGTTTTCTGGTAAGAAGAGTCACTATTGCGCTCCCATTGTCATACACAGGGCAAACAACACTGGCGTCTGTTCCCAGCATGTACAGTGTATTGGACTGAAGAGGAGGTACTGTTCTTGTCAGTTTCCTAAGCAGAGTTGAACTAGATATGGCCCGTGTGTGTAGGAAGCACAGTTCTTATGTTCTGAGCAAGCTCACTGTTCTGGCCCTATAGGAAACACAGTGGAGTAGATGAGTGCTCTTTTATCTAAAGCAGAGTGTGTTTCTTGTAAGGCGAGCTAGCGTTTGTTTCCTAGTCCTAAATGGAGTTGAATCACATGCAGTTTCTGGTCCTACGATCAAGAGTTGTTTTCTGGTAAGGAAAGTCACATTGTGCTCCCATTGCCATACACAGTGCAAATAGCACTCCCGTCTGTTCCCAGCAAGTACAGTGTATTGAAGTGAAGAGGAGCTACTGTTCTTGTCAGTTTCCTAAGCAGAGTTGAACTAGATATGTCCCGTGTGTCTAGGAAGCACAGTTATTATGTTCTGAGCAAGCTCACTGTGCTGGCCCTATAGGAAACACAGTAGAGTAGAAGAGTGCTCAATTCTCTAAAGCAGAGTGTGTTTCTTGTAAGGCGAGCTCGCGTTTTTTTCCCAGTCCTAAATGGAGTTGAGGCACAGGCAGTTTTTGGTACTACGTACAAGAGTTGTTTTATGGTAAGAAGAGTCACTATTGCGCTGCCATTGCCATACACAGGACAAATAGCACTGACGTAAGTTCCCAGAAAGTACAGTGTATTGGACTGAAGAGGATCTACTGTTCTTGTCAGGTTCCTAAGCAGAATTGAAATAGATATGGCCGTGTGTGTAGGAAGCACAGTTCTTTTGTTCTGAGCAAGCTCACTGTTCGGACCCCATAGGAAACACAGTAGAGTAGAAGAGTGCTCTTTTCTCAAAAGCAGAGTGTATTTCTTGTAAGGCGAGCTACCGTTTGTTTCCCATTCCTAAATGGAGTTGAATCACATGCAGTTTCTGGTCCTATGAGCAAGAGTTGTTTTCTGGCAAGGACAGTCACTATTGTGCTCCCATTGCCATACACAGTGCAAATAGCACTCACGTCTGTTCCCAGCAAGTACAGTGTATTGGACTGAAGAGGAGCTACTGTTCTTGTCAGTTTCCTAAGCAGATTTGAACTAGATATGGTGCGTGTGTGTAGGAAGCACAGTTCTTTTGTTCTGAGCAAGCTCACTGTTTGGACCCCATAGGAAACACAGTAGAGTAGAAGAGTGCTCTTTCCTCTAAAGCAGAGTGTGTTTCTTGTAAGGCGAGCTAGCGTTTGTATCCCAGTCCTAAATGGAGTTGAATCACATGCAGTTTCTAGTCCTATGATCAAGAGCTGTTTTCTGGTAAGGAAAATCACATTGTGCTCCCATTGCCATACACAGTGCAAATAGCACTCGCGTCTGTTCCCAGCAAGTACAGTGTATTGGAGTGAAGAGGAGCTACTGTTTTTGTCAGTTTCCTAAGCAGAGTTGAACTAGATATGTCCCGTGTGTCTAGGAAGCACAGTTATTATGTTCTGAGCAAGCTCACTGTGCTGGCCCTATAGGAAACACAGTAGAGTAGAAGAGTGCTCATTTCTCTAAAGCAGAGTGTGTTTCTTGTAAGGCGAGCTCGCGTTTGTTTCCCAGTCCTAAATGGAGTTGAGGCACAGGCAGTTTTTGGTACTACGAGCAAGAGTTGTTTTCTGGTAAAAAGAGGCACTATTGCGCTCCAAATTCCATACACAGTGCAAATAGTACTCGCGTCTGTTCCCAGCAAGTACAGTGTATTGGACTGAATAGGAGCTACTGTTCTTGTCAGTGTCCTAAGCAGAGTTGAACTAGATATGGCCCGTGTGTAGGAAGCACACTTCTTTTGTTCTGAGCAAGCTCACTTTTCTGGCCCTATAGGAAACACAGTAGAGTAGAAGAGTGCTCTTTTCTCTAAAGCAGTGTGTGTTTCTTGTAAGGCGAGCTAGCGTTTGCTTCCCAGTCCTAAATAGAGTTGAATCACATGCAGTTTCTGGTCCTATGAGCAATAGTTGTTTTATGGTAAGAAAAGTCACTATTGCGCTGCCATTTCCATACACAAGACAAATAGCACTGGCGTCTGTTCCCAGAAAGTACAGTGTATTGGACTGAAGAGGATCTACTGTTCTTGTCAGGTTCCTAAGCAGAATTGAAATAGATATGGCCATGTGTGTAGGAAGCACAGTTCTTTTGTTCTGAGCAAGCTCACTGTTTGGACCCCATAGGAAACACAGTAGAGTAGAAGAGTGCTCTTTTCTCAAAAGCAGAGTGTGTTTCTTGTAAGGCGAGCTACCGTTTGTTTCCCATTCCTAAATGGAGTTGAATCACATGCAGTTTCTGGTCCTACGAGCAAGAGTTGTTTTCTGGTAAGGAAAGTCATTATAACGCTCCCATTGCCATACACAGTGCAAATAGCACTCACGTCTGTTCCCAGCAAGTACAGTGTATTGCACTGAAGAGGAGCTACTGTTCTTGTCAGTTTCCTAACCAGATTTGAACTAGATATGGTGCGTGTGTGTAGGAAGCACAGTTCTTTTGTTCTGAGCAAGCTCACTGTTTGGACCCCATAGGAAACACAGTAGAGAAGAAAAGTGCTCTTTCCTCTAAAGCAGAGTGTGTTTCTTGTAAGGCGAGCTAGCGTTTGTATCCCAGTCCTAAATGGAGTTGAATCACATGCAGTTTCTGGTCCTACGAGCATGAGTTGTTTTATGGTAAGAATAGTCACTATTGCGCTCCCATTGCCATACACAGGACCAATAGCACATGCGTCTGTTCCCAGCAAGTACAGTGTATTGGACTGAATAGGATCTACTGTTCTTGTCAGGTTCTTAAGCAGAATTGAACTAGATATGGCCGTGTGTGTAGGAAGCACAGTTCTTTTGTTCTGAGCAAGATCACTGTTCGGACCCCATAAGAAACACAGTAGAGTAGAAGAGTGCTCTTTTCTCAAAAGCAGAGTGTGTTTCTTGATAGGCGATCTAGCATTTGTTTCCCAGTCCTAAATGGAGTTGAATCACATGCAGTTTCTGGTCCTACGAGCAAGAGTTGTTTTCTGGTAAGGAAAGTCACATTGTGCTCCCATTGCCATACACAGTGCAAATAGCACTCGCGTCGGTTCCCAGCAAGTACAGTGTATTGGAGTGAAGAGGAGCTACTGTTCTTCTCAGTTTCCTAAGCAGAGTTGAACTAGATATGGCCCGTGTGTCTAGGAAGCACAGTTATTATGTTCTGAGCAATCTCACTGTGCTGGCCCTCTAGGAAACACAGTAGAGTAGAAGAGTGCTCATTTCTCTAAAGCAGAGTGTGTTTCTTGTAAGGCGAGCTCGCGTTTGTTTCCCAGTCCTAAATGGAGTTGAGGCACAGGCAGTTTTTGGTACTACGAGCAAGAGTTGTTTTCTGGTAAGAAGAGTCACTATTGCGCTCCAAATTCCATACACAGTGCAAATAGCACTCGCGTCTGTTCCTAGCAAGTACAGTGTATTGGACTGAATAGGAGCTACTGTTCTTGTCAGTGTCCTAAGGAGAGTTGAACTAGATATGGCCCGTGTGTAGGAAGCACACTTCTTTTGTTCTGAGCAAGCTCACTGTTCTGGCCCTATAGGAAACACAGTAGAGTAGAAGAGTGCTCTTTTCTCTAAAGCAGAGTGTGTTTCTTGTAAGGCGAGCTAGCGTTTGTTTCCCAGTCCTAAATGGAGTTGAATCACATGCAGTTTCTGGTCCTATGAGCAATAGTTGTTTTATGGTAAGAAGAGTCACTATTGCGCTGCCATTTCCATACACAAGACAAATAGCACTGGCGTCTGTTCCCAGAAAGTACAGTGTATTGGACTGAAGAGGATCTACTGTTCTTGTCAGGTTCCTAAGCAGAATGGAACTAGATATGGCCGTGTGTGTAGGAAGCACAGTTCTTTTGTTCTGAGCAAGCTCACTGTTCGGACCCCATAGGAAACACAGTAGAGGAGAAGAGTGCTCTTTTCTCAAAAGCAGAGTGTGTTTTTTGTAAGGCAAGCTAGCGTTTGTTTCCCAGTCCTAATTAGAGTTGAATCACATGCAGTTTCTGGTCCTACGAGCAAGAGATGTTTTCTGTTAAGGAAAGTCACTATTGCGCTCTTATTGCCATACACAGTGCAAATAGCACTCGATTCTGTTCCCAGCAAGTACAGTGTATTGGACTGAAGAGGAGCTACTCTTCTTGTCAGTTTCCTAAGCAGAGTTGAACTAGATATGGTCCATGTGTGTAGGAAGCACAGTTCTTTTGTTCTGAGCAAGCTCACTGTTTGGACCCCATAGGAAACACAGTAGAATAGAAGAGTGCTCTTTTCTCAAAAGCAGAGTGTGTTTCTTGTAAGGCGAGCTAGCGTTTGTTTCCCAGTCCTAAATGGAGTTGAATCACATGCAGTTTCTGGTCCTACGAGCATGAGTTGTTTTATGGTAAGAATAGTCACTATTGCGCTCCCATTGCCATACACAGGACCAATAGCACATGCGTCTGTTCCCAGCAAGTACAGTGTATTGGACTGAATAGGATCTACTGTTCTTGTCAGGTTCCTATGCAGAATTTAACTACATATGGCCGTGTGTGTAGGAAGCACAGTTCTTTTGTATTGAGCAAGCTCACTGTTCGGACCCCATAAGAAACACAGTAGAGTAGAAGAGTGCTCTTTTCTGAACAACAGAGTGTGTTTCTTGTAAGGCAAGCTAGCGTTTGTTTCCCAGTCCTAAACGGAGTTGAATCACATGCAGTTTCTGGTCCTACGAACAAGAGTTGTTTTCTGGTAAGGAAAGTCACATTGTGCTCCCATTGCCATACACAGTGCAAATAGCACTCGCGTCTGTTCCTAGCAAGTAGAGTGTATGGCACTGAATAGGTGCTACTGTTCTTGTCAGTTTCCAATGCACAGTTGAACTAGATATTATCCGTGTGTGTAGGAAGCACAGTTCGTTTGATCTGAGCAAGCTCACTGTTCTGGACCTATATGAAACACAGTAGAGTAGAAGAGTGCTCTTTTCGTAAAAGCAGAGTGTGTTTTTGTAAGGCGAGCTAGCATTTGTTTCCCAGTCCTAAATGGCGTTGAATCACATGCAGTTTGTGGTCCTACGAGCAAGAGTTGTTTTCTGGTAAGGAAAGTCACTATTGCGTTCTCATTGCCATACACAGTGCAAATAGCACTGGCGTCTGATCTCAGCAAGTACAGTGTATTGGACTGAATAGGATCTACTGTTCTTGTCAGGTTCCTAAGCAGAATTGAACAAGATATGGCCGTGTGTGTAGGAAGCACAGTTCTTTTGTTCTGAGCAAGCTCACTGTTTGGACACCATAGGAAACACAGTAGTGTAGAAGAATGCTCTTTTCTCAAAGCAGAGTGTGTTTCTTGTAAGGCGAGCTAGCTTTTGTTTCCCAGTCCTATATGGAGTTGAATCACATGCAGTTTCTGGTCCTAAGAGCAAGAGTTGTTTTCTGGTAAGGAAAGTCACTATTGCGCTCCCATTGCCATACACAGTGCAAATAGCACTCGCGTCTGTTCCCAGCAAGTACAGTGTATTGGAGTGAAGAGGAGCTACTGTTCTTCTCAGTTTCCTAAGCAGAGTTGAACTAGATATGGCCCGTGTGTCTAGGAAGCACAGTTATTATGTTCTGAGCAAGCTCAATGTTCTGGCCCTATTGAAACACAGTAGAGTAGAAGAGTGCTCTTTTCTCTAAAGCAGAGTGTGTTTCTTTTAAGGCAAGCTCGCGTTTGTTTCCCAGTCCTAAATGCAGTTGAGTCACAGCCAGTTTTTGGTACTTCCAGCAAGAGTTGTTTTCTGGTAAGAAGAGTCACTATTGCGCTCCAAATGCCATACACAGTGCAAATAGCACTCGCGTCTGTTCCCAGCAAGTACAGTGTATTGGACTGAATAGGAGCTACTGTTCTTGTCAGTTTCCTAAGCAGAGTTGAACTAGATAATGCCCGTGTGTAGGAAGCACACTTCTTTTGTTCTGAGCAAGCTCACTGTTCTGGCCCTATAGGAAACACAGTGGGGTAGATGAGTGCTCTTTTATCTAAAGCAGAGTGTGTTTCTTGTAAGGCGAGCTAGCGTTTGTTTCCTAGTCCTAAATGGAGTTGAATCACATGCAGTTTCTGGTCCTATGATCAAGAGTTGTTTTCTGGTAAGGAAAGTCACATTGTGCTCCCATTGCCATACACAGTGCAAATAGCACTCGCGTCTGTTCCCAGCAACTACAGTGTATTGGAGTGAAGAGGAGCTACTGTTCTTCTCAGTTTCCTAAGCAGAGTTGAACTAGATATGTCCCGTGTGTCTAGGAAGCACAGTTATTATGTTCTGAGCAAGCTCACTGTGCTGGCCCTATAGGAAACACAGTAGAGTAGAAGAGTGCTCATTTCTCTAAAGCTGAGTGTGTTTCTTGTAAGGCGAGCTCGAGTTTGTTTCCCAGTCCTAAATGGAGTTGAGGCACAGGCAGTTTTTGGTACTACGAGCAAGAGTTGTTTTCTGGTAAGAAGAGTCACTATTGCGCTCCAAATTCCATACACAGTGCAAATAGCACTCGCGTCTGTTCCCAGCAAGTACAGTGTATTGGACTGAATAGGAGCTACTGTTCTTGTCAGTGTCCTAAGCAGAGTTGAACTAGATATGGCCCGTGTGTAGGAAGCACACTTCTTTTGTTCTGAGCAAGCTCACTGTTCTGGCCCTATAAAAAACACAGTAGAGTAGAAGAGTGCTCTTTTCTCTAAAGCAGAGTGTGTTTCTTGTAAGGCAAGCTAGCGTTTGTTTCCCAGTCCTAAATGGAGTTGAATCACATGCAGTTTCTGGTCCTACGTACAAGAGTTGTTTTATGGTAAGAACAGTCACTATTGCGCTGCCATTGCCATACACTGGACAAATAGCACTGGCGTCTGTTCCCAGAAAGTACAGTGTATTGGACTGAAGAGGATCTACTGTTCTTGTCAGGTTCCTAAGCAGAATTGAAATAGATATGGCCGTGTGTGTAGGAAGCACAGTTCTTTTGTTCTGAGCAAGCTCACTGTTCGGACCCCATAGGAAACACAGTAGAGTAGAAGAGTGCTCTTTTCTCAAAAGCAGAGTGTATTTCTTGTAAGGCGAGCTACCGTTTGTTTCCCATTCCTAAATGGAGTTGAATCACATGCAGTTTCTGGTCCTATGAGCAAGAGTTGTTTTCTGGTAAGGACAGTCACTATTGTGCTCCCATTGCCATACACAGTGCAAATAGCACTCACGTCTGTTCCCAGCAAGTACAGTGTATTGGACTGAAGAGGAGCTACTGTTCTTGTCAGTTTCCTAAGCAGATTTGAACTAGATATGGTGCGTGTGTGTAGGAAGCACAGTTCTTTTGTTCTGAGCAAGCTCACTGTTTGGACCCCATAGGAAACACAGTAGAGTAGAAGAGTGCTCTTTCCTCTAAAGCAGAGTGTGTTTCTTGTAAGGCGAGCTAGCGTTTGTATCCCAGTCCTAAATGGAGTTGAATCACATGCAGTTTCTGGTCCTACGAGCATGAGTTGTTTTATGGTAAGAATAGTCACTATTGCGCTCCCATTGCCATACACAGGACCAATAGCACATGCGTCTGTTTCCAGCAAGTACAGTGTATTGGACTGAATAGGATCTACTGTTCTTGTCAGGTTCTTAAGCAGAATTGAACTAGATATGGCCGTGTGTGTAGGAAGCACAGTTCTTTTGTTCTGAGCAAGCTCACTGTTCAGACCCCATAAGAAACACAGTAGAGTAGAAGAGTGCTCTTTTCTCAAAAGCAGAGTGTGTTTCTTGTTAGGCGAGCTAGCATTTGTTTCCCAGTCCTAAATGGAGTTGAATCACATGCAGTTTCTGGTCCTACGAGCAAGAGTTGTTTTCTGGTAAAGAAAGTCACTATTGCGCTCCCATTGCCATACACAGTACAAATAGCACTCGCGTCTGTTCCCAGGAATTACAGTGTATCGGAATGAAGAGGAGCTACTGTTCTTGTCAGTTTCCTAAGCAGAGTTGAACTAGATATGGCCCATGTGTGTAGGAAGCACAGTTCTTATGTTCTGAGCAAGCTCACTGTTCTGGCCCTATAGGAAACACAGTGGGGTAGATGAGTGCTCTTTTATCTAAAGCAGAGTGTGTTTCTTGTAAGGCGAGCTAGCGTTTGTTTCCTAGTCCTAAATGGAGTTGAATCACATGCAGTTTCTGGTCCTACGATCAAGAGTTGTTTTCTGGTAAGGAAAGTCACATTGTGCTCCCATTGCCATACACAGTGCAAATAGCACTCGCGTCTGTTCCCAGCAACTACAGTGTATTGGAGTGAAGAGGAGCTACTGTTCTTCTCAGTTTCCTAAGCAGAGTTGAACTAGATATGTCCCGTGTGTCTAGGAAGCACAGTTATTATGTTCTGAGCAAGCTCACTGTGCTGGCCCTATAGGAAACACAGTAGAGTAGAAGAGTGCTCTTTTCTCAAAAGCAGAGTGTGTTTCTTGTTAGGCGAGCTACCGTTTGTTTCCCATTCCTAAATGGAGTTGAATCACATGCAGTTTCTGGTCCTACGAGCAAGAGTTGTTTTCTGGTAAGGAAAGTCATTATAACGCTCCCATTGCCATACACAGTGCAAATAGCACTCACGTCTGTTCCCAGCAAGTACAGTGTATTGCACTGAATAGGTGCTATTGTTCTTGTCAGTTTCCTATGCAGAGTTGAACTAGATATTATCCGTGTGTGTAGGAAGCACAGTTCTTTTGTTCTGAGCAAGCTCACTGTTTGGACCCTATAGGAAACACAGTAGAGTAGAAGAGTGCTCTTTTCTCTAAATCAGAGTGTGTTTCTTGTAAGGCAAGGTAGCGTTTGTTTCACAGTCCTAAATGGAGTTGAAACCCATGCAGTTTCTGGTACTACGAGCAAGAGTTGTTTTCTGGTAAGAAGAGTCACTATTGCGCTGCCATTGCCATACACAGGACAAATAGCACTGGCGTCTGATCGCAGGAAGTACAGTGTTTTGGACTGAAGAGGATCTACTGTTCTTGTCAGGTTCCTAAGCAGAATTGAACTAGATATGGCCGTGTGTGTAGGAAGCACAGTTCTTTTGTTCTGAGCAAGCTCACTGTTCACACCCCATAGGAAACACAGTAGAGGAGAAGAGTGCTCTTTTCTCAAAAGCAGAGTGTGTTTTTTGTAAGGCAAGCTAGCGTTTTTTTCCCAGTCCTAATTGGAGTTGAATCACGTGCAGTTTCTGGTCCTACGAGCAAGAGATGTTTTCTGTTAAGGAAAGTCACTATTGCGCTCTTATTGCCATACGCAGTGCAAATAGCACTCGATTCTGTTCCCAGCAAGTACAGTGTATTGGGCTGAAGAGGAGCTACTGTTCTTGTCAGTTTCCTAAGCAGAGTTGAACTAGATATGGTCCATGTGTGTAGGAAGCACAGTTCTTTTGTTCTGAGCAAGCTCACTGTTCGGACCCCAAGGGAAACACAGTGGAATAGAAGAGTGCTCTTTTCTCAAAAGCAGAGTGTGTTTCTTGTAAGGCGAGCTAGCGTTTGTTTCCCAGTCCTAAATGGAGTTGAATCACATGCAGATTCTGGTCCTACTAGCAAGAGTTGTTTTCTGGTAAGGAAAGTCACTGTTGCACTCCCATTGCCATACACAGTGCAAAGAGCACTCGCGTCTGTTCTCAGCAAGTACAGTGTATTGGACTGAAGAGGAGCTAATGTTCTTCTCAGTTTCCAAAGCAGAGTTGAACTAGATATGGCACGTGTGTCTAGGAAGCACAGTTCATTTGATCTGAGCAAGCTCACTGTTCTGGCCCTATAGGAAACACAGTAGAGTAGAAGAGTGCTCTTTTATCAAAATCAGAGTGTGTTTTTCTAAGGCGAGCTAGCATTTGTTTCCCAGTCCTAAATGGCGTTGAATCACATGCAGTTTGTGGTCCTACGAGCAAGAGTTGTTTTCTGGTAAGGAAAGTCACTATTGCGCTCCCATTGCCATACACAGTGCAAACAGCACTCGCGTCTCTTCCCAGCAAGCACAGTGTATTGGAGTGAAGAGGAGCTACTGTTCTTCTCAGTTTCCTAAGCAGAGTTGAACTAGATATGGCCCGTGTGTCTAGGAAGCACAGTTATTATGTTCTGAGCAAGCTCAATGTTCGGACCCCATAGGAAACACAGTAGAGTAGAAGAGTGCTCTTTTCTCAAAAGCAGAGTGTGTTTCTTGTAAGGCGAGCTACCGTTTGTTTCCGATTCCTAAATGGCGTTGAATCACATGCAGGTTCTGGTCCTATGAGCAAGAGTTGTTTTCTGGTAAGGAAAGTCACTATTGTGATCCCATTGCCATACACAGTGCAAATAGCACTCACGTCTGTTCCCAGCAAGTACAGTGTATTGGACTGAAGAGGAGCTACTGTTCTTGTCAGTTTCCTAAACAGAGTTGAACTAGATATTGTCCATGTGTGTAGAAAGCACAGTTCTTTTGTTCTGAGCAAGCTCACTGTTTGGACCCCATAGGAAACACAGTAGAGTAGAAGAGTGCTCTTTCCTCTAAAGCAGAGTGTGTTTCTTGTAAGGCGAGCTAGCGTTTGTATCCCAGTCCTAAATGGAGTTGAATCACATGCAGTTTCTGGTCCTATAAGCAAGAGTTGTTTTATGGTAAGAATAGTCACTATTGCGCTGCCATTGCCATGCACAGGACCAATAGCACATGCGTCTGTTCCCAGCAAGTACAGTGTATTGGACTGAATAGGATCTACTGTTCTTGTCAGGTTCCTAAGGATAATTGAACTAGATATGGCCGTGTGTGTAGGAAGCACAGTTCTTTTGTTCTGAGCAAGCTCACTGTTCGGACCCCTTAAGAAACACAATAGAGTAGAAGAGTGCTCTTTTCTCAAAAGCAGAGTGTGTTTCTTGTAAGGCGAGCTAGTGTTTGTTTCCCAGTCCTAAATCGAGTTGAATCACATGCAGTTTCTGGTTCTACGAGCAAGAGTTGTTTTCTGGTAAGGAAAGTCACTACTGCGCTCCCATTGCCATACACAGTACAAATAGCACTCGCGTCTGTTCCCAGGAATTACAGTGTATCGGACTGAAGAGGAGCTACTGTTCTTGTCAGTTTCCTATGCAGAGTTGAACTAGATATTATCCGTGTGTGTAGGAAGCACAGTTCTTTTCTTCTGAGCAAGCTCACAGTTTGGACCCTATAGGAAACACAGTAGAGTAGAAGAGTGCTCTTTTCTCTAAAGCAGAGTGTGTTTCTTGTAAGGCGAGCTAGCGTTTGTTTCCCAGTCCTAAATGGAGTTGAAACCCATGCAGTTTCTGGTACTACGAGCAAGAGTTGTTTTCTGGTAAGAAGAGTCACTATTGGCGCTGCCATTGCCATACACAGGACAAATAGCACTGGCGTCTGATCGTAGCAAGTACAGTGTATTGGACTGAAGAGGATCTACTGTTCTTGTCAGGTTCCTAAGCAGAATTGAACTAGATATGGCCGTGTGTAGGAAGCACAGTTCTTATGTTCTGAGCAAGCTCACTGTTCGGTCCCCATAGGAAACACAGTAGAGTAGAAGAGTGCTCTTTTCTCAAAAGCAGAGTGTGTTTCATGTAAGGCGAGCTAGCGTTTCTTTCCCAGTTCTAAATGGAGTTGAATCACGTGCAGTTTCTGGTCCTACGAGCAAGAGTTGTTTTCTGGTAAGGAAAGTCACTATTGCGCTCCCATTGCCATACATAGTGCAAATAGCACTTGGTCCGTTCCCAGCAAGTACAGTGTATCGGACTGTTGAGGAGCTACTGTTCTTGTCAGTTTCCTAAGCAGAGTTGAACTAGATATGGCCCGTGGGTGTAGGAAGCACAGTTCTTTTTTTCTGAGCAAGCTCACTGTTCAGACCCCATAGGAAACACAGTAGAGTAGAAGAGTGCTCTTTTCTCAAAAGCAGAGTGTGTTTCTTGTAAGGCGAGCTAGCGTTTGTTTCCCAGTCCTAAATGGAGTTGAATCACATGCAGTTTCTGGTTTTAGGAACAAGAGTTGTTTTCTGGTAAGAAGAGTCACTATTGTGCTCCCATTGTCATACACAGGGCAAATAATACAGGCGTCTGTTCCCAGCAAGTACAGTGTTTGGACTGAAGAGGATCTACTGTTCTTGTCAGTTTCCTAAGCAGAGTTGAACTAGATATGGCCCGTGTGTGTAGGAAGCACAGTTCTTATGTTCTGAGCAAGCTCACTGTTCGGACCCCCATAGGAAACTCAGTAGCGTAGAAGAGTGCTCTTTTCTCAAAAGCAGAGTGTGTTTCATGTAAAGCGAGCTAGCATTTGTTTCCCAGTCCTAAATGGAGTTGAATCACATGCAGTTTCTGGTCCTACGAGCAAGAGTTGTTTTCTGGTAAGAAGAGTCACTATTGCGCTCCTATTGTCATACACACGGCAAATAGCACTGGTGTCTGTTCCCAGCATGTACAGTGTATCGGACTGAAGAGGAGCTACTGTTTTTGTCAGTTTCCTAAGCAGAGTTGAACTAGATATGTCCCGTGTGTCTAGGAAGCACAGTTATTATGTTCTGAGCAAGCTCACTGTGCTGGCCCTATAGGAAACACAGTAGAGTAGAAGAGTGCTCAATTCTCTAAAGCAGAGTGTGTTTCTTGTAAGGCGAGCTCGCGTTTTTTTCCAGTCCTAAATGGAGTTGAGGCACAGGCAGTTTTTTGGGTACTACGTACAAGAGTTGTTTTATGGTAAGAAGAGTCACTATTGCGCTGCCATTGCCATACACAGGACAAATAGCACTGACGTAAGTTCCCAGAAAGTACAGTGTATTGGACTGAAGAGGATCTACTGTTCTTGTCAGGTTCCTAAGCAGAATTGAAATAGATATGGCCGTGTGTGTAGGAAGCACAGTTCTTTTGTTCTGAGCAAGCTCACTGTTCGGACCCCATAGGAAACACAGTAGAGTAGAAGAGTGCTCTTTTCTCAAAAGCAGAGTGTATTTCTTGTAAGGCGAGCTACCGTTTGTTTCCCATTCCTAAATGGAGTTGAATCACATGCAGTTTCTGGTCCTATGAGCAAGAGTTGTTTTCTGGCAAGGACAGTCACTATTGTGCTCCCATTGCCATACACAGTGCAAATAGCACTCACGTCTGTTCCCAGCAAGTACAGTGTATTGGACTGAAGAGGAGCTACTGTTCTTGTCAGTTTCCTAAGCAGATTTGAACTAGATATGGTGCGTGTGTGTAGGAAGCACAGTTCTTTTGTTCTGAGCAAGCTCACTGTTTGGACCCCATAGGAAACACAGTAGAGTAGAAGAGTGCTCTTTCCTCTAAAGCAGAGTGTGTTTCTTGTAAGGCGAGCTAGCGTTTGTATCCAGTCCTAAATGGAGTTGAATCACATGCAGTTTCTGGTCCTATGATCAAGAGTTGTTTTCTGGTAAGGAAAAATCACATTGTGCTCCCATTGCCATACACAGTGCAAATAGCACTCGCGTCTGTTCCCAGCAAGTACAGTGTATTGGAGTGAAGAGGAGCTACTGTTTTTGTCAGTTTCCTAAGCAGAGTTGAACTAGATATGTCCCGTGTGTCTAGGAAGCACAGTTATTATGTTCTGAGCAAGCTCACTGTGCTGGCCCTATAGGAAACACAGTAAAGTAGAAGAGTGCTCATTTCTCTAAAGCAGAGTGTGTTTCTTGTAAGGCGAGCTCGCGTTTGTTTCCCAGTCCTAAATGGAGTTGAGGCACAGGCAGTTTTTGGTACTACGAGCAAGAGTTGTTTTCTGGTAAAAAGAGGCACTATTGCGCTCCAAATTCCATACACAGTGCAAATAGTACTCGCGTCTGTTCCCAGCAAGTACAGTGTATTGGACTGAATAGGAGCTACTGTTCTTGTCAGTGTCCTAAGCAGAGTTGAACTAGATATGGCCCGTGTGTAGGAAGCACACTTCTTTTGTTCTGAGCAAGCTCACTTTTCTGGCCCTATAGGAAACACAGTAGAGTAGAAGAGTGCTCTTTTCTCTAAAGCAGAGTGTGTTTCTTGTAAGGCGAGCTAGCGTTTGCTTCCCAGTCCTAAATAGAGTTGAATCACATGCAGTTTCTGGTCCTATGAGCAATAGTTGTTTTATGGTAAGAAAAGTCACTATTGCGCTGCCATTTCCATACACAAGACAAATAGCACTGGCGTCTGTTCCAGAAAGTACAGTGTATTGGACTGAAGAGGATCTACTGTTCTTGTCAGGTTCCTAAGCAGAATTGAAATAGATATGGCCATGTGTGTAGGAAGCACAGTTTCTTTTGTTCTGAGCAAGCTCACTGTTTGGACCCCATAGGAAACACAGTAGAGTAGAAGAGTGCTCTTTTCTCAAAAGCAGAGTGTGTTTCTTGTAAGGCGAGCTACCGTTTGTTTCCCATTCCTAAATGGAGTTGAATCACATGCAGTTTCTGGTCCTACGAGCAAGAGTTGTTTTCTGGTAAGGAAAGTCATTATAACGCTCCCATTGCCATACACAGTGCAAATAGCACTCACGTCTGTTCCCAGCAAGTACAGTGTATTGCACTGAAGAGGAGCTACTGTTCTTGTCAGTTTCCTAACCAGATTTGAACTAGATATGGTGCGTGTGTGTAGGAAGCACAGTTCTTTTGTTCTGAGCAAGCTCACTGTTTGGACCCCATAGGAAACACAGTAGAGAAGAAAAGTGCTCTTTCCTCTAAAGCAGAGTGTGTTTCTTGTAAGGCGAGCTAGCGTTTGTATCCCAGTCCTAAAGGAGTTGAATCACATGCAGTTTCTGGTCCTACGAGCATGAGTTGTTTTATGGTAAGAATAGTCACTATTGCGCTCCATTGCCATACACAGGACCAATAGCACATGCGTCTGTTCCCAGCAAGTACAGTGTATTGGACTGAATAGGATCTACTGTTCTTGTCAGGTTCTTAAGCAGAATTGAACTAGATATGGCCGTGTGTGTAGGAAGCACAGTTCTTTTGTTCTGAGCAAGATCACTGTTCGGACCCCATAAGAAACACAGTAGAGTAGAAGAGTGCTCTTTTCTCAAAAGCAGAGTGTGTTTCTTGTTAGGCGATCTAGCATTTGTTTCCCAGTCCTAAATGGAGTTGAATCACATGCAGTTTCTGGTCCTACGAGCAAGAGTTGTTTTCTGGTAAGGAAAGTCACATTGTGCTCCCATTGCCATACACAGTGCAAATAGCACTCGCGTCGGTTCCCAGCAAGTACAGTGTATTGGAGTGAAGAGGAGCTACTGTTCTTCTCAGTTTCCTAAGCAGAGTTGAACTAGATATGGCCCGTGAGTCTAGGAAGCACAGTTATTATGTTCTGAGCAATCTCACTGTGCTGGCCCTCTAGAAACACAGTAGAGTAGAAGAGTGCTCATTTCTCTAAAGCAGAGTGTGTTTCTTGTAAGGCGAGCTCGCGTTTGTTTCCCAGTCCTAAATGGAGTTGAGGCACAGGCAGTTTTTGGTACTACGAGCAAGAGTTGTTTTCTGGTAAGAAGAGTCACTATTGCGCTCCAAATTCCATACACAGTGCAAATAGCACTCGCGTCTGTTCCCAGCAAGTACAGTGTATTGGACTGAATAGGAGCTACTGTTCTTGTCAGTGTCCTAAGCAGAGTTGAACTAGATATGGCCCGTGTGTAGGAAGCACACTTCTTTTGTTCTGAGCAAGCTCACTGTTCTGGCCCTATAGGAAACACAGTAGAGTAGAAGAGTGCTCTTTTCTCTAAAGCAGAGTGTGTTTCTTGTAAGGCGAGCTAGCGTTTGTTTCCCAGTCCTAAATGGAGTTGAATCACATGCAGTTTCTGGTCCTATGAGCAATAGTTGTTTATGGTAAGAAGAGTCACTATTGCGCTGCCATTTCCATACACAAGACAAAATAGCACTGGCGTCTGTTCCAGAAAGTACAGTGTATTGGACTGAAGAGGATCTACTGTTCTTGTCAGGTTCCTAAGCAGAATGGAACTAGATATGGCCGTGTGTGTAGGAAGCACAGTTCTTTTGTTCTGAGCAAGCTCACTGTTCGGACCCCATAGGAAACACAGTAGAGGAGAAGAGTGCTCTTTTCTCAAAAGCAGAGTGTGTTTTTTGTAAGGCAAGCTAGCGTTTGTTTCCCAGTCCTAATTAGAGTTGAATCACATGCAGTTTCTGGTCCTACGAGCAAGAGATGTTTTCTGTTAAGGAAAGTCACTATTGCGCTCTTATTGCCATACACAGTGCAAATAGCACTCGATTCTGTTCCCAGCAAGTACAGTGTATTGGACTGAAGAGGAGCTACTGTTCTTGTCAGTTTCCTAAGCAGAGTTGAACTAGATATGGTCCATGTGTGTAGGAAGCACAGTTCTTTTGTTCTGAGCAAGCTCACTGTTTGGACCCCATAGGAAACACAGTAGAATAGAAGAGTGCTCTTTTCTCAAAAGCAGAGTGTGTTTCTTGTAAGGCGAGCTAGCGTTTGTTTCCCAGTCCTAAATGGAGTTGAATCACATGCAGTTTCTGGTCCTACGAGCATGAGTTGTTTTATGGTAAGAATAGTCACTATTGCGCTCCCATTGCCATACACAGGACCAATAGCACATGCGTCTGTTCCCAGCAAGTACAGTGTATTGGACTGAATAGGATCTACTGTTCTTGTCAGGTTCCTATGCAGAATTTAACTACATATGGCCGTGTGTGTAGGAAGCACAGTTCTTTTGTATTGAGCAAGCTCACTGTTCGGACCCCATAAGAAACACAGTAGAGTAGAAGAGTGCTCTTTTCTCAACAACAGAGTGTGTTTCTTGTAAGGCAAGCTAGCGTTTGTTTCCCAGTCCTAAATGGAGTTGAATCACATGCAGTTTCTGGTCCTACTAGCAAGAGTTGTTTTCTAGTAAGGAAAGTCACTATTGCGCTCCCATTGCCATACACAGTACAAATAGCACTCGCGTCTGTTCCCAGCAAGTACAGTGTATCGGACTGAAGAGGAGCTACTGTTCTTCTCAGTTTCCTAAGCAGAGTTGAACTAGATATGGCCCGTGTGTGTAGGAAGCACAGTTCTTATGTTCTTAGCAAGCTCACTGTTCTGGCCCTATAGGTAACACAGTAGAGTTTGTTTCTTGTAAGGCGAGCTAGCGTTTGTTTCCCAGTCCTAAACGGAGTTGAATCACATGCAGTTTCTGGTCCTACGAACAAGAGTTGTTTTCTGGTAAGGAAAGTCACATTGTGCTCCCATTGCCATACACAGTGCAAATAGCACTCGCGTCTGTTCCTAGCAAGTACAGTGTATGGCACTGAATAGGTGCTACTGTTCTTGTCAGTTTCCAATGCACAGTTGAACTAGATATTATCCGTGTGTGTAGGAAGCACAGTTCGTTTGATCTGAGCAAGGTCACTGTTCTGGACCTATATGAAACACAGTAGAGTAGAAGAGTGCTCTTTTCGTAAAAGCAGAGTGTGTTTTTGTAAGGCGAGCTAGCATTTGTTTCCCAGTCCTAAATGGCGTTGAATCACATGCAGTTTGTGGTCCTACGAGCAAGAGTTGTTTTCTGGTAAGGAAAGTCACTATTGCGTTCTCATTGCCATACACAGTGCAAATAGCACTGGCGTCTGATCTCAGCAAGTACAGTGTATTGGACTGAATAGGATCTACTGTTCTTGTCAGGTTCCTAAGCAGAATTGAACAAGATATGGCCGTGTGTGTAGGAAGCACAGTTCTTTTGTTCTGAGCAAGCTCACTGTTTGGACACCATAGGAAACACAGTAGTGTAGAAGAATGCTCTTTTCTCTAAAGCAGAGTGTGTTTCTTGTAAGGCGAGCTAGCTTTTGTTTCCCAGTCCTATATGGAGTTGAATCACATGCAGTTTCTGGTCCTAAGAGCAAGAGTTGTTTTCTGGTAAGGAAAGTCACTATTGCGCTCCCATTGCCATACACAGTGCAAATAGCACTCGCGTCTGTTCCCAGCAAGTACAGTGTATTGGAGTGAAGAGGAGCTACTGTTCTTCTCAGTTTCCTAAGCAGAGTTGAACTAGATATGGCCCGTGTGTCTAGGAAGCACAGTTATTATGTTCTGAGCAAGCTCAATGTTCTGGCCCTATTGAAACACAGTAGAGTAGAAGAGTGCTCTTTTCTCTAAAGCAGAGTGTGTTTCTTTTAAGGCAAGCTCGCGTTTGTTTCCCAGTCCTAAATGGAGTTGAGTCACAGCCAGTTTTTGGTACTTCCAGCAAGAGTTGTTTTCTGGTAAGAAGAGTCACTATTGCGCTCCAAATGCCATACACAGTGCAAATAGCACTCGCGTCTGTTCCCAGCAAGTACAGTGTATTGGACTGAATAGGAGCTACTGTTCTTGTCAGTTTCCTAAGCAGAGTTGAACTAGATAATGCCCGTGTGTAGGAAGCACACTTCTTTTGTTCTGAGCAAGCTCACTGTTCTGGCCCTATAGGAAACACAGTAGAGTAGAAGAGTGCTCTTTTCTCTAAAGCAGAGTGTGTTTCTTTTAAGGCGAGCTAGCGTTTGTTTCACAGTCTTAAATGGAGTTGAATCACATGCAGTTTCTGGTCCTACGTACAAGAGGTGTTTTATGGTAAGAAGAGTCACTATTGCCCTGCCATTGCCATACACAGGACAAATAGCACTGGCGTCTGTTCCCAGAAAGTACAGTGTATTGGACTGAAGAGGATCTACTGTTCTTGTCAGGTTCCTAAGCAGAATTGAACTAGATATGGCCGTGTGTGTAGGAAGCACAGTTCTTTTGTTCTGAGCAAGCTCACTGTTCGGACCCCATAGGAAACACAGTAGAGTAGAAGAGTGCTCTTTTCTCAAAAGCAGAGTGTATTTCTTGTAAGGCGAGCTACCGTTTGTTTCCCATTCCTAAATGGAGTTGAATCACATGCAGTTTCTGGTCCTATGAGCAAGAGTTGTTTTCTGGTAAGGACAGTCACTATTGTGCTCCCATTGCCATACACAGTGCAAATAGCACTCACGTCTGTTCCCAGCAAGTACAGTGTATTGGACTGAAGAGGAGCTACTGTTCTTGTCAGTTTCCTAAGCAGATTTGAACTAGATATGGTGCGTGTGTGTAGGAAGCACAGTTCTTTTGTTCTGAGCAAGCTCACTGTTTGGACACCATAGGAAATCAGTAGAGTAGAAGAGTACTCTTTCCTCTAAAGCAGAGTGTGTTTCTTGTAAGGCGAGCTAGCGTTTGTATCCCAGTCCTAAATGGAGTTGAATCACATGCAGTTTCTGGTCCTACGAGCATGAGTTGTTTTATGGTAAGAATAGTCACTATTGCGCTCCCATTGCCATACACAGGACCAATAGCACATGCGTCTGTTCCCAGCAAGTACAGTGTATTGGACTGAATAGGATCTACTGTTCTTGTCAGGTTCTTAAGCAGAATTGAACTAGATATGGCCGTGTGTGTAGGAAGCACAGTTCTTTTGTTCTGAGCAAGCTCACTGTTCGGACCCCATAAGAAACACAATAGAGTAGGAGAGTGCTCTTTTCTCAAAAGCAGAGTGTGTTTCTTGTTAGGCGAGCTAGAATTTGTTTCCCAGTCCTAAATGGAGTTGAATCACATGCAGTTTCTGGTCCTACGAGCAAGAGTTGTTTTCTGGTAAAGAAAGTCACTATTGCGCTCCCATTGCCATACACAGTACAAATAGCACTCGCGTCTGTTCCCAGGAATTACAGTGTATCGGACTGAAGAGGAGTTACTGTTCTTGTCAGTTTCCTAAGCAGAGTTGAACTAGATATGGCCCGTGTGTGTAGGAAGCACAGTTCTTATGTTCTGAGCAAGCTCACTGTTCTGGCCCTATAGGAAACACAGTGGGGTAGATGAGTGCTCTTTTATCTAAAGCAGAGTGTGTTTCTTGTAAGGCGAGCTAGCGTTTGTTTCCTAGTCCTAAATGGAGTTGAATCACATGCAGTTTCTGGTCCTACGATCAAGAGTTGTTTTCTGGTAAGGAAAGTCACATTGTGCTCCCATTGCCATACACAGTGCAAATAGCACTCGCGTCTGTTCCCAGCAACTACAGTGTATTGGAGTGAAGAGGAGCTACTGTTCTTCTCAGTTTCCTAAGCAGAGTTGAACTAGATATGTCCCGTGTGTCTAGGAAGCACAGTTATTATGTTCTGAGCAAGCTCACTGTGCTGGCCCTCTAGGAAACACAGTAGAGTAGAAGAGTGCTCATTTCTCTAAAGCAGAGTGTGTTTCTTGTAAGGCGAGCTCGAGTTTGTTTCCCAGTCCTAAATGGAGTTGAGGCACAGGCAGTTTTTGGTACTACGAGCAAGAGTTGTTTTCTGGTAAGAAGAGTCACTATTGCTCTCCAAATTCCATACACAGTGCAAATAGCACTCGCGTCTGTTCCCAGCAAGTACAGTGTATTGGACTGAATAGGAGCTACTGTTCTTGTCAGTGTCCTAAGCAGAGTTGAACTAGATATGGCCCGTGTGTAGGAAGCACACTTCTTTTGTTCTGAGCAAGCTCACTGTTCTGGCCCTATAAAAAACACAGTAGAGTAGAAGAGTGCTCTTTTCTCTAAAGCAGAGTGTGTTTCTTGTAAGGCAAGCTAGCGTTTGTTTCCCAGTCCTAAATGGAGTTGAATCACATGCAGTTTCTGGTCCTACGTACAAGAGTTGTTTTATGGTAAGAACAGTCACTATTGCGCTGCCATTGCCATACACTGGACAAATAGCACTGGCGTCTGTTCCCAGAAAGTACAGTGTATTGGACTGAAGAGGATCTACTGTTCTTGTCAGGTTCCTAAGCAGAATTGAAATAGATATGGCCGTGTGTGTAGGAAGCACAGTTCTTTTGTTCTGAGCAAGCTCACTGTTCGGACCCCATAGGAAACACAGTAGAGTAGAAGAGTGCTCTTTTCTCAAAAGCAGAGTGTATTTCTTGTAAGGCGAGCTACCGTTTGTTTCCCATTCCTAAATGGAGTTGAATCACATGCAGTTTCTGGTCCTATGAGCAAGAGTTGTTTTCTGGTAAGGACAGTCACTATTGTGCTCCCATTGCCATACACAGTGCAAATAGCACTCACGTCTGTTCCCAGCAAGTACAGTGTATTGGACTGAAGAGGAGCTACTGTTCTTGTCAGTTTCCTAAGCAGATTTGAACTAGATATGGTGCGTGTGTGTAGGAAGCACAGTTCTTTTGTTCTGAGCAAGCTCACTGTTTGGACCCCATAGGAAACACAGTAGAGTAGAAGAGTGCTCTTTCCTCTAAAGCAGAGTGTGTTTCTTGTAAGGCGAGCTAGCGTTTGTATCCCAGTCCTAAATGGAGTTGAATCACATGCAGTTTCTGGTCCTACGAGCATGAGTTGTTTTATGGTAAGAATAGTCACTATTGCGCTCCCATTGCCATACACAGGACCAATAGCACATGCGTCTGTTTCCAGCAACTACAGTGTATTGGACTGAATAGGATCTACTGTTCTTGTCAGGTTCTTAAGCAGAATTGAACTACATATGGCCGTGTGTGTAGGAAGCACAGTTCTTTTGTTCTGAGCAAGCTCACTGTTCGGACCCCATAAGAAACACAGTAGAGTAGAAGAGTGCTCTTTTCTCAAAGCAGAGTGTGTTTCTTGTTAGGCGAGCTAGCATTTGTTTCCCAGTCCTAAATGGAGTTGAATCACATGCAGTTTCTGGTCCTACGAGGAAGAGTTGTTTTCTGGTAAAGAAAGTCACTATTGCGCTCCCATTGCCATACACAGTACAAATAGCACTCGCGTCTGTTCCCAGGAATTACAGTGTATCGGACTGAAGAGGAGCTACTGTTCTTGTCAGTTTCCTAAGCAGAGTTGAACTAGATATGGCCCATGTGTGTAGGAAGCACAGTTCTTATGTTCTGAGCAAGCTCACTGTTCTGGCCCTATAGGAAACACAGTGGGGTAGATGAGTGCTCTTTTATCTAAAGCAGAGTGTGTTTCTTGTAAGGCGAGCTAGCGTTTGTTTCCTAGTCCTAAATGGAGTTGAATCACATGCAGTTTCTGGTCCTACGAGCAAGAGTTGTTTTCTGGTAAGGAAAGTCACTATTGCGCTCCCATTGCCAAACACAGTGCAAATAGCACTGGCGTCTGTTCCCAGCAATTACAGTGTATCGGACTGAAGAGGAGCTACTGTTCTTGTCAGTTTCCTAAGCAGAGTTGAACTAGATATGGTCCCTGTGTAGGAAGCACAGTTTTCTGTTCTGAGCAAGCTCACTGTTTGGACCCCATAGGAAACACAGTAGAGTAGAAGAGTGCTCTTTTCTCAAAAGCAGAATGTGTTTCTTCTAAGGCGAGCTAGTGTTTGTTTCCCAGTCCTAAATGGAGTTGAATCACATGCAGTTTTTGGTCCTACGAGCAAGAGTTGTTTTCTGGTAAGAAGAGTCACTATTGCACTGCCATTGCCATACACAAGACAATTAGCACTGGCGTCTGTTCCCAGCAAGTACAGCATATTGGACTGAAGAGGATCTACTGTTCTTGTCAGGTTTATAAGCAGAATTGAACTAGATATGGCCGTGTGTGTAGGAAGCACAGTTTTTTTGTTCTGAGCAAGTTCACTGTTCGGACCCGATAGGAAACACAGTAGAGTAGAGGAGTACTCTTTTCTCTAAAGCAGATTGTGTTTCTTGTAAGGCGAGCTAGCGTTTGTTTCCCAGTCCTAAATGGAGTTGAATCACATGCAGTTTCTGGTCATATGAGCAAGAGTTGTTTTATGGTAAGAATAGTCACTATTGCTCTGCCATTGCCGTACACAGGACAAATAGCACTGGTGTCTGTTCCCAGCAAGTACAGTGTATTGGACTGAAGAGGATCTACTGTTCTTGTCAGGTTCCTAATCAGGATTGAACTAGATATGGCCGTGTGTGTAGGAAGCACAGTTCCTTTGTTCTGAGCAAGCTCACTGTTCTGGCCCTACAGGAAACACAGTAGAGTAGAAGAGTGCTCTTTTCTCTAAAGCAGAGTGTGTTTCATGTAAGGCGAGCTAGCATTTGTTTCCCAGTCCTAAATGGAGTTGAATCACATGCAGTTTCTGGTCCTACGAGCAAGAGTTGTTTTCTGGTAAGGAAAGTCACTATTGCGCTCCCATTGCCATACATTGTGCAAATAGCACTCGGTCCGTTCCCAGCAAGTACAGTGCATCGGACTGAAGAGGAGCTACTGTTCTTGTCAGTTTCCTAAGCAGAGTTGAACTAGATATGGCCCGTGTGAAGGAAGCACAGTTCTTTTGTTCTGATCAAGCTCACTGTTCTGGCCCTACAGGAAACACAGTAGAGTAGAAGAGTGCTCTTTTCTCAAAAGCAGAGTGATTTTCTTGTAAGGCGAGCTAGCGTTTGTTTCCCAGTCCTAAATGGAGTTGAATCACATGCAGTTTCTGGTCCTAGGAACAAGAGTTGTTTTCTGGTAAGAATAGTCACTATTGCGCTCCCATTGTCATACACAGGGCAAATAGTACTGGCGTCTGTTCCCAGCATGTACAGTGTATTGGACTGAAGATGATCTACTGTTCCTGTCATTTTCCTAAGCAGAATTGAATAGATATGGCCCCTGTGTGCAGGAAGCACAGTTCTTTTGTTCTGAGGAAGCTCACTCTTCAGGCCCTATAGGAAACACAGTATAGTAGAAGAATGCTCTTTTGTCAAAAGCAGAGTGTTTTTCTTGTAAGGCGAGCTTTTGTTTCTTTCCCAGTCCTAAATGGAGTTGAGACACATGCAGTTTTTGGTCCTACGAGCAAGAGTTTTTTTCTGGTAAGAAGAGTCACTATTGCACTCCCATTGCCATACACACTGCAAATAGCACTTGCATCTGTTCCCAGCAAGTACAGTGTATTGGAGTGAAGAGGATCTACTGTTCTTGTCAGTTTCCTAAGCAGAGTTGAACTAGATATGGCCCGTGTGTGTAGGAAGCACAGTTCTTTTGTTCTGAGCAAGCTCACTGTTCGGACCCCATAGGAAACTCAGTAGAGTATACGAGGGCTCTTTTCTCAAAAGCAGAGTGTGTTTCTTGTAATGTGAGCTAGTGTTTGTTTCCCAGTCCTAAATGGAGTTGAATCTCATGCAGTTTCTGGTCCTATGACCAAGAGTTGTTTTCTGGTAAAAAGAGTCACTATTGTGCTGCCATTGCCATACACAGTGCAAATAGCACTCGCGTCTGTTCCCAGCAAGTACAGTGTATCGGACTGAAGAGTAGCTACTGTTGTTGTCAGTTTCCTAAGCAGAGTTGAACGAGATATGGCCCGTGTGTGTAGGAAGCTCAGTTCTTTTGTTCTGAGCAAGCTCACTGTTTTGACCACATAGGAAACACAGTAGAGTAGAAGAGTGCTCTTTTCTCAAAAGCAGGGTGTGTTACTTGTAAGGCGAGCTAGTGTTTGTTTCCCAGTGCTAAATGGAGTTGAATCACATGCAGTTTCTGGTCCTACGAGCAAGAGTTGTTTTCTGGTAGGGAAAGTCACTATTGCGCTCCCATTGCCATACCCAGTGCAAATAGCACTCGCGTCTGTTCCCAGCAATTACAGTGTATCGGACTGAAGAGGAGCTACTGTTCTTGTCAGTTTCCTAAGCAGAGTTGAACTAGATATGGTCCGTGTGTAGGAAGCACAGTTTTCTGTTCTGAGCAAGCTCACTGTTTGGACCCCATAGGAAACACAGTAGAGTAGATGATGCTCTTTTCTCAAAAGCAGAGTGTGTTTCTTCTAAGGCGAGCTAGCATTTGTTTCCCAGTCCTAAATGGAGTTGAATCACATGCAGTTTCTGGTCCTACGAGCAAGAGTTGTTTTCTGGTAAGAAGAGTCACTATTGCGCTCCCATTGCCATACACAGTGCAAATAGCACTCGCGTGTGTTCCCAGCTAGTACAGTGTATCGGACTGAAGAGGAGCTACTGTTTTTGTCAGTTTCCTAAGCAGAGTTGAACTAGATATGGCCCGTGTGTGTAGGAAGCACAGTTTTTTTTTTTCTGAGCAAGCTCACTGTTCTGGCCCTATAGGAAACACTTTAGAGTATAAGAGGGCTCTTTTCTCAAAAGCAGAGTGTGTTTCGTGTAATGTGAGCTAGCGTTTGTTTCGCAGTCCTAAATGGAGTTGAATCTCATGCAGTTTCTGGTCCTACGAGCAAGAGTTGTTTTCTGGTAAGAAGAGTCACTATTGTGCTCCCATTGCCATACACAGAGCAAATAGCACTCGCGTCTGTTCCCAGCAAGTACAGTGTATCGGACTGAAGAGTAACTACTGTTGTTTTCAGTTTCCTAAGCAGAGTTGAACGAGATATGGCCCGTGTGTGTAGGAAGCTCAGTTCTTTGGTTCTGAGCAAGCTCACTGTTTTGACCACATAGGAAACACAGTAGAGTAGAAGAGTGCTCTTTTCTCAAAAGCAGGGTGTGTTTCTTGTAAGGCGAGCTAGTGTTTGTTTCCCAGTCCTAAATGGAGTTGAGTCACATGCAGTTTCTGGTCCTACGAGCAAGAGTTGTTTTCTGGTAAGGAAAGTCACTATTGCGCTCCCATTGCCATACACAGTGCAAATAGCACTCGCGTCTGTTCCCAGCAATTACAGTGTATCGGACTGAAGAAGAGCTACTATTCTTGTCGGTTTCCTAAGCAGAGTTGAACTAGATATGGTCCGTGTGTAGGAAGCACAGTTTTCTGTTCTGAGCAAGCTCACTGATTGGACCCCATAAGAAACACAGTAGAGTAGAAGAGTGCTCTTTTCTCAAAAGCAGAGTGTGTTTCTTGTAAGTCGAGCTAGCGTTTGTTTCCCAGTCCTAAATGGAGTTGAATCCCATGCAGTTTCTGGTCCTACGAGCTTGAGTTGTGTTCTGGTAAGAGGAGTCACTATTGTGCTGCCATTGCCATTCACAGGACAAATAGCACTGTTGTCTGTTCCCAGCAAGTACACTGTATTGGACTGAAGAGGATCTACTGTTCATGTCAGGTTCCTAAGCAGAATTGTACTAGATATGGCCGTGTGTGTAGGAAGCACAGTTCTTTTGTTCTGAACAAGCTCACTTTTCTGGCCCTATAGGAAACACAGTAGAGTAGAACAGTGCTCTTTTCTCAAAAGCAGAGTGTGTTTCTTGTAATGCGAGCTAGTGTTTGTTTCCCAGTCCTAAATGGAGTTGAATCACATGTAGATTCTGGTCCTACTAGCAAGAGTTGTTTTCTGGTAAGATAATTCACTATTGTGTTCCCATTGCCATTCACAGTGCAAAGATCACTCGCGTCTGTTCCCAGCAAGTACAGTGTATCGGACTGAATAGGAGCTACTGTTCTTGTCAGTTTCCTAAGCAGAGTTGAACGAGATATGGCCCTTATGTGTGTAGGAAGAACAGTTCTCTTGTTCTGAGCAAGCTCACTGTTCTGGCCCTATAGGAAACACAGTAGAGTAGAAGAGTGCTCTTTTCTCTAAACCAGAGTGTTTTTCTTGTAAGGCGAGCTAGCGTTTGTTTCGCAGTCCTAAATGGAGTTGAGTCACATACAGTTTCTGGTCCTAAGAACAAGAGTTGTTTCATGGTAAGGAAAGTCACTATTGCGCTCCCATTGTCATACACAGGGCAAATAGTACTGGCGTCTGTTCCCAGCATGTACAGTGTATTGGACTGAAGAGGATCTACTTTTCTTGTCAGTTTCCTAAGCAGAGTTGAAATAGATATGGCCCGTGTGTGTAGGAAGCACAGTTCTTTTGTTCTGAGCAAGCTCACTGTTCGGACCCCATAGGAAACTCAGTAGAGTAGAAGAGTGCTCTTTTCTCAAAAGCAGACTGTGTTTCATGTAAGGCGAGCTAGCATTTGTTTCCTAGTCCTAAATGGAGTTGAATCACATGCAGTTTCTGGTCCTACGATCAAGAGTTGTTTTCTGGTAAGGAAAGTCACATTGTGCTCCCATTGCCATACACAGTGCAAATAGCACTCGCGTCTGTTCCCAGCAAGTACAGTGTATTGGAGTGAAGAGGTGCTACTGTTCTTCTCAGTTTCCTAAGCAGAGTTCAACTAGATATGGCCCATGTGTCTAGGAAGCACAGTTATTACGTTCTGAGCATGCTCACTGTTTGGACCCCTTAGGAAACACAGTAGAGTAGAAGAGTGCTCTTTCCTCTAAAGCAGAGTGTGTTTCTTGTAAGGCGAGCAAGCGTTTGTATCCCAGTCCTAAATGCAGTTGAATCACATGCAGTTTCTGGTCCTACGAAGAAGAGTTGTTTTCTGGTAAGGAAAGTCACATTGTGTTCCCATTGCCATACACAGTGCAAATAGCACTCGCGTCTGTTCCCAGCAAGTACAGTGTATTGGAGTGAAGAGGAGCTACTGTTCTTGTCAGTTTCCTAAGCAGAGTTGAACTAGATATGGCCCGTGTGTCTAGGAAGCACAGTTATTATGTTCTGAGCAAGCTCACTGTTCTGGCCCTATAGGAAACACAGTAGAGTAGAAGAGTGCTCTTTTCTCAAAAGCAGAGTGTGTTTCTTGTAAGGCGAGCTCGCGTTTGTTTCCCAGTCCAAATTGGAGTTGAGTCACAGGCAGTTTCTGGTCCTATGAGCAAGAGTTATCTTCTGGTAAGGAAAGTCACTATTGTGCTCCCATTGCCTTACACAATGCAAATAGCACTCCCATCTGTTCCAAGCATGTACAGTGTATTGGACTGAAGAGGAGCTACTGTTCTTGTCAGTTTCCTAAGCAGAGTTGAACTAGATATGGCCCGTGTGTGCAGGAAGCACAGTTTTTTTGTTCTGAGGAAGCTCACTCTTCAGGACCTATAGGAAACACAGTATAGTAGAAGAATGCTCTTTTGTCAAAAGCAGAGTGTTTTTCTTGTAAGGCGCGCTTGCGTTTCTTTCCCAGTCCTAAATGGAGTTGAGACACATGCAGTTTTTGGTCCTACGAGCAAGAGTTTTTTTCTGGTAAGAAGAGTCACTATTCTACTCCCATTGCCATACACAGTGCAAAGAACACTTGCATCTGTTCCCAGCAAGTACAGTGTATTGGACTGAAGAGGATCTACTGTTCTTGTCATTTTCTTAAGCAGAGTTGAACTAGATATGGCCCGTGTGTCTAGGAAGCACAGTTCTATTTTTCTGAGCAAGCTCACTGTTCGGACCCCAGAGGAAACTCAGTAGAGTAGAAGAGTGCTCTTTTCTCAAAAGCAGAGTGTGTTTCATGTGAGGCGAGCTAGCATTTGTTTCCCAGTCCTAAATGGAGTTGAATCACATGCAGTTTCTGGTCCTACGAGCAAGAGTTGTTTTCTGGTAAGAAGAGTCACTATTGCGCTCCCATTGTCATACACAGGGCAAATAGCACTGGCGTCTGTTCCCAGCATGTACAGTGTATTGGACTGAAGAGGATCTACTGTTCTTGTCAGGTTCCTAAGCAGAGTTGAACTAGATATGGCCATGTGTGTAGGAAGCACAGTTCTTTTGTTCTGAGCAAGCTCAATGTTCTGGCCCTATAGGAAACACAGTAGAGTAGAAGAGTGCTCTTTTCTCAAAAGCAGAGTGTTTTTCTTGTAAGGCGAGCTAGCGTTTGTTTCCCAGTCCTAAATGGAGTTGAATCACATGCAGTTTCTGGTCCTAGGAGCAAGAGTTGTTTTCTGGTAAGAAGAGTCACTATTGCGCTCCTATTGTCATACACAGGGCAAATAGTACTGGCGTCTGTTCCCAGCATGTACAGTGTATTGGACTGAAGAGGAGCTACTGTTCTTGTCAGTTTCCTAAGCAGAATTGAATAGATATGGCCCCTGTGTGCAGGAAGCACAGTTCTTTTGTTCTGAGGAAGCTAACTCATCTGGCCCTATAGGAAACACAGTATAGTAGAAGAATGCTCTTTTGTCAAAAGCAGAGTGTTTTTCTTGTAAGGCGAGCTAGCGTTTCTTTCCCAGTCCTAAATGGAGTTCAGACACATGCAGTTTTTGGTCCTACGAGCAAGAGTTGTTTTCTGGTAACTTAGAGTCACTATTGTACTCTCATTGCCATACACAGTGCAAATAGCACTTGCATCTGTTCCCAGCAAGTACAGTGTATTGGACTGAAGAGGAGATACTGTTCTTGTCAGTTTCCTAAGCAGAGTTGAACTAGATATGACCGTGTGTGTAGGAAGCACAGTTCTTTTGTTCTGAGCAAGCTCACTGTTTTGGCCCTATAGGAAACTCAGTTGAGTAGAAGAGTGCTCTTTTCTCAAAAGCAGAGTGTGTTTCTTGTAAGGCGAGCTATTGTTTGTTTCCCAGGCTTAAATGGAGTTGAATCACATGCAGTTTCTGGTCCTATGAGCAAGAGTTGTTTTCTGGTAAGAAGAGTCACTATTGTGCTCCCATTGTCATACACAGAGCAAATAGCGCTGGCGTCTGTTCCCAGCATGTACAGTGTATTGGACTGAAAAGGATCTACTGTTCTTGTCAGGTTCCTAAGCAGAGATGAACTAGATATGGCCGTGTGTGTAGGAAGCACACTTCTTTTGTTCTGAGCAAGCTCACTGTTCTGGCCCTGTAGGAAACACAGTAGAGTAGAAGAGTGCTCTTTTCTCTAAAACAGAGTGTGTTTCTTGTAAGGCGAACTCGCGTTTGTTTCCCAGTCCTAAATGGAGTTGAATCACATGCAGTTTCTGGTCCTACGAGCAAGAGTTGTTTTCTGGTAAGAAGAGTCACTATTGCGCTCCCATTGTCACACACAGGGAAAATAGCACTGGCGTCAGTTCTCAGCATGTACATTGTATTGGACTGAAGAGGATCTACTGTTCTTGTCAGTTTCCTAAGCAGAGTTGAACTAGATATGGCCCATGTGTTTAGGAAGCACAGCTCTTTTGTTCTGAGCAATCTCACTGTTCAGACCCCATAGGAAACACAGTAGAGTAGATGAGTGCTCTTTTCTCAAAAGCAAAGTGTGTTTCTTGTAAGGCGAGCTAGCGTTTGTTACCCAGTCCTAAATGGAGTTGAATCCCATGCAGTTTCTAATCCTGGGAGCAAGAGTTGTTTTCTGGTAAGAAGAGTCACTATTATGCTTCCATTGTCATACACAGGGCAAATAGCAATGGAGTCTGTTCCCAGCATGTACAGTATATTGGAGTAAAGAGGACCTACTGTTCCTGTCAGTTTCCTAAGCAGAGTTTAACTATATATGGCCCGTGTGTGTAGGAAGTACAGTTCTTTTGTTCTGAGAATGCTCACTGTTCTGGCCCTATAGGAAACACATTAGAGTAGCTGAGTGCTCTTTTCTCAAAAGCAGAGTGTGTTTCTTGTAAGGCGAGCTAGCGTTTGTTTCCCAGTCCAAAAAGGAGTTGAATCCCATGCAGTTTCTGGTCCTACGAGCAAGATTTGTTTTCTGGTAAGAAGAGTCACTATTGCGCTCCCATTGTCATACACAGGGCAAATAGCACTGGTGTCTGTTCCCAGCATGTACAGTGTATTGGACTGAAGAGGATCTACTGTTCTTGTCAGTATCCTAAGGAGAATTGAACTAGATATGGCCCGTGTGTGTAGGAAGCACAGTTCTTTTGTTCTGAGCAAGCTCACAGTTCTGGCCCTATAGGAAACACAGTAGAGTAGAAGAGTGCTCTTTTCTCAAAAGCAGAGTGTGTTTCTTGTAAGGCAAGCTAGCGTTTGTTTCCCAGTCCTAAATGGAGTTCAATCACATGCAGTTTTTGGTGCTAGGAGCAAGAATTGTTTTCTGGTAAGGAAAGTCACTATTGCACTCCCATTGCCATACACAGTGCAAAGAGCACTCACGTCTGTTCCCAGTAAGTACAGTGTATTGGACTGAAGAGGATCTACTGTTCTTGTCAGTTTCCTAAGCAGAGTTGAAGTAGATATAGCCCGTGTGTGTAGGAAGCACAGGTCTTTTGTTCTGAGCAAGCTCACTGTTCTGGTTCTATGGGAAAAACAGTAGAGTAGAAGAGTGCTCTTTTCTCAAAATCAGAGTGTGTTTCTTGTAAGGCGAGCTAGCGTTTGTTTCACAGTCCTAAATGGAGTGGAATCACATGCAGTTTCTGGTCCTACGAGCAAGAGTTGTTTTCTGGTAAGAAGAGTCACTGTTGTGCTCTCATTTTCATCAACAGGGCAAATAGCACTCGCATCTGTTCCCAGCAAGTATAGTGTATTGGACTGAAGAGGATCTGCTGTTCTTGTCTGGTTCCTAAGCAGAGTTGAACTAGATATGGCCCCTGTGTGTAGGAAGCACAGTTCTTTTGTTCTGAGCAAGCTCACTGTTCGGACACCATAGGTAACACAGTAGAGTAGAAGAGTGCTGTTTTCTCAAAAGCAGAGTGTGTTTCTTGTAAGGTGAGCTAGTGTTTGTTTCCCAGTCCTACATGGAGTTGAATCCCATGCAGTTTCTGGTCCTCCGAGCAAGAGTTTTTTTCTGGTAAGAAGAGTCACTATTGTGCTCCCATTGTCATGCCCAGGGCAAATAGTACTGGCGTCTGTTCCCAGCATGGACAGTGTATTGGACTGAAGAGGATGTACTGTTCTTGTCAGTTTCCTAAGCAGAGTTGAACTAGATATGGCCCGTGTGTGTAGAAAGCACAGTTCTTTTGTTCTGAGAACGCTCACTGTTCTGGCCCTATAGGAAACACTTTAGAGTAGAAGAGTGATCTTTTCTCAAAAGCAGAGTGTGTTTCTTGTAAGGCGAGCTAGCGTTTGTTTTTCAGTCCTAAATGGAGTTGAATCACCTGCAGTATTTGGTGCTAGGAGCAAGAATTGTTTTCTGGTAAGGAAAGTCACTATTGCGCTCCCATTGCCATACACAGTGCAAATAGCACTCGCGTCTGATCCCAGTAAGTACAGTGTATTGGACTGAAGAGGAGCTACTGTTCTTGTCAGATTCATTAGCTGAATTGAACTAGATATGGCCGTGTGTGTAGGAAGCACAGTTCTTTTCTTCTGAGCAAGCTCACTGTTCGGAACCCATAGGAAACACAGTAGGGTCGAAGAGTGCTCTTTTCTCAAAAGCAGAGTGTGTTTCTTGTAAGGCGAGCTAGTGTTTGTTTCCCATTCCTACATGGAGTTGAATCCCATCCAGTTTCTGGTCCTCCGAGCAAGAGTTTTTTTCTGGTAAGAAGAGTCACTATTGTGCTCCCATTGTCATGCACAGGGCAAATAGTCCTGGCGTCTGTTCCCAGCATGGACAGTGTATTGGACTGAAGAGGATGTGCTGTTCTTGTCAGTTTCCTAAGCAGAGTTGAACTAGATATAGCCCGTGTGTGTAGGAAGCACAGGTCTTTTGTTCTGAGCAAGCTCACTGTTCTGGCCCTATGGGAAACACAGTAGAGTAGAAGAGTGCTCTTTTCTCAAAATCAGAGTGTGTTTCTTGTAAGGCGAGCTAGCATTTGTTTCCCAGTCCTAAATGGAGTTGAATCACATGCAGTTTCTGATCCTACGAGCAAGGATTGTTTTCTGGTAAGAAGAGTCACTGTTGTGCTCTCATTGTCATCAACAGGGCAAATAGAACTCGCGTCTGTTCCCAGCAAGTATAGTGTATTGGACTGAAGAGGATCTACTTTTCTTGGCAGTTTCCTAAGCAGAGTTGAACTATATATGGCCCCTGTGTGTAGGAAGCACAGTTCTTTTGTTCTGAGCAAGCTCACTGTTCGGACACCATAGGTAACACAGTAGAGTAGAAGAGTGCTGTTTTCTCAAAAGCAGAGTGTGTTTCTTGTAAGGCGAGCTAGTGTTTGTTTCCCAGTCCTACATGGAGTTGAATCCCATGCAGTTTCTGGTCCTAGGAGCAAGAGTTGTTTTCAGTAAGGAAAGTCACTATTGTGCTCCCATTGCCATACCCAGTGCAAATAGCACTTGCGTCTGTTCCCAGCAAGTACAGTGTATTGGACTGAAGAGGAGCTACTGTTCTTGTCAGTTTCCTAAGCAGAGTTGAACTAGATATGGCCGTGTGTGTAGGAAGCACAGTTCTTTTGTTCTGAGAATGCTCACTGTTCTGGCCCTATAGGAAACAAATTAGAGTAGAAGAGTGCTCTTTTCACAAAAGCAGAGTGTGTTTCTTGTAAGGCGAGCTAGTGTTTGTTTCCCAGTCCTAAATGCAGTTGAATCACATGCAGTTTCTGTTCCTAAGAGCAAGAGTTGTTTTCTGGTAAGATGAGTCACTATTGCACTCCCATTGCCATACACAGTGCAAATAGCACTCGCCTCTGTTCCCAGCTATTACAGTGTATCGGACTGAAGAGGAGCTACTGTTCTTGAGAGTTTCCTAAGCAGAGTTGAACTAGATATGGACCGTGTGTAGGAAGCACAGTTTTTTGTTCTGAGCAAGCTCACTGTTTGGACCCCATAGGAAACACAGTAGAGTAGAAGAGTGCTCTTTTCCCCAAAGCAGAGTGTGTTTCTTGTAAGGCGAGCTAGCATTTGTTTTCCAGTCCTAAATGGAGTTGAATCACATGCAGTTTCTGGTCCTACGAGCAAGAGATGTTTTCTGGTAAGGAAAGTCACAATTGCGCTCCCATTGTCATACATATTGCAAATAGCATTCGGTCCCTTCCCAGCAAGTACAGTGTATCGGACTTAAGAGGAGCTACTGTTCTTGTCAGTTTTCTAAGCAGAGTTGAACTAGATATGGTCGGTGTGTAGGAAGCACAGTTTTTTGTTCTGAGCAAGCTCAATGTTTGGACACCATAGGAAACACAGTAGAGAAGAAGAGTGCTCTTTTCCCCAAAGCAGAGTGTGTTTCTTGTAAGGCGAGCAAGTGTTTGTTTCCCAATCCTAAATGGAGTTGAATCACATGCAGTTTCTGGTCCTATGAGCAAGAGTTGTTTTCTGGTAAGAAGAGTCACTATTGCGCTGCCATTGCAATACACAGGACAAATAGCACTTGCGTCTGTTCCCAGCAAGTACAGTGTATTGGACTGAAGAGGAGCTACTGTTCTTGTCAGTTTCCTAAGCAGAGTTGAACTAGATATGGCCGTGTGTGTAGGAAGCACAGTTCTTTTGTTCTGAGAATGCTCACTGTTCTGGCCCTATAGGAAACAAATTAGAGTAGAAGAGTGCTCTTTTCACAAAAGCAGAGTGTGTTTCTTGTAAGGCGAGCTAGTGTTTGTTTCCCAGTCCTAAATGCAGTTGAATCACATGCAGTTTCTGTTCCTAAGAGCAAGAGTTGTTTTCTGGTAAGATGAGTCACTATTGCACTCCCATTGCCATACACAGTGCAAATAGCACTCGCCTCTGTTCCCAGCTATTACAGTGTATCGGACTGAAGAGGAGCTACTGTTCTTGAGAGTTTCCTAAGCAGAGTTGAACTAGATATGGACCGTGTGTAGGAAGCACAGTTTTTTGTTCTGAGCAAGCTCACTGTTTGGACCCCATAGGAAACACAGTAGAGTAGAAGAGTGCTCTTTTCCCCAAAGCAGAGTGTGTTTCTTGTAAGGCGAGCTAGCATTTGTTTTCCAGTCCTAAATGGAGTTGAATCACATGCAGTTTCTGGTCCTACGAGCAAGAGATGTTTTCTGGTAAGGAAAGTCACAATTGCGCTCCCATTGTCATACATATTGCAAATAGCATTCGGTCCCTTCCCAGCAAGTACAGTGTATCGGACTTAAGAGGAGCTACTGTTCTTGTCAGTTTTCTAAGCAGAGTTGAACTAGATATGGTCGGTGTGTAGGAAGCACAGTTTTTTGTTCTGAGCAAGCTCAATGTTTGGACACCATAGGAAACACAGTAGAGAAGAAGAGTGCTCTTTTCCCCAAAGCAGAGTGTGTTTCTTGTAAGGCGAGCAAGTGTTTGTTTCCCAATCCTAAATGGAGTTGAATCACATGCAGTTTCTGGTCCTATGAGCAAGAGTTGTTTTCTGGTAAGAAGAGTCACTATTGCGCTGCCATTGCAATACACAGGACAAATAGCACTTGCGTCTGTTCCCAGCAAGTACAGTGTATTGGACTGAAGAGGAGCTACTGTTCTTGTCAGTTTCCTAAGCAGAGTTGAACTAGATATGGCCGTGTGTGTAGGAAGCACAGTTCTTTTGTTCTGAGAATGCTCACTGTTCTGGCCCTATAGGAAACAAATTAGAGTAGAAGAGTGCTCTTTTCACAAAAGCAGAGTGTGTTTCTTGTAAGGCGAGCTAGTGTTTGTTTCCCAGTCCTAAATGCAGTTGAATCACATGCAGTTTCTGTTCCTAAGAGCAAGAGTTGTTTTCTGGTAAGATGAGTCACTATTGCACTCCCATTGCCATACACAGTGCAAATAGCACTCGCCTCTGTTCCCAGCTATTACAGTGTATCGGACTGAAGAGGAGCTACTGTTCTTGAGAGTTTCCTAAGCAGAGTTGAACTAGATATGGACCGTGTGTAGGAAGCACAGTTTTTTGTTCTGAGCAAGCTCACTGTTTGGACCCCATAGGAAACACAGTAGAGTAGAAGAGTGCTCTTTTCCCCAAAGCAGAGTGTGTTTCTTGTAAGGCGAGCTAGCATTTGTTTTCCAGTCCTAATGGAGTTGAATCACATGCAGTTTCTGGTCCTACGAGCAAGAGATGTTTTCTGGTAAGGAAAGTCAAAATTGCGCTCCCATTGTCATACATATTGCAAATAGCATTCGGTCCCTTCCCAGCAAGTACAGTGTATCGGACTTAAGAGGAGCTACTGTTCTTGTCAGTTTTCTAAGCAGAGTTGAACTAGATATGGTCGGTGTGTAGGAAGCACAGTTTTTTGTTCTGAGCAAGCTCAATGTTTGGACACCATAGGAAACACAGTAGAGAAGAAGAGTGCTCTTTTCCCCAAAGCAGAGTGTGTTTCTTGTAAGGCGAGCAAGTGTTTGTTTCCCAATCCTAAATGGAGTTGAATCACATGCAGTTTCTGGTCCTATGAGCAAGAGTTGTTTTCTGGTAAGAAGAGTCACTATTGCGCTGCCATTGCAATACACAGGACAAATAGCACTGGCGTCTGTTCCCAGCAAGTACAGTGTATTGGACTGAAGAGGATCTACTGTTCTTGTCAGGTTTATAAGCAGAGTTGAACTAGATATGGCCCGTGTGTGTAGGAAGCACAGTTCTTTTTTTCTGAGCAAGCTCACTGTTCTGGCACTATCGGAAACACAGTAGAGTAGAAATGTGCTCTTTTCTCTAAAGCAGAGTGTGTTTCTTGTAAGGCAAGCTAGCGTTTGTTTCCCAGTCCTAAATGGAGATGAATCACATGCAGTTTCTGGTCCTACGAGCAAGAGTTGTTTTATGGTAAGAATAGTCACTATTGCGCTGCCATTGCCATACACAGGACAAATAGCACTGGCGTCTGTTCTCAGCAAGTACAGTGTATTTGACTGAAGAGGATCTACTGTTCTTGTCAGGTTCCTAAGCAGAATTGAACTAGATATGGCCGTGTGCATGGGAAGCACAGTTCTTTTGTTCTGAGCAAGCTCACTGTTCTGGCCCTATAGGAAACACAGTAGAGTAGAAGAGTGCTATTTTCTCAAAAGCAGAGTGTTTTTCTTGTAAGGCGAGCTAGAGTTTGTTTCCCAGTCCTAAATGGAGTTGAATCACATGCAGTTTCTGGTGCTAGGAGCAAGAGATGTTTTCTGGTAAGAAGAGTCACTATTGCGCTCCCATTGTCATACACAGGGCAAATAGTACTGGCGTCTGTTCCCAGCATGTACAGTGTGGTGGACTGAAGATGATCTACTGTTCTTGTCAGTTTCCTAAGCAGAATTGAATAGATATGGCCCCTGTGTGCAGGAAGCACAGTTCTTTTGTTCTGAGGAAGCTCACAATTCTGGCCCTTTAGGAAACAGAGTATAGTAGAAGAATGCTCTTTTGTCAAAAGCAGAGTGTTTTTCTTGTAAGGCGAGCTAGCGTTTCTTTCCCAGTCCTAAATGGAGTTGAGACACATGCAGTTTTTGGTCCTACGAGCAAGAGTTTTTTTTTGGTAAGAAATGTCACTATTGCACTCCCATTGCCATACACAGTGCAAATAGCACTTGCATCTGTTCCAAGCAAGTACAGTGTATTGGACTGAAGAGGATCTACTGTTCTTGTCAGTTTCCTAAGCAGAGTTGAACTAGATATGGCCTGTGTGTGTAGGAAGCACAGTTCTTTTGTTCTGAGCAAGCTCACTGTTCGGACACTATAGGAAACTCAGTAGAGTAGAAGAGTGCTCATTTCTCAAAAGCAGAGTGTGTTTCATGTAAGGCGAGCTAGCATTTGTTTCCCAGTCCTAAATGTAGTTGAATCACATGCAGTTTCTGGTCCTATGAGCAAGAGTTGTTTTCTGGTAAGAAGAGTCACTATTGTGCTCCCATTGTCATAGACAGGGCAAATAGCGCTGGCGTCTGTTCCCAGCATGTACAGTCTATTGGACTGAAAAGGATCTACTGTTCTTGTCAGGTTCCTAAGCAGAGTTGAACTAGATATGGCCGTGTGTGTAGGAAGCACAGTTCTTTTGTTCTGAGCAAGCTCACTGTTCTGGCCCTATAGGAAACACAGTAGAGTAGAAGAGTGCTCTTTTTTCTAAAGCAGAGTGTGTTTCTTGTAAGGCGAGCTAGCGTTTGTTTCCCAGTCCTAAATGGAGTTGAGTCACATGCAGTTTTTGGTCCTATGTGCAAGAGTTGTTTTCTGGTAAGAAGAGTCACTATTTCGCTCCAATTGCCATACACAGGGCAAATAGCATTCGCGTCTGTTCCCAGCAAGTACAGTGTATTGGACTGAATAGGAGCTACTGTTCTTGTCAGTTTCCAAAGCATAGTTGAACTAGATATGGTCCGTGTGTGTAGGAAGCACAGTACTTTTGTTCTCAGCAAGCTCACTGTTCTGGCCCTATAGGAAACACAGTATAGTAGAAGAATGCACCTTTCTCAAAAGCAGAGTGTTTTTCTCTTAAGGCGAGCTCGCGTTTCTTTCCCAGTCCTAAATGGAGTTGAGACACATGCAGTTTTTGGTCCTACGAGCAAGAGTTTTTTTCTGGTAAGAAGAGTCACTATTGCACTCCCATTGCCATACACAGTGCAAATAGCACTTGCATCTGTTCCCAGCAAGTACATTGTATTGGACTGAAGAGGATCTACTGTTCTTGTCAGTTTCCTAAGCAGAGTTGAACTAGATATGGCCATGTGTGTAGGAAGCACAGTTCTTTTGTTCTGAGCAAGCTCAATGTTCTGGCCCTATAGGAAACACAGTAGAGTAGAAGAGTGCTCTTTTCTCAAAAGCAGAGTGTGTTTCATGTAAGGCAAGCTAGCATTTGTTTCCCAGTCCTAAGTGGAATTGAATCACATGCAGTTTCTGGTCCTACGAGCAAGAGTTGTTTTCTGGTAAGGAAAGTCACTATTGCGCTCCCATTGCCATACACAGTGCAAATAGCACTCGCGTCTGTTCCCAGCAATTACAGTGTATCGGACTGAAGAGGAGCTACTGTTCTTGTCAGTTTCCTAAGCAGAGTTGAACTAGATATTGTCCATGTGTAGGAAGCACAGTTTTTTGTTCTGAGCAAGCTCACTGTTTGGACCCCATAGGAAACACAGTAAAGTAGAAGAGTGCTCTTTTCTCAAAAGCAGAGTGTGTTTCTTGTAAGGCGAGCTAGTGTTTGTTTCCCAGTCCTAGATGGAGTTGAATCACATGCAGTTTCTGGTCCTACGAGCAAGAGCTGTTTTCTGGAAAGAAGAGTCACTATTGCGCTGCCATTGCCATACACAGGACAAATAGCATTGTTGTCTGTTCCCAGCAAGTACAGTGTATTGGACTGAAGAGGATCTACTGTTTTTGTCAGGTTTATAAGCAGAATTGAAATAGATATGGCCATGTGTGTAGGAAGCACAGTTTTTTTGTTCTGTGCAAGCTCACTCTTCGGACACCATAGCAAACACAATAGAGTAGAAGAGTGCTCTTTTCTCTAAAGCAGATTGTGTTTATTGCAAGGCAAGCTAGCATTTGTTTCCCAGTCCTAAATAGAGTTGAATCACATACAGTTTCTGGTCCTAGGAGCAAGAGTTGTTTTCTGGTAAGGAAAGTCACTATTGTGCTCCCATTGCCATACACAGTGCAAATAGCACTCGCGTCTGTTCCCAGCAAGTACAGTGTATTGGACTGAAGAGGAGCTACTGTTCTTGTCAGTTTCCTAAGCATAGTTGAACTAGATATGGCCCGTGTGTGTAGGAAGCACAGTTCTTTTGTTCTGAGCAAGCTCACTGTTCTGGCCCTAAAGGAAACACAGTAGAGTAGAGGAGTGCTCTTTTCTCTAAAGCAGAGTGTGTTTCTTGTAAGGCCAGCCAGCGTTTTTTTCCAAGTCCTAAATGGAGTTGAATCACATGCAGTTTCTGGTCCTACGAGCAAAAGTTGTTTTATGGTAAGAATAGTCACTATTGCGCTGCCATTGAATACACAGGACAAATAGCACTGGCGTCTGTTCCCAGCAAGTACAGTGTATAGGACTGAAGAGGATCTACTGTTCTTGTCAGGTTCCTAATCAGAATTGAAATAGATATGGCCGTGTGTGTAGGAAGCACAGTTCTTTTGTTCTGAGCAATCTCACTGTTCTGGCCCTACAGGAACACAGTAGAGTAGAAGAGTGCTCTTTTCTCAAAAGCAGAGTGTGTTTCTTGTAAGGCGAGCTAGCATTTGTTTCCCAGTCCTAAATGGAGTTGAATCACATGCAGTTTCTGGTCCTACGAGCAAGAGTTGTTTTCTGGTAAGAAGAGTCACTATTGTGCTCCAATTGTCATACACAGGGCAAATAGCACTGGCGTCTGTTCCCAGCATGTACAGTGTATTGGACTGAAGAGGATCTACTGTTCTTGTCAGGTTCCTAAACAGAGTTGAACTAGATATGGCCGTGTGTGTAGGAAGCACAGTTCTTTTGTTCTGAGCAAGCTCACTGTTCTGGCACTATAGGAAACACAGTAGAGTAGAAGAGTGCTCTTTTCTCTAAAGCAGAGTGTGTTTCTTGTAAGGCGAGCTCGTGTTTGTTTCCCAGTCCTAAATGGAGTTGAGTCACATGCAGTTTGTGGTCCTATGATAACGAGTTGTTTTCTGGTAAGAAGAGTCACTATTGCGCTCCCATTGCCATACACAGTGCAAATAGCACTCGCGTCTGTTCCCAGCAATTACAGTGTATCGGACTGAAGAGGAGCTACTGTTCTTGTCAGTTTCCTAAGCAGAGTTGAACTAGATATTGTCCATGTGTAGGAAGCACAGTTTTTTGTTCTGAGCAAGCTCACTGTTTGGACCCCATAGGAAACACAGTAAAGTAGAAGAGTGCTCTTTTCTCAAAAGCAGAGTGTGTTTCTTGTAAGGCGAGCTAGTGTTTGTTTCCCAGTCCTAGATGGAGTTGAATCACATGCAGTTTCTGGTCCTACGAGCAAGAGCTGTTTTCTGGAAAGAAGAGTCACTATTGCGCTGCCATTGCCATACACAGGACAAATAGCATTGTTGTCTGTTCCCAGCAAGTACAGTGTATTGGACTGAAGAGGATCTACTGTTTTTGTCAGGTTTATAAGCAGAATTGAAATAGATATGGCCATGTGTGTAGGAAGCACAGTTTTTTTGTTCTGTGCAAGCTCACTCTTCGGACACCATAGCAAACACAATAGAGTAGAAGAGTGCTCTTTTCTCTAAAGAAGATTGTGTTTATTGCAAGGCAAGCTAGCATTTGTTTCCCAGTCCTAAATAGAGTTGAATCACATACAGTTTCTGGTCCTAGGAGCAAGAGTTGTTTTCTGGTAAGGAAAGTCACTATTGTGCTCCCATTGCCATACACAGTGCAAATAGCACTCGCGTCTGTTCCCAGCAAGTACAGTGTATTGGACTGAAGAGGAGCTACTGTTCTTGTCAGTTTCCTAAGCATAGTTGAACTAGATATGGCCCGTGTGTGTAGGAAGCACAGTTCTTTTGTTCTGAGCAAGCTCACTGTTCTGGCCCTAAAGGAAATACAGTAGAGTAGAGGAGTGCTCTTTTCTCTAAAGCAGAGTGTGTTTCTTGTAAGGCCAGCCAGCGTTTTTTTCCAAGTCCTAAATGGAGTTGAATCACATGCAGTTTCTGGTCCTACGAGCAAAAGTTGTTTTATGGTAAGAATAGTCACTATTGCGCTGCCATTGAATACACAGGACAAATAGCACTGGCGTCTGTTCCCAGCAAGTACAGTGTATAGGACTGAAGAGGATCTACTGTTCTTGTCAGGTTCCTAATCAGAATTGAAATAGATATGGCCGTGTGTGTAGGAAGCACAGTTCTTTTGTTCTGAGCAATCTCACTGTTCTGGCCCTACAGGAACACAGTAGAGTAGAAGAGTGCTCTTTTCTCAAAAGCAGAGTGTGTTTCTTGTAAAGCGAGCTAGCATTTGTTTCCCAGTCCTAAATGGAGTTGAATCACATGCAGTTTCTGGTTCTACGAGCAAGAGTTGTTTTCTGGTAAGAAGAGTCACTATTGTGCTCCAATTGTCATACACAGGGCAAATAGCACTGGCGTCTGTTCCCAGCATGTACAGTGTATTGGACTGAAGAGGATCTACTGTTCTTGTCAGGTTCCTAAACAGAGTTGAACTAGATATGGCCGTGTGTGTAGGAAGCACAGTTCTTTTGTTCTGAGCAAGCTCACTGTTCTGGCACTATAGGAAACACAGTAGAGTAGAAGAGTGCTCTTTTCTCTAAAGCAGAGTGTGTTTCTTGTAAGGCGAGCTCGTGTTTGTTTCCCAGTCCTAAATGGAGTTGAGTCACATGCAGTTTGTGGTCCTATGATAACGAGTTGTTTTCTGGTAAGAAGAGTCACTATTTCGCTCCAATTGCCATACACAGTGCAAATAGCACTGGCGTCTGTTCCCAGCAAGTACAGTGTATTGGACTAAATAGGAGCTACTGTTCTTGTCAGTTTCCTAAGCAGAGTTGAACTAGTTATGGTCTGTGTGTGTAGGAAGCACAGTTCTTTTGTTCTCAGCAAGCTCAGTGTTCTGGCCCGATAGGAAACACAGTAGAGTAGAAGAGTGCTCTTTTCTCAAAAGCAGAGTGTGTTTCTTGTAAGGCGAGCTAGCTTTTGTTTCCCAGTACTAAATGGAGTTGAATCCCATGCAGTTTCTGGTCCTAGGAGCAAGCGTTGTTTTCTGGTAAGAAGAGTCACTATTGCGCTGCCATTGCCATACACAGGACAAATAGCACTGTTGTCTGTTCCCAGCAGTAGAGTGTATTGGACTGAAGAGGATCTACTGTTCTTGTGAGGTTCCTAAGCAGAATTGAACTAGGTATGGCGGTGTGTGTAGGAAGCACGGTTTTTTGTTCTGAGCAAGCTCACTGTTCGGACCTCATAGGAAACACAGTAGAGTAGAAGAGTGCTCTTTTCTCAAAAGCAGAGTGTGTTTCTTGTAAGGCGAGCTAGTGTTTGTTTCCCAGTCCTAAATGGAATGGAATCACATGCAGTTTCTGGTCCTACGAGCAAGAGTTTTTTTCTGGTAAGGAAGTCACTATTGTGCTCCCATTGCCATACACAGTGCAAATAGCACTCGCGTCTGTTCCCAGCAAGTACAGTGTATCGGACTGAAGAGGAGCTACTGTTCTTGTCAGTTTCCTAAGCAGTGTTGAACGAGATATGGCCCGTGTGTGTAGGAAGCACAGTTCTTTTGTTCTGAGTAAGCTCAGTGTTTGGACCCCATTGTAAACACAGTAGAGTAGAAGAGTGCTCTTTTCTCAAAAGCAGAGTGTGTTTCTTGTAAGGCGAGCTAGCATTTGTTTCCCAGTCCTAAATGGAGTTGAATCACATGCAGTTTCTGGTCCTACGAGCAAGAGTTGTTTTCTGGTAAGAAGAGTCACTATTGTGCTCCAATTGTCATACACAGGGCAAATAGCACTGGAGTCTGTTCCCAGCATGTACAGTGTATTGGACTGAAGAGGATCTACTGTTCTTTTCAGGTTCCTAAGCAGAGTTGAACTAGATATGGCCGTGTGTGTAGGAAGCACAGTTCTTTTGTTCTGAGCAAGATCACTGTTCTGGCCCTATAGGAAACACAGTAGAGTAGAAGAGTGCTCTTTTCCCCAAAGCAGAGTTTGTTTCTTGTAAGGCGAGCTAGTGTTTGTTTCTCAGTCGTAAATGGAGTTGAATCACATGCAGTTTCTGGTCCTACGAGCAAGAGTTGTTTTCTGGTAAGAAGAGTCACTATTGTGCTCCCATTGCCATACACAGTGCAAATAGCACTCGCGTCTGTTCCCAGCAAGTACAGTGTATTGGACTGAAAAGGAGCTACTGTTCTTATCAGTTTCCTAAGCAGAGTTGAACTAGATATGGCCCGTGTGTGTATGAAGCACAGTTCTTTTGTTCTGAGCAAGCTCACTGTTCTGGCCCTATAGGAAACACAGTAGAGTAGAAGAGTGCTCATTTCTCTAAAGCAGAGTGTGTTTCTTGTAAGGCGAGCTAACGTTTGTTTCCCAGTCCTAAATGGAGTTGAATCACATGCAGTTTCTGGTCCTACGAGCATGAGTTGTTTTATGGTAAGAATAGTCACTATTGCGCTGCCATTGCCATACACAGGACAAATAGCACTGGCGTCTGTTCCCAGCAAGTACAGTGTATTGGACTGAAGAGGATCTACTGTTCTTGTCAGGTTCCTAAGCAGAATTGAACTAGATATGGCGGTGTGTGTAGGAAGCACAGTTTTTTTGTTCTGAGCAAGCTCACTGTTCGGACCACATAGCAAACACAGTAGAGTAGAAGAGTGCTCTTTGCTCAAAAGCAGAGTGTGTTTCTTGTAAGGCGAGCTAGCATTTGTTTCCCAGTCATAAATGGAGTTGAATCACATGCAGTTTCTGGTCCTACGAGCAAGAGTTGTTTTCTGGTAAGAAGAGTCACTATTGCGCTCCCATTGTCATACACAGGGCAAATAGTACTGGCATCTGTTCCCAGCATGTACAGTGTATTGGACTGAAGATGATCTACTGTTCTTGTCAGTTTCCTAAGCAGAATTGAATAGATATGGCCGCTGTGTGCAGGAAGCACAGTTCTTTTGTTCTGAGGAAGCTCACTGTTCTGGCCCTTTAGGAAACACATTATAGTAGAAGAATGCTCTTTTGTCAAAAGCAGAGTGTTTTTCTTGTAAGGTGAGCTAGAGTTTCTTTTCCAGTCCTAAATGGAGTTGAGACACATGCAGTTTTTGGTCCTACCTGCAAGAGTTTTTTTCTGGTAAGAAGAGTCACTATTGCACTCCCATTGCCATACACAGTGCAAATAGCACTTGCATCTGTTTCCAGCAAGTACAGTGTATTGGACTGAAGAGGATCTACTATTCTTGTCAGGTTCCTAAGCAGAGTTGAATTGGATATGGCCTGTGTGTGTAGGAAGCACAGTTCTTTTGTTCTGAGCAAGATCACTGTTCGGACCCCATAGGAAACTCAGTAGAGTAGAAGAGTGCTCTTTTCTCAAAAGCAGAGTGTGTTTCAGGTAAGGCGAGCTAGCATTTGTTTCCCAGTCCTAAATGGAGTTGAATCACATGCAGTTTCTGGTCCTACGAGCAAGAGTTGTTTTCTGGTAAGAAGAGTCACTATTTCGCTCCAAGTGCCATACACAGTGCAAATAGCACTCGCGTCTGTTCCCAGCAAGTACAGTGTATTGGACTGAATAGGAGCTACTGTTCTTGTCAGTTTCCAAAGCATAGTTGAACTAGATATGGTCCGTGTGTTTAGGAAGCACAGTTCTTTTGTTCTCAGCAAGCTCACTGTTCTGGCCCTATAGGAAACACAGTAGAGTAGAACAGTGCTCTTTTCTCAAAAGCAAAGTGTGTTTCTTGTAAGGCGAGCTAGCGTTTGTGTCCCAGTCCTAAATGGAGTTGAATCACATGCAGTTTCTGGGACTACGAGAAAGAGTTGTTTTATGGTAAGGAAGTAACTGTTGTGCTCCCATTGCCATACACAGTGCAAATAGCACTCGCGTCTGTTCCCAGCAAGTACAGTGTATCAGACTGAAGAGGAGCTACTGTTCTTGTCAGTTTCCTAAGCAGAGTTGAACGAGATATGGCCCGTGTGTGTAGGAAGCACAGTTCTTTTGTTCTGAGCAAGCTCACTGTTTGGACCACATAGGAAACACAGTAGAGTAGAAGAGTGCTCTTTTCTCAAAAGCAGAGTGTGTTTCATGTAAGGCAAGCTAGCATTTGTTTCCCAGTCCTAAGTGGAATTGAATCACATGCAGTTTCTGGTCCTACGAGCAAGAGTTGTTTTCTGGTAAGGAAAGTCACTATTGCGCTCCCATTGCCATACACAGTGCAAATAGCACTCGCGTCTGTTCCCAGCAATTACAGTGTATCGGACTGAAGAGGAGCTACTGTTCTTGTCAGTTTCCTAAGCAGAGTTGAACTAGATATTGTCCATGCGTAGGAAGCACAGTTTTTTGTTCTGAGCAAGCTCACTGTTTGGACCCCATAGGAAACACAGTAAAGTAGAAGAGTGCTCTTTTCTCAAAAGCAGAGTGTGTTTCTTGTAAGGCGAGCTCGTGTTTGTTTCCCAGTCCTAAATGGAGTTGAGTCACATGCAGTTTGTGGTCCTATGATAAAGAGTTGTTTTCTGGTAAGAAGAGTCACTATTTCGCTCCAATTGCCATACACAGTGCAAATAGCACTGGCGTCATTCCCAGCAAGTACAGTGTATTGGACTGAATAGGAGCTACTGTTCTTGTCAGTTTCCTAAGCAGAGTTGAACTAGATATGGTCTGTGTGTGTAGGAAGCACAGTTCTTTTGTTCTCAGCAAGCTCAGTGTTCTGGCCCGATAGGAAACACAGTAGAGTAGAAGAGTGCTCTTTTCTCAAAAGCAGAGTGTGTTTCTTGTAAGGCGAGCTAGCGTTTGTTTCCCAGTCCTAAATGGAGTTGAATCCCATGCAGTTTCTGGTCCTAGGAGCAAGTGTTGTTTTCTGGTAAGAAGAGTCACTATTGCGCTGCCATTGCCATACACAGGACAAATAGCACTGTTGTCTGTTCCCAGCAGTAGAGTGTATTGGACTGAAGAGGATCTACTGTTCTTGTGAGGTTCCTAAGCAGAATTGAACTAGGTATGGCGGTGTGTGTAGGAAGCACGGTTTTTTTGTTCTGAGCAAGCTCACTGTTCGGACCTCATAGGAAACACAGTAGAGCAGAAGAGTGCTCTTTTCTCAAAAGCAGAGTGTGTTTCTTGTAAGGCAAGCTAGTGTTTGTTTCCCAGTCCTAAATGGAGTGGAATCACATGCAGTTTCTGGTCCTACGAGCAAGAGTTGTTTTCTGGTAAGGAAGTCACTATTGTGCTCCCATTGCCATACACAGTGCAAATAGCACTCGCGTCTGTTCCCAGCAAGTACAGTGTATTGGACTGAAGAGGAGCTACTGCTCTTGTCAGTTTCCTAAGCAGAGTTGAACTAGATATGGCCGGTGTGTGTAGGAAGCACAGTTCTTTGTTCTGAGCAAGCTCACTGTTTGGACCCCATAGGAAACACAGTAGAGTAGAAGAGTGCTCTTTTCTCTAAAGCAGAGTGTGTTTCTTGTAAGGCGAGCTAGCGTTTGTTTCCCAGTCCTAAATGGAGTTGAATCACATGCAGTTTCTGGTCCTACGAGCAAGAGTTGTTTTCTGGTAAGAAGAGTCACTATTGTGCTCCAATTGTCATACACAGGGCAAATAGCACTGGAGTCTGTTCCCAGCATGTACAGTGTATTGGACTGAAGAGGATCTACTGTTCTTTTCAGGTTCCTAAGCAGAGTTGAACTAGATATGGCCGTGTGTGTAGGAAGCACAGTTCTTTTGTTCTGAGCAAGATCACTGTTCTGGCCCTATAGGAAACACAGTAGAGTAGAAGAGTGCTCTTTTCTCTAAAGCAGAGTGTGTTTCTTGTAAGGCGAGCTAGCATTTGTTTCCTAGTCTTAAATGGAGTTCAATCACAGGCAGTTTCTGGTCCAATGAGCAAGAGTTGTTTTCTGGTAAGGAAAGTCACTATTGTGCTCAGATTGCCATACACAGTGCAAATAGCACTCGTGTCTGTTCCCAGCAAGTATAGTGTATTGGACAGAATAGGAGCTACTGTTCTTGTCAGTTTCCTAAGCAGAGTGGAACTAGTTATGGTCGTGTGTGTAGGAAGCACAGTTCTTTTGTTCTGAGCAAGCTCACTGTTCGGACCCCATAGGAAACTCAGTAGAGTAGAAGAGTGCTCTTTTCTCAAAAGCAGAGTGTGTTTCAGGTAAGGCGAGCTAGCATTTGTTTCCCAGTCCTAAATGGAGTTGAATCACATGCAGTTTCTGGTCCTACGAGCAAGAGTTGTTTTCTGGTAAGAAGTGTCACTATTTCGCTCCAATTGCCATACACAGTGCAAATAGCACTCGCGTCTGTTCCCAGCAAGTACAGTGTATTGGACTGAATAGGAGCTACTGTTCTTGTCAGTTTCCAAAGCATAGTTGAACTAGATATGGTCCGTGTGTGTAGGAAGCACAGTTCTTTTGTTCTCAGCAAGCTCACTGTTCTGGCCCTATAGGAAACACAGTAGAGTAGAACAGTGCTCTTTTCTCAAAAGCAAAGTGTGTTTCTTGTAAGGCGAGCTAGCGTTTGTGTCCCAGTCCTAAATGGAGTTGAATCACATGCAGTTTCTGGGACTACGAGCAAGAGTTGTTTTATGGTAAGGAAGTAACTGTTGTGCTCCCATTGCCATACACAGTGCAAATAGCACTCGCGTCTGTTCCCAGCAAGTACAATGTATCACACTGAAGAGGAGCTACTGTTCTTGTCAGTTTCCTAAGCAGAGTTGAACGAGATATGGCCTGTGTGTGTAGGAAGCACAGTTCTTTTGTTCTGAGCAAGCTCACTGTTTGGACCACATAGGAAACACAGTAGAGTAGAAGAGTGCTCTTTTCTCAAAAGCAGAGTGTGTTTCATGTAAGGCAAGCTAGCATTTGTTTCCCAGTCCTAAGTGGAATTGAATCACATGCAGTTTCTGGTCCTACGAGCAAGAGTTGTTTTCTGGTAAGGAAAGTCACTATTGCGCTCACATTGCCATACACAGTGCAAATAGCACTCGCGTCTGTTCCCAGCAATTACAGTGTATCGGACTGAAGAGGAGCTACTGTTCTTGTCAGTTTCCTAAGCAGAGTTGAACTAGATATTGTCCATGTGTAGGAAGCACAGTTTTTTGTTCTGAGCAAGCTCACTGTTTGGACCCCTTAGGAAACACAGTAAAGTAGAAGAGTGCTCTTTTCTCAAAAGCAGAGTGTGTTTCTTGTAAGGTGAGCTAGTGTTTGTTTCCCAGTCCTAAATGGAGTTGAATCACATGCAGTTTCTGGTCCTACGAGCAAGAGCTGTTTTCTGGAGAGAAGAGTCACTATTGCGCTGCCATTGCCATACACAGGACAAATAGCATAGTTGTCTGTTCCCAGCAAGTACAGTGTATTGGACTGAAGAGGATCTACTGTTTTTGTCAGGTTTATAAGCAGAATTGAAATAGATATGGCCATGTGTGTAGGAAGCACAGTTTTTTTGTTCTGTGCAAGCTCACTCTTCGGACCCCATAGCAAACACAATAGAGTAGAAGAGTGCTCTTTTCTCTAAAGCAGATTGTGTTTATTGTAAGGCGAGCTAGCATTTGTTTCCCAGTCCTAAATGGAGTTGAATCACATACAGTTTCTGGTCCTAAGAGCAAGAGTTGTTTTCTGGTAAGGAAAGTCACTATTGTGCTCCCATTGCCATACACAGTGCAAATAGCACTCGCGTCTGTTCCCAGCAAGTACAGTGTATTGGACTGAAGAGGAGCTACTGTTCTTGTCAGTTTCCTAAGCAGAGTTGAACTAGATATGGCCCGTGTGTGTAGGAAGCACAGTTCTTTTGTTCTGAGCAAGCTCACTATTCTGGCCCTAAAGATAACACAGTAGAGTAGAGGAGTGCTCTTTTCTCTAAAGCAGATTGTGTTTCTTGTAAGGCCAGCCAGCGTTTTTTTCCAAGTCCTAAATGGAGTTGAATCACATGCAGTTTCTGGTCCTACGAGCAAAAGTTGTTTTATGATAAGAATAGTCACTATTGCGCTGCCATTGAATACACAGGATAAATAGCACTGGCGTCTGTTCCCAGCAAGTACAGTGTATAGGACTGAAGAGGATCTACTGTTCTTGTCAGGTTCCTAATCAGAATTGAAATAGATATGGCCCTGTGTGTAGGAAGCACAGTTCTTTTGTTCTGAGCAATCTCACTGTTCTGGCCCTACAGGAAACACAGTAGAGTAGAAGAGTGCTCTTTTCTCAAAAGCAGAGTCTGTTTCTTGTAAGGCGAGCTTGTCTTTGTTTCCCAGTCCTAAATGGAGTTGAGTCACATGCAGTTTGTGGTCCTACGATAAAGAGTTGTTTTCTGGTAAGAAGAGTCACTATTTCGCTCCAATTGCCATACACAGTGCAAATAGCACTGGCGTCTGTTCCCAGCAAGTACAGTGTATTGGACTGAATAGGAGCTATGCTTCTTGTCAGTTTCCAAAGCATAGTTGAATTAGAAATGGTCCGTGTGTGTAGGAAGCACAGTTCTTTTGTTCTCAGCAAGCTCACTGTTCTGGCCCTATAGGAAACACAGTAGAGTAGAACAGTGCTCTTTTCTCAAAAGCAGAGTGTGTTTCTTGTAAGGCGAGCCAGCATTTGTTTCCCAGTCCTAAATGGAGTGGAATCACATGCAGTTTATGGTCCTACGAGCAAGAGTTTTTTTCTGGTAAGGAAGTCACTATTGTGCTCCCATTGTCATACACAGGGCAAATAGCACTGGTGTCTGTTCCCAGCATGTACAGTGTATTGGACTGAAGAGGAGCTACTGTTCTTGTCAGGTTCCTAAGCAGAGTTGAACTAGATATGGCCCCTGTGTGTAGGAAGAACAGTCCTTTTGTTCTGAGCAAGCTCACTGTTCAGACCCCTTAGGAAACACAGTAGAGTAGAAGAGTGCTCTTTTCTCTAAAGTAGAGTGTGTTTCTTGTAAGGCGAACTCGCGTTTGTTTCCCAGTCATAAATGGAATTGAATCCCATGCAGTTTCTCATCCTACGAGCAAGAGTTGTTTTCTGGTAAGGAAAGTCACTATTGTGCTCCCATTGCCATACATAGTGCAAATAGCACTCGGTCCTTTCCCAGCAAGTACAGTGCATCGGAATGAAGATGATCTACTGTTCTTGTCAGTTTCCTAAGCAGAGTAGAACTAGATATGGCCCCTGTGTGAAGGACGCACAGTTCTTTTGTTCTGAGCAAGCTCACTGTTCGGACCCTATAGGAAACTCTGTAGAGTAGAAGAGTGCTCTTTTCTCAAAAGCAGAGTGTGTTTCATGTAAGGCGATCTAGCATTTGTTTCCCAGTCCTAAATGTAGTTGAATCACATGCAGTTTCTGGTCCTATGAGCAAGAGTTGTTTTCTGTAAGAAGAGTCACTATTGTGCTCCCATTTTCATAGACAGGGCAAATAGCGCTGGCGTCTGTTCCCATCATGTACAGTGTTTTGGACTGAAGAGGAGCTACTGTTCTTGTCAGTTTCCAAAGCATAGTTGAACTAGATATGGTCCGTGTGTGTAGGAAGCACAGTTCTTTTGTTCTGAGCAAGCTCACTGTTCTGGTCCTATAGGAAACACAGTAGAGTAGAACAGTGCTCTTTTCTCAAAAGCAGAGTGTGTTTCTTGTAAGGCGAGCTAGTGTTTGTTTCCCAGTCCTAAATGGAGTTGAATCACATGCAGTTTCTTGTCCTACGAGCAAGAGTTGTTTTCTGGTAAGGAAGTCACTATTGTGCTCCCATTGCCATACACAGTGCAAATAGCACTCGCGTCTGTTCCCAGCACGTACAGTGTATCGGACTGAAGAGGAGCTACTGTTCTTGTCAGTTTCCTAAGCAGAGTTGAACTAGATATGGCCCGTGTGTGTAGGAAGCACAGTTCTTTTGTTCTGAGCAAGCTCACTGTTTTGAACACATAGGAAACACAGTAGAGTAGAAGAGTGCTCTTTTCTCAAAAGCAGAGTGTGTTTCATGTAAGGCGAGCTAGCATTTCTTTCCCAGTCCTGAATGGAGTTGAATCACATGCAGTTTCTGGTCCTTCGAGCAAGAGTTGTTTTCTGGTAAGGAAAGTCACTATTGAGCTCCCATTGCCATACACAGTGCAAATAGCACTCGCCTCTGTTCCCAGCAATTACAGTGTATCGGACTGAAGAGGACCTACTGTTCTTGTCAGTTTCCTAAGCAGAGTTGAACTAGATATGGACCGTGTGTAGGAAGCACAGTTTTTTGTTCTGAGCAAGCTCACTGTTTGGACCCCATAGGAAACACAGTAGAGTAGAAGAGTGCTCTTTTCCCCAAAGCAGAGTGTGTTTCTTGTAAGGCGAGCTAGCATTTGTTTTCCAGTCCTAAATGGAGTTGAATCACATGCAGTTTCTGGTCCTACGAGCAAGAGATGTTTTCTGGTAAGGAAAGTCACAATTGCGCTCCCATTGCCATACATATTGCAAATAGCATTCGGTCCCTTCCCAGCAAGTACAGTGTATCGGACTTAAGAGGAGCTATTGTTCTTGTCAGTTTCCTAAGCAGAGTTGAACTAGATATGGTCCGTGTGAAGGAAGCACACTTCTTTTGTTCTGATCAAGCTCACTGTTCTGGCCCTATAGGAAACACAGTAGAGTAGAAGAGTGCTCTTTTCTCAAAAGCAGAGTGTGTTTCTTGTAAGGCGAGCTAGTGTTTGTTTCCCAGTCATAAATGGAGTTGAATCACATGCAGTTTCTTGTCCTACGAGCAAGAGTTGTTTTTTGGTAAGGAAGTCACTATTGTGCTCCCATTGCCATACACAGTGTAAATAGCACTCGCGTCTGTTCCCAGCAAGTACAGTGTATCGGACTGAAGAGGAGCTACTGTTCTTGTCAGTTTCCTAAGCAGAGTTGAACGAGATATAGCCCGTGTGTGTAGGAAGCACAGTTCTTTTGTTCTTAGCAAGCTCACTGTTTTGAACACATAGGAAACACAGTAGAGTAGAAGAGTGCTCTTTTCTCAAAAGCAGAGTGTGTTTCATGTAAGGCGAGCTAGCATTTGTTTCCCAGTCCTGAATGGAGTTGAATCACATGCAGTTTCTGGTCCTACGAGCAAGAGATCTTTTCTGGTAAGGAAAGTCACTATTGCGCTCCCATTGCCATACACAGTGCAAATAGCACTTGCCTCTGTTCCCAGCAATTACAGTGTATCGGACTGAAGAGGAGCTACTGTTCTTGTCAGTTTCCTAAGCAGAGTTGAACTAGATATGGACCGTGTGTAGGAAGCACAGTTTTTTGTTCTGAGCAAGCTCACTGTTTGGACCCCATAGGAAACACAGTAGAGTAGAAGAGTGCTCTTTTCCCCAAAGCAGAGTGTGTTTCTTGTAAGGCGAGCTAGCATTTGTTTTCCAGTCCTAAATGGAGTTGAATCACATGCAGTTTCTGGTCCTACGAGCAAGAGATGTTTTCTGGTAAGGAAAGTCACAATTGCGCTCCCATTGCCATACATATTGCAAATAGCATTCGGTCCCTTCCCAGCAAGTACAGTGTATCGGACTTAAGAGGAGCTACTGTTCTTGTCAGTTTCCAAAGCAGAGTTGAACTAGATATGGCCCGTGTGAAGGAAGCACAGTTCTTTTGTTCTGAGCAAGCTCACTGTTCTGGCCCTATAGGAAACACAGAAGAGTAGAAGATTTCTCTTTTCTCAAAAGCAGTGTGTTTTTCTTGTAAGGCGAGCTAGCGTTTGTTTCCCAGTCCTAAATGGAGTTGAATCACATGCAGTTGCTGGTCCTAGGAGCAAGAGATGTTTTCTGGTAAGAAGAGTCACTATTGCGCTCCCATTGTCATACACAGGGCAAATAGTACTGGCGTCTGTTCCCAGCATATACAGTGTATTGGACTGAAGAGGATCTACTGTTCTTGTCAGTTTCCTAAGCAGAATTGAATAGATATGGACCCTGTGAGCAGGAAGCACAGTTCTTTTGTTCTGTGGAAGCTCACTGTTCTGGCCCTATAGGAAACACAGTATAGTAGAAGAATGCACTTTTCTCAAAAGCAGAGTGTTTTTCTTGTAAGGCAAGCTCGTGTTTCTTTCCCAGTCCTAAATGGAGTTGAGACACATGCAGTTTCTGGTCCTACGAGCAAGAGTTGTTTTCTGGTAAGGAACATCACTATTGCACTCCCATTGCCATACACAGTGCAAATAGCACTCGCGTCTGTTCCCAGCAATTACAGTGTATCGGACTGAAGAGGAGTTACTGTTCTTTTCAGTTTCCTAAGCAGAGTTGAACTAGATATGGTCCGTGTGTAGGAAGCACAGTTTTTTGTTCTGAGCAAGCTCACTGTTTGGACACCATAGGAAACACAGTAGAGTAGAAGAGTGCTCTTTTCCCCAAAGGAGAGTGTGTTTCTTGTAAGGCGAGCAAGTGTTTGTTTCCCAATCCTAAATGGAGTTGAATCACATGCAGTTTCTGGTCCTATGAGCCTGAGTTGTTTTCTGGTAAGAAGAGTCACTATTGCGCTGCCATTTGCAATACACAGGACAAATAGCACTGGCGTCTGTTCCCAGCAAGTACAGTGTATTGGACTGAAGAGGATCTACTGTTCTTGTCAGGTTTATAAGCAGAGTTGAACTAGATATGGCCCGTGTGTGTAGGAAGCACAGTTCTTTTTTTCTGAGCAAGCTCACTGTTCTGGCACTATCGGAAACACAGTAGAGTAGAAGAGTGCTCTTTTCTCTAAAGCAGAGTGTGTTTCTGTAAGGCAAGCTAGCGTTTGTTTCCCAGTCCTAAATGGAGATGAATCACATGCAGTTTCTGGTCCTACGAGCAAGAGTTGTTTTATGGTAAGAATAGTCACTATTGCGCTGCCATTGCCATACACAGGACAAATAGCACTGGCGTCTGTTCTCAGGAAGTACAGTGTATTGGACTGAAGAGGATCTACTGTTCTTGTCAGGTTCCTAAGCAGAATTGAACTAGATATGGCCGTGTGCATAGGAAGCACAGTTCTTTTGTTCTGAGCAAGCTCACTGTTCTGGCCCTTTGGAAACACTTTAGAGTAGAAGAGTGCTATTTTCTCAAAAGCAGAGTGTTTTTCTAGTAAGGCGAGCTAGAGTTTGTTTCCCAGTACTAAATGGAGTTGAATCACATGCAGTTTCTGGTGCTAGGAGCAAGAGATGTTTTCTGGTAAGAAGAGTCACTATTGCGCTCCCATTGTCATACACAGGGCAAATAGTACTGGCGTCTGTTCCCAGCATGTACAGTGTAGTGGACTGAAGATGATCTACTGTTCTTGTCAGTTTCCTAAGCAGAATTGAATAGATATGGCCCCTGTGTGCAGGAAGCACAGTTCTTTTGTTCTGAGGAAGCTCACAATTCTGGCCCTTTAGGAAACAGAGTATAGTAGAAGAATGCTCTTTTGTCAAAAGCAGAGTGTTTTTCTTGTAAGGCGAGCTAGCGTTTCTTTCCCAGTCCTAAATGGAGTGGAGACACATGCAGTTTTTGGTCCTATGAGCAAGAGTTTTTTTTTGGTAAGAAGAGTCACTATTGCACTCCCATTGCCATACACAGTGCAAATAGCACTTGCATCTGTTCCAAGCAAGTACAGTGTATTGGACTGAAGAGGATCTACTGTTCTTGTCAGGTTTATAAGCAGAATTGAACTAGATATGGCCGTGTGTGTAGGAAGCACAGTTCTTTTGTTCTGAGCAAGCTCACTGTTCTGGCCCTATAGGAAACACAGTAGAGTAGAAGAGTGCTCTTTTCTCTAAAGCAGAGTGTGTTTCCTGTAAGGCGAGCTAGACTTTGTTTCCCAGTCCTAAATGGAGTTGAATCACATGCAGTTTTTTGTCCTACGAGCAAGAGTTGTTTTCTGGTAAGATGATTCACTATTGTGCTCCAATTGCCATACACAGTGCAAATAGCTCTCGCGTCTGTTCCCAGCCAGTACAGTGTATTGGACTGAAGAGGAGCTACTGTTCTTGTGAGGTTCCTAAGCAGAGTTGAACTAGATATGGCTGTGTGTGTAGGAAGCAGAGTTCTTTTGTTCTGAGCAAGCTCACTGTCTGGCACTATAGGAAACACAGTAGAGTAGAAGAGTGCTCTTTTCTCTAAAGCAGAGTGTGTTTCTTGTAAGGTGAGCTGGCGTTTGTTTCCCAGTCCTAAATGGAGTTGAGTCACATGCAGTTTTTGGTCCTACGAGCAAGAGTTGTTTTCTGGTAAGAAGAGTCACTATTGTGCTCCAATTGCCATACACAGTGCAAATAGCACTCGCGTCTGTTCCCAGCAAGTACAGTGTATTGGACTGAATAGGAGCTACTGTTCTTGTCAGTTTCCAAAGCATAGTTGAACTAGATATGGTCCGTGTGTTTAGGAAGCACAGTTCTTTTGTTCTCAGCAAGCTCACTGTTCTGGCCCTATAGAAAACACAGTAGAGTAGAACAGTGCTCTTTTCTTAAAAGCAGAGTGTGTTTCTTGTAAGGCGAGCTAGCGTTTGTTTCCCAGTCCTAAATGGAGTTGAATCAGATGCAGTTTCTGGTCCTACGAGCAAGAGTTCTTTTCTGGTAAGAAGAGTCACTATTGTGCTCCCATTGCCATACACAGTGCAAATAGCACTCGCGTTTGTTCCCATCAAGTGCAGTGTATTGGACTGAAGAGAAGCTACTGTTCTTGTCAGTTTCCTAAGCAGAGTTGAACTAGATATGGCCCGTGTGTGTAGGAAGCACATTTCTTTTCTTCTGAGCAAGCTCACTGTTTGGACCCCAAAGGAAACACAGTAGAGTAGAAGAGTGCTCTTTTCCCCAAAGCAGATTTTGTTTCTTGTAAGGCGAACTAGTGCTTGTTTCTCAGTCGTAAATGGAGTTGAATCACATGCAGTTTCTGGTCCTACGAGCAAGAGTTGTTTTCTGGTAAGAAGAGTCAATATTGCGCTGCCATTGCAATACTCAGGACAAATAGCACTGGCGTCTGTTCCCAGCAAGTACAGTGTATTGGACTGAAGAGGATCTACTGTTCTTGTCTGGTTTATAAGCAGAATTGAACTAGATATGGCCGTGTGTGTAGGAAGCACAGTTTTTTTGTTCTGAGCAAGCTCACTGTTCGGACCCCATAGGAAACACAGTAGAGTAGAAGAGTGCTCTTTTCTCAAAAGCAGAGTGTGTTTCTTGTAAGGCAAGCTAGCATTTGTTTCCCAGTCCTAAATGGAGTTGAATCACATGCAGTTTCTGGTCCTACGAGCAAGAGTTGTTTTCTGGTAAGAAGAGTCACTATTGTGCTCCAATTGTCATACACAGGGCAAATAGCACTGGCGTCTGTTCCCAGCATGTACAGTGTATTGGACTGAAGAGGATCTACTGTTCTTGTCAGGTTCCTAAGCAGAGTTGAACTAGATATGGCCGTGTGTGTAGGAAGCACAGTTCTTTTGTTCTGAGCAAGATCACTGTTCTGGCCCTATAGGAAACACAGGAGAGTAGAAGAGTGCTCTTTTCTCTAAAGCAGAGTGTGTTTCTTGTAAGGCGAGCTAGCATTTGTTTCCTAGACTTAAATGGAGTTCAATCACAGGCAGTTTCTGGTCCAAGGAGCAAGAGTTGTTTTATGGTAAGGAAAGTCACTATTGTGCTCAGATTGCCATACACAGTGCAAATAGCACTCGTGTCTGTTCCCAGCAAGTACAGTGTATTGGACGGAATAGGAGCTACTGTTCTTGTCAATTTCCTAAGCAGAGTGGAACTAGTTATGGTCGTGTGTGTAGGAAGCACAGTTCTTTTGTTCTGAGCAAGCTCACTGTTCAGGCCCTATAGGAAACACAGTAGAGTAGAAGAGTGCTCTTTTCTCAAAAGCAGAGTGTGTTTCTTGTAAGGCGAGCTGGTGTTTGTTTCCCAGTCCTAAAGGGAGTTGAATCACATGCAGATTCTGGTCCTTCGAGCAAGTGTTGTTTTCTGGTAAGAAGAGTCACTATTGTGCTGCCATTGCCAAACACAGGACAAATGGCACTGGCGTCTCTTCCCAGCAAGTACAGTGTATTGGACTGAAGAGGATCTACTGTTCTTGTCAGGTTTATAAGCAGAATTGAACTAGATATGGCCGTGTGTGTAGGAAGCACAGTTTTTGTTCTGAGCAAGCTCACTGTTCTGGCCCTATAGGAAAAACAGTAGAGTAGAAGAGTGCTCTTTTCTCTAAAGCAGAGTGTGTTTCTTGTAAGGCGAGCTAGAGTTTGTTTCCCAGTCCTAAATGGAGTTGAATCACATGCAGTTTCTGGTCCTACGAGCAAGAGTTGCTTTATGGTAAAAATAGTCACTATTGCGCTGCAATTGCCATACACAGGACAAATAGCACTGGCGTTTGTTCCCAGCAAGTACAGTGTATTGGACTGAAGAGGATCTATTGTTCTTGTCAGGTTCCTAATCAGAATTGAACTAAATATGGCCGTGTGTAGGAAGCACAGTTCTTTTGTTCTGAGCAAGCTCACTCTTCTGGCCCTACAGGAAACACAGTAGAGTAGAAGAGTGCTCTTTTCTCAAAAGGAGAGTGTGTTTCTTCTAAGGCGAGCTAGAGTTTGTTTCCCAGTCCTAAATGGAGTTGAGTCACATGCATTTTTTTGTCCTACGAGCAAGAGTTGTTTTCTGGTAAGACGATTCACTATTGTGCTCCAATTGCCATACACAGTACAAATAGCACTCGCGTCTGTTCCCAGCAAGTAGAGTGTATTTGTCTGAAGAGGATCTACTGTTCTTGTCAGGTTCCTAAGCAGCGTTGAACTAGATATGGTCCATGTGCGTAGGAAGCACATTTGTTTTGTTCTGAGCAAGCTCACTGTTTAGACCCCATAGGAAACACAGTAGAGTAGAGGAGTGCTCTTTTCTCAAAAGCAGAGTGTGTTTCTTGTAAGGCGAGCTAGCGTTTGTTTCCCAGTCCTAATGGAGTTGAATCCCATGCAGTTTCTGATCCTACGAGCAAGAGTTGTTTTCTGGTAAGAAGAGTCATTATTGCGCTGCCATTGCCATACACAGGACAAATAGCACTGTTGTCTGTTCCCAGCAGTACAGAGTATTGGACTGAAGAAGATCTACTGTTCTTGTCAGGTTCCTAAGCAGAATTGAACTAGGTATGGCGGTGTGTGTAGGAAGCACGGTTTTTTTGTTCTGAGCAAGCTCAATGTTCGGACCTCATAGGAAACACAGTAGAGTAGAAGAGTGCTCTTTTCTCAAAAGCAGAGTGTGTTTCTTGTAAGGCGAGCTAGCATTGGTTTCCTATTCCTAAATGGAGTTCAATCACAGGCAGTTTCCGGTCCAATGAGCAAGAGTTGTTTTCTGGTAAGGAAAGTCACTATTGTGCTCATATTGCCATACACAGTGCAAATAGCACTCGCGTCTGTTCCCAGCAAGTACAGTGTATTGGACTGAATAGGAGCTACTGTTCTTGTCAGTTTCCTAAGCAGAGTTGAACTAGTTATGGTCGTGTGTGTAGGAAGCACAGTTCTTTTGTTCTGAGCAAGCTTACTGTTCAGGCTTTATAGGAAACACAGTAGAGTAGAAGAGTGCTCTTTTCTCAAAAGCAGATAGTGTTTCTTGTAAGGCGAGCTAGCGTTTGTTTCCCAGTCCTATATGGAGTTGAATGCCATGCAGTTTCTGGTCCTACGAGCAAGAGTTGTTTTCTGGTAAGGAAAGTCACTATTGCGCTCCCATTGCCATACACAGTGCAAATAGCACTCACGTCTGTTCCCAGCAAGTACAGTGTATCAGACTGAAGAAGAGCTACTGTTCTTGTCAGTTTCCTAAGCAGAGTTGAACTAGATATGGCCCGCGTGTTTAGGAAGCACAGTTCTTTTGTTCTGAGCAAGCTCACTGTTTGGACACCATAGGAAACACAGTAGAGAAGAAGAGTGCTCTTTTCTCAAAAGCAGAGTGTGTTTCTTGTAAGGCGAGCTAGCGTTTGTTTCCCAGTCCTAAATGGAGTTGAATCACATGCAGTTTCTGTTCCTACAAGCAAGAGTTGTTTTTTGGTAAGAAGTGTCACTATTGCGCTGCCATTGCCATACACAGGACAAATAACACTGGCGTCTTTTCCCAGCAAGTACAGTGTATTGGATGGAAGAGGATCTACTGTTCTTGTAAGGTTCCTAAGCAGACTTGAACTAGATATGGCCGTGTGTGTAGGAAGCACAGTTTTTTTGTTCTGAACAAGCTCACTGTTTGGGAACCATAGGAAACACAGTAGAGTATAGAGTGCTCTTTTCTCAAAAGCAGAGTGTGTTTCTTGGAAGGTGAGCTAGCGATGGTTTCCAGTCATAAATGGAGTTGAGTCACATGCAGATTTTTGTCCTACGAGCAAGAGTTGTTTTCTGGCAAGACGAGTCACTATTGTGCTCCAATAGCCATACACAGTGCAAATAGCACTTACGTCTGTTCCCCGCAAGTACAGTGTATAGGACTGAAGAAGAGCTACTGTTCTTGTCAGTTTCCTAAGCAGAGTTGAACTAGATATGGCCCGTGTGTGTAGGAAGCACAGTTCTTTTGTTCTGAGCAAGCTCACTGTTCGGACCCCATAGGAAACACAGTAGAGTAGAAGAGTGCTCTTTTCTCAAAAGCAGAGTGTGTTTCATGTAAGACGAGCTAGCATTTGTTTCCCAGTCCTAAAATGAGTTGAATCACATGCAGTTTCTGGTCCTACGAGCAAGAGTTGTTTTCTGATAAGGAAAGTCACTATTGCGCTCCCATTGCCATACACAGTGCAAATAGCACTCGTGTCTGTTTTCAGGAAGTACAGCATATCGGACTGAAGAGGAGCTACTGTTCTTGTCAGTTTCCTAAGCAGAGTTGAACTAGATATGGCCCGTGTGTAGGAAGCACAGTTCTTTTGTTCTGAGCAAGCTCACTGTTCTGGCCCTATAGGAAACACAGTAGAGTAGAAGAGTGCTCTTTTCAATAAAGCAGAGTGTGTTTCTTGTAAGGCGAGCTAGTGTTTGTTTCCCAGTCCTAAATGGAGTTGAATCACATGCAGTTTCTGGTCCTACGAGCAAGATTTGTTTTATGGTAAGAAGAGTCACTATTGCACTGCCGTTACCATACACAGGACAAATAGCACTGTTGTCTGTTCCCAGCAGTACAGTGTATTGGACTGAAGATGATCTACTGTTCTTGTCAGTTTCCTAAGCAGAATTGAACTAGGTGTGGCGTTGTGTGTAGGAAGCTCAATTTTTTGTTCTGAGCAAGCTCACTGTTCGGGCCTCATAGGAAACACAGTAGTGTAGAAGAGTGCTCTTTTCTCAAAAGCAGAGTGTGTTTCTTGTAAGTCGAGCTAGCGTTTGTTTCCTAGTCCTAAATGGAGTTCAATCACAGGCAGTTTCCGGTCCTATGAGCAAGAGTTGTTTTCTGGTAAGAAGAGTCAATATTGCGCTGCCATTGCCATACACAGGACAAATAGCACTGGAGTCTCTTCCCAGCAAGTACAGTGTATTGGACTGAAGAGGATCTACTGTTCTTGTCAGGTTCCTAAACAGAATTGAACGAGATATGGCCGTGTGTGTAGGAAGCACAGTTCTTTTGTTCTGAGCAAGTAAACTGTTCGGACCTCTTAGGAAACACAATAGAGTAGAAGAGTGCTTTTTTCTCTAAACCAGAGTGTGTTTCTTGTAAGGCGAGTTAGTGTTTGTTTCCCAGTCCTAAATGGAGTTGAATCACATGCAGTTTCTTGTCCTACGAGCAAGAGTTGTGTTCTGGTAAGAAGAGTAACTATTGTGCTCCCATTGTCATACACAGGACAAATAGCACATGCGTCTGTTCCCAGCATGTACACTGTATTGGACTAAAGAGGATCTACTGTTCTTGTCAGGTTCCTAAGCAGAGTTGAACTAGATATGGCCGTGTGTGTAGGAAGCACAGTTCTTTTGTTCTGAGCAAGCTCACTGTTCTGGCCCTATAGGAAACACAGTTGAGTAGAAGAGTGCTCTTTTCTCAAAAGCAGAGTGTATTTCTTGTAAGGCGAGCTAGCGTTTGTTTCCCAGTCCTATATGGAGTTGAATCACATGCAGTTTCTGGTCCTACTAGCAAGAATTGTTTTTTGGTAAGGAAAGTAACTATTGAGCTCCTATTGCCATACAAAGTGCAAATAGCACTCGCGTCTGTTCCCAGCAAGTACAGTGTATCGGACTGAAGAGGAGCTACTGTTCTTGTCAGGTTCCTAAGCAGAGTTGAACTAGATATGGCCGTGTGTGTAGGAAGCACAGTTCTTTTGTTCTGAGCAAGATCACTGTTCTGGCCCTATAGGAAACACAGTAGAGTAGAAGAGTGCTCTTTTCTCTAAAGCAGAGTGTGTTTCTTGTAAGGCGAGCTAGCATTTGTTTCCTAGTCTTAAATGGAGTTCAATCAGAGGCAGTTTCTGGTCCAATTAGCAAGAGTTGTTTTCTGGTAAGGAAAGTCACTATTGTGACAAGATTGCCATACACAGTGCAAATAGCACTCGTGTCTGTTCCCAGCAAGTACAGTGTATTGGACGGAATAGGAGCTACTGTTCTTGTCAGTTTCCTAAGCAGAGTGGAACTAGTTATGGTCGTGTGTGTAGGAAGCACAGTTCTTTTGTTCTGAGCAAGCTCACTGTTCAGGCCCTATAGGAAACACAGTAGAGTAGAAGAGTGCTCTTTTCTCAAAAGCAGAGTGTGTTTCTTGTAAGGCGAGCTAGTGTTTGTTTCCCAGTCCTAAAGGGAGTTGAATCACATGCAGATTCTGGTCCTTCGAGCAAGAGTTGTTTTCTGGTAAGAAGAGTCACTATTGTGCTGCCATTGCCAAACACAGGACAAATAGCACTGGCGTCTCTTCCCAGCAAGTACAGTGTATTGGACTGAAGAGGATCTACTGTTCTTGTCAGGTTTATAAGCAGAATTGAACTAGATATGGCCGTGTGTGTAGGAAGCACAGTTTTTTTGTTCTGAGCAAGCTCACTGTTCTGGCCCTATAGGAAAAACAGTAGAGTAGAAGAGGGCTCTTTTCTCTAAAGCAGAGTGTGTTTCTTGTAAGGCGAGCTAGAGTTTGTTTCCAAGTCCTAAATGGAGTTGAATCACATGCAGTTTCTGGTCCTACGAGCAAGAGTTGCTTTATGGTAAGAATAGTCACTATTGCGCTGCAATTGCCATACACAGGACAAATAGCACTGGCGTTTGTTCCCAGCAAGTACAGTGTATTGGACTGAAGAGGATCTATTGTTCTTGTCAGGTTCCTAATCAGAATTGAACTAGATATGGCCGTGTGTGTAGGAAGCACAGTTCTTTTTTTCTGAGCAAGCTCACTCTTCTGGCCCTACAGGAAACACAGTAGAGTAGAAGAGTGCTCTTTTCTCAAAAGCAGACTGTGTTTCTTCTAAGGCGAACTAGAGTTTTTTTCCCAGTCCTAAATGGAGTTGAGTCACATGCAGTTTTTTGTCCAACGAGCAAGAGTTGTTTTCTGGTAAGACGATTCACTATTGTGCTCCAATTGCCATACACAGTGCAAATAGCACTCGCGTCTGTTCCCAGCAAGTAGAGTGTATTTGACTGAAGAGGATCTACTGTTCTTGTCAGGTTCCTAAGCAGCATTGAACTAGATATGGTCCATGTGCGTAGGAAGCACAGTTGTTTTCTTCTGAGCAAGCTCACTGTTTAGACCCCATAGGAAAGACAGTAGAGTAGAAGAGTGCTCTTTTCTCAAAAGCAGAGTGTGTTTCTTGTAAGGCGAGCTAGCGTTTGTTTCTCAGTCCTAAATGGAGTTGAATCCCATGCAGTTTCTGATCCTACGAGCAAGAGTTGTTTTCTGGTAAGAAGAGTCATTATTGCGCTGCCATTGCCATACACAGGACAAATAGCACTGTTGTCTGTTCCCAGCAGTACAGAGTATTGGACTGAAGAAGATCTACTGTTCTTGTCAGGTTCCTAAGCAGAATTGAACTAGGTATGGCGGTGTGTGTAGGAAGCACGGTTTTTTTGTTCTGAGCAAGCTCAATGTTCGGACCTCATAGGAAACACAGTAGAGTAGAAGAGTGCTCTTTTCTCAAAAGCAGAGTGTGTTTCTTGTAAGGCGAGCTAGCATTTGTTTCCTAGTCCTAAATGGAGTTCAATCACAGACAGTTTCCGGTCCAATGAGCAAGAGTTGTTTTCTGGTAAGAAAAGTCACTATTGTGCTCATATTGCCATACACAGTGCAAATAGCACTCGCGTCTGTTCCCAGCAAGTACAGTGTATTGGACTGAATAGGAGCTACTGTTCTTGTCAGTTTCCTAAGCACAGTTGAACTAGTTATGGCCGTGTGTGTAGGAAGCACAGTTCTTTTGTTCTGAGCAAGCTCACTGTTCAGGCCCGATAGGAAACACAGTAGAGTAGAAGAGTGCTCTTTTCTCAAAAGCAGATTGTTTTTCTTGTAAGGCGAGCTAGCGTTTGTTTCCCAGTCCTATATGGAGTTGAATGCCATGCAGTTTCTGGTCCTACGAGCAAGAGTTGTTTTCTGGTAAGGAAAGTCACTATTGCGCTCCCATTGCCATACACAGTGCAAATAGCACTCACGTCTGTTCCCAGCAAGTACAGTGTATCGGACTGAAGAAGAGCTACTGTTCTTGTCAGTTTCCTAAGCAGAGTTGAACGAGATATGTCCCGCGTGTTTAGGAAGCACAGTTCTTTTGTTCTGAGCAAGCTCACTGTTTGGACACCATAGGAAACACAGTAGAGAAGAAGAGTGCTCTTTTCTCAAAAGCAGAGTGTATTTCTTGTAAGGCAAGCTAGCGTTTGTTTCCCAGTCCTAAATGGAGTTGAATCACATGCAGTTTCCGGTCCTACGAGCAAGAGTTGTTTTTTGGTAAGAAGAGTCACTATTGCGCTGCCATTGCCATACACAGGACAAATAACACTGGCGTCTTTTCCCAGCAAGTACAGTGTATTGGATGGAAGAGGATCTACTGTTCTTGCAAAGTTCCTAAGCAGACTTGAACTAGATATGGCCGTGTGTGTAGGAAGCACAGTTTTTTTGTTCTGAACAAGCTCACTGTTCGGAAACCATAGGAAACACAGTAGAGTATAGAGTGCTCTTTTCTCAAAAGCAGAGTGTGTTTCTTGGAAGGTGAGCTACCGATGGTTTCCAGTCATAAATGGAGTTGAGTCACATGCAGATTTTTGTCCTACGAGCAAGAGTTGTTTTCTGGCAAGTCGAGTCACTATTGTGCTCCAATAGCCATACACAGTGCAAATAGCACTTACGTCTGTTCCCCGCAAGTACAGTGTATAGGACTGAAGAAGAGCTACTGTTCTTGTCAGTTTCCTAAGCAGAGTTGAACTAAATATGGCCCGTGTGTGTAGGAAGCACAGTTCTTTTGTTCTGAGCAAGCTCACTGTTCGGACCCCATAGGAAACACAGTAGAGTAGAAGAGTGCTCTTTTCTCAAAAGCAGAGTGTGTTTCATGTAAGGCGAGCTAGCATTTGTTTCCCAGTCCTAAATTGAGTTGAATCACATGCAGTTTCTGGTCCTACGAGCAAGAGTTGTTTTCTGATAAGGAAAGTCATTATTGCGCTCCCATTGCCATACACAGTGCAAATAGCACTCGTGTCTGTTTTCAAGAAGTACAGCATATCGGACTGAAGAGGAGCTACTGTTCTTGTCAGTTTCCTAAGCAGAGTTGAACTAGATATGGCCCGTGTGTAGGAAGCACAGTTCTTTTGTTCTGAGCAAGCTCACTGTTCTGGCCCTATAGGAAACACAGTAGAGTAGAAGAGTGCTCTTTTCAATAAAGCAGAGTGTGTTTCTTGTAAGGCGAGCTAGCGTTTGTTTCCTAGTCCTAAATGGAGTTGAATCACATGCAGTTTCTGGTCTTACGAGCAAGAGTTGTTTTATGGTAAGAAGAGTCACTATTGCACTGCCATTACCATACACAGGACAAATAGCACTGTTGTCTGTTCCCAGCAGTACAGTGTATTGGACTGAAGATGATCTACTGTTCTTGTCAGGTTCCTAAGCAGAATTGAACTAGGTGTGGAGTTGTGTGTAGGAAGCTCGATTTTTTGTTCTGAGCAAGCTCACTGTTCGGACCTCATAGGAAACACAGTAGTGTAGAAGAGTGCTCTTTTCTCAAAAGCAGAGTGTGTTTCTTGTAAGTCGAGCTAGCGTTTGTTTCCTAGTCCTAAATGGAGTTCAATCACAGGCAGATTCCGGTCCTACGAGCAAGAGTTGTTTTCTGGTAAGAAGAGTCAATATTGCGCTGCCATTGCCATACACAGGACAAATAGCACTGGAGTCTCTTCCCAGCAAGTACAGTGTATTGGACTGAAGAGGATCTACTGTTCTTGTCAGGTTCCTAAACAGAATTGAACTAGATATGGCCGTGTGTGTAGGAAGCACAGTTCTTTTGTTTTGAGCAAGTAAACTGTTTGTACCTCTTAGGAAACACAATAGAGTAGAAGAGTGCTTTTTTCTCTAAACCAGAGTGTGTTTCTTGTAAGGCGAGTTAGTGTTTGTTTCCCAGTCCTAAATGGAGTTGAATCACATGCAGTTTCTGGTCCTACGAGCAAGAGTTGTGTTCTGGTAAGAAGAGTAACTATTGTGCTCCCATTGTCATACACAGGGCAAATAGCACATGCGTCTGTTCCCAGCATGTACACTGTATTGGACTAAAGAGGATCTACTGTTCTTGTCAGGTTCCTAAGCAGAGTTGAACTAGATATGGCCGTGTGTGTAGGAAGCACAGTTCTTTTGTTCTGAGCAAGCTCACTGTTCTGGCCCTATAGGAAACACAGTAGAGTAGAAGAGTGCTCTTTTCTCAAAAGCAGAGTGTATTTCTTGTAAGGCGAGCTAGCGTTTGTTTCCCAGTCCTATATGGAGTTGAATCACATGCAGGTTCTGGTCCTAAGAGCAAGAGTTGTTTTTTGGAAAGGAAAGTAACTATTGAGCTCCTATTGCCATACACAATGCAAATAGCACTCGCGTCTGTTCCCAGCAAGTACAGTGTATCGGACTGAAGAGGAGCTACTGTTCTTGTCAGTTTCCTAAGGAGAGTTGAATGAGATATGGCCCGTGTATGTAGGAAGCACAGTTCTTTTGTTCTGAGCAAGCTCACTGTTTGTACCACATAGGAAACACAGTAGAGTAAAAAAGTGCTCTTTTCTCAAAAGCAGAGTGTGTTTCATGTAAGGCGAGCTAGCATTTGTTTCCCAGTCCTAAATGGAGTCGAATCACATGTAGTTTCTGGTCCTACGAGCAAGAGTTGTTTTCTGGTAAGGAAAGTCACTATTGTGCTCCCATTGCCATACACAGTGCAAATAGCACTCGTGTCTGTTCCCAGCAATTACAGTGTATTGGACTGAATAGGAGCTACTGTTCTTGTCAGTTTCCTAAGCAGAGTTGAACTAGATATGGCCGTGTGTGTAGGAAGCACAGTTCTTTTGTTCTGAGCAAGCTCACTGTTCTGGCCCTATAGGAATCACAGTAGAGTAGAAGAGTGCTCTTTTCTCAAAAGCAGAGTGTGTTTCTTGTTAGGCGAGCTAGCGTTTGTTTCCCATTCCTAAATGGAGTTGAATCACATGCAGTTTCTGCTCCTACGAGCAAGAGTTGTTTTCTGGTAAGGAAGTCACTATTGTGCTCCCATTGGAAAACACAGTGCAAATAGCACTCGTGTCTGTTCCCAGCAAGTACAGTGTATCGGACTGAAGAGGAGCTACTGTTCTTGTCAGTTTCCTAAGCAGAGTTGAACGAGATATGGCCCGTGTGTGTAGGAAGCACAGTTCTTTTGTTCTGAGCAAGCTCACTGTTTGTACCACATAGGAAACACAGTAGAGTAAAAGAGTGCTCTTTTCTCAAAAGCAGAGTGTGCTTCATGTAAGGCGAGCTAGCATTTGTTTCCCAGTCCTAAATGGTGTTGAATCACATGTAGTTTCTGGTCCTACGAGCGACAGTTGTTTTCTGGTAAGGAAAGTCACTATTGTGCTCCCATTGCCATACACAGTTCAAATAGCACTCGCGTCTGTTCCCAGCAATTACAGTGTGTTGGACTGAATAGGAGCTACTGTTCTTGTCAGTTTCCTAAGCAGAGTTGAACTACATATGGTCTTGTGTGTAGGAAGCACAGTTCTTTTGTTCTGAGCAAGCTCACTGTTCTGGCCCTATAGGAAACACAGTAGAGTAGAAGAGTGCTCTTTTCTCAAAAGCACATTGTGTTTCTTGTAAGGCGAGCTAGTGTTTGTTTCCCAGTCCTAAATGGAGTTGAATAACATGCAGTTTCTGGTCCTACAAGCAAGAGTTGTTTTCTGGTAAGAGAAGTCACTATTGCGCTGCCATTGCCATCCACAGGACAAATAACACTGGTGTGTTTTCCCAGCAAGTACAGTGTATTGGATGGAAGAGGATCTACTGTTCTTGTCAGGTTCCTAAGCAGACTTGAACTAGATATGGCCGTGTGTGTAGGAAGCACAGTTTTTTTGTTCTGAGCAAGTTCACTGTTCGGAAGACATAGGAAACACAGTAGAGTAGAAGAGTGCTCTTTTCTCAAAAGCAGAGTGTGTTTCTTGTAAGGCGAGCTAGCGTTTGTTTCCCAGTCCTAAATGGAGTTAAGTCACATGCAGTTTTTTGTCCTACGAGCCAGAGTTGTTTTCTGGTAAGACGAGTCACTATTGTGCTCCAATAGCCATACACAGTGCAAATAGCAGTCCCGTCTGTTCCCAGGAAGTACAGTGTATCGGACTGAAAAGGAGCTACTGTTCTTGTCAGTTTCCTAAGCAGAGTTGAACTAGATATGGCCGTGTGTGTAGGATGCACAGTTCTTTTGTTCTGAGCAAGTTCACTGTTCGGACCACTTAGGAAACACAATAGAGTAGAAGAGTGCTTTTTTCTCTAAATCATAGTGTGTTTCTTGTAAGTCGAGTTAGTGTTTGTTTCCCAGTCCTAAATGGAGTTGAATCACATGCAGTTTCTGGTCCTACGAGCAAGAGTTGTTTTCTGGTAAGAAGAGTCACTATTGTGCTCCCTTTGTCATACAAAGGGCAAATAGCACACGCGTCTGTTCCCAGCATGTGTAGTGTATTGGACTGAAGAGGTTCTACTGTTTTGTCAGGTTCCTAAGCAGAGTTGAACTAGATATGGCCGTGTGTGTAGGAAGCACAGTTCTTTTGTTCTGAGCAAGCTCACTGTTCTGGCCCTATAGGAAACACAGTAGAGTAGAAGAGTGCTCTTTTCTCAAAAGCAGATTGTGTTTCTTGTAAGGCGAGCTAGCGTTTGTTTCCCAGTCCTATATGGAGTTGAATCACATGCAGTTTCTGGTCCTACGAGCAAGAGTTGTTTTTTGGTAAGGAAAGTCACTATTGCGCTCCCATTGCCATACACAGTGCAAATAGCACTCGCGTCTGTTCCCAGCAAGTACAGTGTATCGGACTGAAGAGGAGCTACTGTTCTTGTCAGTTTCCTAAGCAGAGTGGAACTAGATATGGCCTGCGTGTTTAGGAAGCACAGTTCTTTTGTTCTGAGCAAGCTCACTGTTTGGACCCCATAGGAAACTCAATAGAGTAGAAGAGTGCTCTTTTCTCAAAAGCAGACTGTGTTTCTTGTAAGGCGAGCTAGCTTTTGTTTCCCAGTCCTAAATGGAGTTGAATCACATGCAGTTTCTGGTCCTACGAGCAAGAGTTGTTTTCTGGTAAGAAGAGTCAATATTGCGCTGCCATTGCCATACAAAGGACAAATAGCACTGTTGTCTGTTCCCAGCAGTACAGTGTATTGGACTAAAGAGGATCCACTGTTCTTGTCAGGTTCCTAAGTAGAGTTGAACGAGATATGGCCCGTGTGTGTAGGAAGCACAGTTCTTTTGTTCTGAGCAAGCTCACTGTTTCTACGACATAGGAAACACAGTAGAGTAAAAGAGTGCTCTTTTCTCAAAAGCAGAGTGTGTTTCATGTAAGGCGAGCTAGCATTTGTTTCCCAGTCCTAAATGGAGTTGAATCACATGTAGTTTCTAGTCCTACGAGCAAGAGTTGTTTTCTGGTAAGGAAAGTCACTATTGTGCTCCCATTGCCATACACAGTGCAAATAGCACTCGCGTCTGTTCCCAGCAATTACAGTGTATTGGACTGAAAAGGAGCTACTGTTCTTGTCAGTTTCCTAAGCGGAGTTGAACTGGATATGGCCGTGTGTGTAGGAAGCACAGTTCTTTTGTTCTGAGCAATCTCACTTTTCTGGCCCTATAGGAATCACAGAAGAGTAGAAGAGTGCTCTTTTCTCAAAAGCAGATTGTGTTTCTTGTAAGGCGAGCTAGCGTTTGTTTCCCAGTCTTATATGGAGTTGAATCCCATGCAGTTTCTGGTCCTATGAGCAAGAGTTGTTTTCTGGTAAGGAAAGTCACTATTGTGCTCCCATTGCCATACACAGGGCAAATAGCACTGGAGTCTGTTCCCAGCAAGTACAGTGTATCGGACTGAATAGGAGCTACTGTTCTTGTCAGTTTCCTAAGCAGAGTTGAACGAGATATGTCCCGCGTGTGTAGGAAGCACAGTTCTTTTGTTCTGAGCAAGCTCACTGTTTGGACCCCATAGGAAACACATTAGAGTAGAAGAGTGCTCTTTTCTCAAAAGCAGACTGTGTTTCTTGTAAGGCGAGCTAGCATTTGTTTCCCAGTCCTAAATGGAGTTGAATCACATACAGTTTCTGGTCCTATGAGCAAGAGTTGTTTTCTGGTAAGGAAAGTAACTATTGAGCTCCCATTGCCATACACAGTGCAAATAGCACTCGCGTCTGTTCCCAGCAAATACAGTGTATCAGACTGAAGTGGAGCTACTGTTCTTGTCAGTTTCCTAAGCAGAGTTGAACTAGATATGGTCGGTGTGTGTAGGAAGCACAGTTCTTTTGTTCTGAGCAAGCTCACTGTTTGGACCCCATAGGAAACTCAGTAGAGTAAAGAGTGCTCTTTTCTCAAAAGCAGAGTGTGTTTCTTGTAAGGCGAGCTAGCGTTTGTTTCCCAGTCCTAAATGGAGTTGAATTCCATGCAGTTTCTGGTCCTACGAGCAAGAGTTGTTTTCTGATAAGGAAAGTCACTATTGCGCTCCCTTTGCCGTACACAGTGCAAATAGCACTCGTGTCTGTTTTCAGGAAGTACAGCATATCGGACTTAATAGGAGCTACTGTTCTTGTCAGTTTCCTAAGCAGAGTTGAACTAGATATGGCCGTGTGTGTAGGAAGCACAGTTCTTTTGTTCTGAGCAAGCTCACTGTTCTGGCCCTATAGGAAACACAGTAGAGTAGAAGAGTGCTCTTTTCAATAAAGCAGAGTGTGTTTCTTGTAAGGCGAGCTAGCGTTTGTTTCCCAGTCTAAATGGAGTTGAATCACATGCAGTTTCTGGTCCTACGAGCAAGAGTTGTTTTATGATAAGAAGAGTCACTATTGCACTGCCATTACCATACACAGGACAAATAGCACTGTTGTCTGTTCCCAGCAGTACAGTGTATTGGACTGAAGATGATCTACTGTTCTTGTCAGGTTCCTACGCAGAATTGAACTAGGTGTGGCGTTGTGTGTAGGAAGCTTGATTTTTTGTTCTGAGCAAGCTCACTGTTCGGACCTCATAGGAAAGACAGTAGTGTAGAAGAGTGCTCTTTTCTCAAAAGAAGAGTGTGTTTCTTGTAAGTCGAGCTAGCGTTTGTTTCCTAGTCTTAAATGGAGTTCAATCACAGGCAGTTTCCGGTCCTATGAGCAAGAGTTGTTTTCTGGTAAGAAGAGTCAATATTGAGCTGCCATTGCCATACACAGGACAAATAGCACTGGAGTCTCTTCCCAGCAAGTACAGTGTATTGGACTGAACAGTATCTACTGTTCTTGTCAGGTTCCTAAACAGAATTGAACTAGATATGGCCGTGTGTGTAGGAAGCACAGTTCTTTTGTTCTGAGCAAGTAAACTGTTCTGACCTCTTAGGAAACACAATAGAGTAGAAGAGTGCTTTTTTCTCTAAACCAGAGTGTGTTTCTTGTAAGGCGAGTTAGTGTTTGTTTCCCAGTCCTAAATGGAGTTGAATCACATGCAGTTTCTGGTCCTACGAGCAAGAGTTGTGTTCTGGTAAGAAGAGTAACTATTGTGCTCCCATTGTCATACACAGGGCAAATAGCACACGTATCTGTTCCCAGCTTGTACACTGTATTGGACTAAAGAGGATCTACTGTTCTTGTCAGGTTCCTAAGCAGAGTTGAACTAGATATGGCCGTGTGTGTAGGAAGCACAGTTCTTTTGTTCTGAGCAAGCTCACTGTTCTGGCCCTATAGGAAACACATTAGAGTAGAAGAGTGCTCTTTTCTCAAAAGCAGAGTGTATTTCTTGTAAGGCGAGCTAGCGTTTGTTTCCCAGTCCTATATGGAGTTGAATCACATGCAGTTTCTGGTCCTACGAGCAAGAGTTGTTTTTTGGTAAGGAAAGTAACTATTGAGCTCCCATTTCCATACACAGTGCAAATAGCACTCGCGTCTGTCCCCAGCAAGTACAGTGTATCGGACTGAAGAGGAGCTACTGTTCTTGTCAGTTTCCTAGGCAGAGTTGAACGAGATATGTCCCGCGGGTGTAGGAAGCGCAGTTCTTTTGTTCTGAGCAAGCTCACTGTTTGGACCCTGTAGGGAACACTGTAGAGTAGAAGAGTTCTCTTTTCTCTAAAGCAGACTGTGTTTCTTGTAATGCGAGCTCGCCTTTGTTTACCAGTCCTAAATGGAGTTGTCACAGGCAGTTTTTGGTCCTATGATCAAGAGTTGTTTTCTGGTAAGAAGAGTCACTATTGTGCTTCAAATGCCATACACAGTGCAAATAGCACTCGTGTCTGTTTCCAGCAAGTACAGTGTATTGGACTGAATAGGAGCTACTGTTCTTGTCATTTCCTAAGCAGAGTTGAACTAGATATGGCCCGTGTGTAGGAAGCACAGTTCTTTTGTTCTGAGCAAGCTCACTGTTCTGGCCCTACAATAAACACAGTAGAGTAGAAGAGTGCGCTTTTCTCTAAAGCAGAGTGTGTTTCTTGTAAGGCGAGCTAGCGTTTGTTTCCCAGTCGTAAATGGAGTTGAATCACATGCAGTTTCTGGTCCTACGAGCAAGAGTTGTTTTATGGTAAGAAGAGTCACTATTGCGCTGCCATTGCCATACACAGGACAAATTCCACTGGCATCTGTTCCCAGCAAGTACAGTGTATTGGACTGAAGAGGATCTACTGCTCTTGTCAGGTTCCTAAGCATAATTGAACTAGATATGTCCGTGTGTGTAGGAAGCACAGTTCTTTTGTTCTGAGCAAGCTCACTGTTCGGACCCCATAGGAAACACAGTAGAGTTGAATTGTGCTCTTTTCTCAAAAGCAGAGTGTGTTTCTTGGAAGGCGGGCTAGCATTTGTTTCCCAGTCCTAAATGGAGTTGAATCCCTTGCAGTTTCTGGTCCTACGAGCAAGAGATGTTTTCTGGTAAGGAAAGTAACTATTGAGCTCCCATTAACATACACAGTACAAATAGCACTCGCATCTGTTCCCAGCAAATACAGTGTATCAGACTGAAGAGGAGTTACTGTTCTTGTCAGTTTCCTAAGCAGAGTTGAACTAGAGATGGTCGGTGTGTGTAGGAAGCACAGTTCTTTTGTTCTGAGCAAGCTCACTGTTTGGACCCCATAGGAAACTCAATAGAGTAGAAGAGTGCTCATTTCTCAAAAGCAGACTGTGTTTCTTGTAAGGCGAGCTAGCTTTTGTTTCCCAGTCCTAAATGGAGTTGAATCACATGCAGTTTCTGGTCCTACGAGCAAGAGTTGTTTTCTGGTAAGAAGAGTCAATATTGCGCTGCCATTGCCATACAAAGGACAAATAGCACTGTTGTCTGTTCCCAGCAGTACAGTGTATTGGACTAAAGAGGATCTACTGTTCTTGTCAGGTTCCTAAGTAGAGTTGAACGATATATGGCCCGTGTGTGTAGGAAGCACAGTTCTTTTGTTCTGAGCAAGCTCACTGTGTGTACGACATAGGAAACACAGTAGAGTAAAAGAGTGCTCTTTTCTCAAAGCAGAGTGTGTTTCATGTAAGGCGAGCTAGCATTTGTTTCCCAGTCCTAAATGGAGTTGAATCACATGTAGTTTCTAGTCCTACGAGCAAGAGTTGTTTTCTGGTAAGGAAAGTCACTATTGTGCTCCCATTGCCATACACAGTGCAAATAGCACTCGCGTCTGTTCCCAGCAATTACAGTGTATTGGACTGAAAAGGAGCTACTGTTCTTGTCAGTTTCCTAAGCAGAGTTGAACTGGATATGGCCGTGTGTGTAGGAAGCACAGTTCTTTTGTTCTGAGCAATCTCACTTTTCTGGCCCTATAGGAATCACAGAAGAGTAGAAGAGTGCTCTTTTCTCAAAAGCAGATTGTGTTTCTTGTAAGGCGAGCTAGCGTTTGTTTCCCAGTCTTATATGGAGTTGAATCCCATGCAGTTTCTGGTCCTATGAGCAAGAGTTGTTTTCTGGTAAGGAAAGTCACTATTGTGCTCCCATTGCCATACACAGTGCAAATAGCACTGGAGTCTGTTCCCAGCAAGTACAGTGTATCGGACTGAATAGGAGCTACTGTTCTTGTCAGTTTCCTAAGCAGAGTTGAACGAGATATGTCCCGCGTGTGTAGGAAGCACAGTTCTTTTGTTCTGAGCAAGCTCACTGTTTGGACCCCATAGGAAACACATTAGAGTAGAAGAGTGCTCTTTTCTCAAAAGCAGACTGTGTTTCTTGTAAGGCGAGCTAGCATTTGTTTCCCAGTCCTAAATGGAGTTGAATCACATGCAGTTTCTGGTCCTACAAGCAAGAGTTGTTTTCTGGTAAGAAGAGTCACTATTGCGCTGCCATTGCCATACACAGGACAAATAACACTGGCGTGTTTTCCCAGCAAGTACAGTGTATTGGATGGAAGAGGATCTACTGTTCTTGTCAGTTTCCTAAGCAGAGTTGAACTAGATATGGCCGTGTGTGTAGGAAGCACAGTTCTTTTGTTCTGAGCAAGCTCACTGTTCTGGCCCTATAGGAATCACAGTAGAGTAGAAGAGTGCTCTTTTCTCAAAAGCAGAGTGTGTTTCTTGTTAGGCGAGCTAGCATTTGTTTCCCAGTCCTAAATGGATTTGAATCACATGCAGTTTCTGGTCCTACGAGCAAGAGTTGTTTTCTGGTAAGGAAGTCACTATTGTGCTCCCATTGGAAAACACAGTGCAAATAGCACTCGTGTCTGTTCCCAGCAAGTACAGTGTATCGGACTGAAGAGGAGCTACTGTTCTTGTCAGTTTCCTAAGCAGTGTTGAACTAGAGATGGTCGATGTGTGTAGGAAGCACAGTTCTTTTGTTCTGAGCAAGCTCACTGTTTGGACCCCTTAGGAAACTCAATAGAGTAGAAGAGTGCTCTTATCTCAAAAGCAGACTGTGTTTCTTGTAAGGCGAGCTAGCTTTTGTTTCCCAGTCCTAAATGGAGTTGAATCACATGCAGTTTCTGGTCCTACGAGCAAGAGTTGTTTTCTGGTAAGAAGAGTCACTGTTGCGCTGCCATTGCCATACAAAGGACAAATAGCACTGTTGTCTGTTCCCAGCAGTACAGTGTATTGGACTAAAGAGGATCTACTGTTCTTGTCAGGTTCCTAAGCAGAGTTGAACGAGATATGGCCCGTGTGTGTAGGAAGCACAGTTCTTTTGTTCTGAGCAAACTCACTGTTTGTACTACATAGGAAACACAGTAGAGTAAAAGAGTGCTCTTTTCTCAAAAGCAGAGTGTGTTTCATGTAAGGCGAGCTAGCATTTGTTTCCCAGTCCTAAATGGAGTTGAATCACATGTAGTTTCTAGTCCTACGATCAAGAGTTGTTTTCTGGTAAGGAAAGTCACTATTGTGCTCCCATTGCCATACACAGTGCAAATAGCACTCGCGTCTGTTCCCAGAAATTACAGTGTATTGGACTGAAAAGGAGCTACTGTTCTTGTCAGTTTCCTAAGCAGAGTTGAACTAGATATGGCCGTGTGTGTAGGAAGCACAGTTCTTTTGTTCTGAGCAATCTCACTGTTCTGGCCCTATAGGAATCACAGTAGAGAAGAAGAGTGCTCTTTTCTCAAAAGCAGATTGTGTTTCTTGTAAGGCGAGCTAGCGTTTTTTTCCCAGTCTTATATGGAGTTGAATCCCATGCAGTTTCTGGTCCTATGAGCAAGAGTTGTTTTCTGGTAAGGAAAGTCACTATTGTGCTCCCATTGCCAAACACAGTGCAAATAGCACTCGCATGTGTTCCCATCAAGTACAGTGTAGTGGACTGAATAGGAGCTACTGTTCTTTTCAGTTTACAAAGCAGAGTTGAACTAGATATTTCCCGTGTAGGAAGCACAGTTCTTTTGTTCTGAGCAAGCTCACTGTTTGGACCACATAGGAAACACAGTAGAGTAGAAGAGTGCTCTTTTCTCTAAAGCAGGGTGTGTTTCATGTAAGGCGAGCTAGCGTTTGTTTCCAAGTCCTAAATGGAGTTGAATCACATGCAGTTTCTGGTCCTACAAGCAAGAGTTGTTTTATGGTAAGAAGAGTCACTATTGCGCTGCCTTTGCCATACACAGGAAAAATAGCACTGGCGTGTTTTCCCAGCAAGTACAGTGTATTGGACTGAAGAGGATCTACTGTTCTTGTCAGGTTCCTAAGCAGAATTGAACTAAATATGGCCGTGTGTGTAGGAAGCACAGTTCTTTTGTTCTGAGCAAGCTCACTGTTTGGACCCCATAGTCAACTCAGTAGAGTAGAAGAGTGCTCTTTTCTCAAAAGCAAAGTGTGTTTCTTGTAAGGCGAGCTAGCGTTTGTTTCCCAGTGCTAAATGGCGTTGAATCCCATGCAGTTTGTGGTCCGACGAGCAAGAGTTGTTTTCTGGTAAGAAGAGTCAATATTGCGCTGCCATTGCCCTACACAGGACAAATAGCACTGGCGTCTGTTCCCAGCAAGTACAATGTATTGGACTGAAGAGGAGCTGCTGTTCTTGTCAGTTTCGTAAGCAGAGCTGAACTAGATATGGTCCGTGTGTAGGAGGCACAGTTCTTTTGTTGTAAGCAAGCTCACTGTTCTGGCCCTATAGGAAACACAGTAGAGTAGAAGAGTGCTCTTTTCTCTAAAGCAGAGTGTGTTTCTTGTAAGGCGAGCTAGGGTTTGTTTCCCAGTCCTAAATGGAGTTGAATCACATGCAGTTTCTGGATCTACGAGCAAGAGTTCATTTATGGTAAGAAGAGTCACTATTGCGCTGCAATTGCCATACTCAGGACAAATACCACTGGCGTCTGTTCCAGCAAGTATAGTGTATTGGACTGAAGAGGATCTACTGTTCTTGTCAGGTTCCTAAGCAGAATTGAACTAGATATGGCCGTGTGTGTAGGAAGCACAGTTCTTTTGTTCTGAGCAAGCTCACTGTTCGGACCCCATAGGAAACACTGTAGAGTAGAATTGTGCTCTTTTCTCAAAGCAGAGTGTGTTTCTTGTAAGGCAAGCTAGCGTTTGTTTCCAGTCCTAAATGGAATTGAGTCCCATGCAGTTTCTGTTCCTACGAGCAAGAGTTGTTTTCTGGTAAGGAAAGTAACTATTGAGCTCCCATTGCCATACACAGTGCAAATAGCACTCGCGTCTGTTCCCAGCAAGTACAGTGAATTGGACTGAAGAGGAGCTACTGTTCTTGTCAGATTCCTAAGCAGAGCTGAACTAGATATGGTCCGTGTGTAGGAAGCACAGTTCTTTTGTTCTGAGCAAGCTCACTCTTCTGGCCCTATAGGAAACACAGTAGAGTAGAAGAGTGCTCTTTTCTCTAAAGCAGAGTGTGTTTCTTGTAAGGGGAGCTAGCGTTTGTTTCCCAGTCTTAAATGGAGTTGAATCACATGCATTTTCTGGTCCTACGAGCAAGAGTTGTTTTCTGGTAAGAAGAGTCACTATTGCGCTGCCATTGCCCTACACAGGACAAATAGCACTGGCGTCTGTTCCCAGCAAGTATAGTGAATTGGACTGAAGAGGAGCTACTGTTCTTGTAAGTTTCCTAAGCAGAGCTAACAAGATATGGTCCGTGGGTGTAGGAAGCACAGTTCTTTTGTTCTGAGCAAGCTCACTCTTTGGACACCATAGGAAACACAGTAGAGTAGAAGAGTGCCCTTTTCCTCTAAAGAAGAGTGTGTTTCTTGTAAAGAGAGCTAGTGTTTGTTTCCCAGTCCCTAAATGGAGTTGAATCACATGCAGTTTCTGGTCCTACGAGCAAGAGTTGTTTTATGGTAAGAAGAGTCACTATTGCGCTGCCATTGCCATACACAGGACAAATAGCACTGTTGTCTGTTCCCAGGAGTACAGTGTATTGGACTGAAAAGGATCTACTGTTTTTGTCAAGTTCCTAAGCAGAATTGAACTAGGTGTGCCTGTGTGTGTAGGAAGCACGGTTTTTTTGTTCTGAGCAAGCTAACTGTTCGGACCTCATAGGAAACACAGTAGAGTAGAAGAGTGCTCTATTCTCAAAAGCAGAGTGTGTTTATTGTAAGGCGAGCTAGAGTTTGTTTCCTAGTCCTAAATGGAGTTCTATCACAGGCAGTTTCCGGTCCTATGAGCAAGAGTTGTTTTCTGGTAAGGGAAGTTACTATTGTTCTCCCATTGCCATACACAGTGCAAATAGCACTCGCGTCTGTTCCCAGGAAGTACAGTGTATTAGACTGAATAGGAGCTACTGTTCTTGTCAGTTTCCTAAGCAGAGTTGACATAGATATGGTCGGTGTGTGTAGGAAGCACAGTTCTTTTGTTCTGAGCAAGCTCACTGTTTGGACCCCATAGGAAACTCAGTAGAGTAGAAGAGTTCTCTTTTCTCAAAAGCAGAGTGTGATTCTTGTAAGGCGAGCTAGCATTTGTTTCCTAGTCCTAAATGGCGTTGAATCCCATGCAGTTTCTGGTCCTACGAGCAAGAGTTGTTTTCTGGTAAGAAGAGTCATTATTGCGCTGCCATTGCCCTACACAGGACAAATAGCACTGGCGTCTGTTGACAGCAAGTACAGTGTATTGGACTGAAGAGGAGCTACTGTTCTTGTCAGTTTCCTAAGCAGAGTTGAACTAGATATGGTCCGTGTGTGTAGAAGCACAGTTCTTTTGTTCTGAGCAAGCTCACTGTTTGGACCCCATAGGAAACACAGTAGAGTAGAAGAGTGCTCTTTTCTCTAAAGCAGAGTGTGTTTCTTGTAAGGCGAGCGAGCGTTTGTTTCCCAGTCCTAAATGGAGTTGAATCACATGCAGTTTCTGGTCCTACGAGCAAGAGTTGTTTTATGGTAAGAAGAGTCACTATTGCGCTGCCATTGCCATACACAGGACAAATAGCACTGTTGTCTGTTCCCAGCAACAGTGTATTGGACTGAAGAGGATCTACTGTTCTTGTCAGGTTCCTAAGCAGAATTGAACTAGATATGTCACTGTGTGTAGGAAGCACAGTTCTTTTGGTTTGAGCAAGTTCACTCTTCAGACCTCTTAGGAAACACAATAGAGTAGAAGAGTGCTTTTTTCTCTATATCAGAGTGTGTTTCTTGTAAGGCGAGCTAGCGTTTGTTTCCCAGTCCTAAATGGAGTTGCCTCACATGCAGTTTCTGGTCCTACGAGCAAGAGTTGTTTTCTGCTAAGAAGAGTCACTATTGTGCTCCCATTGTTATACACAGGGCAAAGAGCCCTCTCGTCTGTTCCCAGCATGTACAGTGTATTGGACTGAAGAGGATCTACTGTTCTTGTCAGGTTCCTAAGCAGAGTTGAACTAGATATGGCCGTGTCTGTAGGAAGCACAGTTCTTTTGTTCTGAGCAAGCTCACTGTTCTGGCCATATAGGAAACACAGTAGAGTAGAAGAGTGCTCTTTTCTCAAAAGCACAGTGTGTTTCTTGTAAGGCGAGCTAGCGTTTTTTTCCCAGTCCAATATGGAGTTGAATCACATGCAGTTTCTGGTCCTACAAACAAGAGTTGTTTTCTGGTAAGAAGTGTCACTATTGTGCTGCCATTGCCATACACAGGACAAATAGCACTGGCGTCTTTTCCAGCAAGTACAGTGTATTGGACGGAAGAGGATCTACTGTTCTTGTCAGGTTCCTAAGCAGATATGAACTAGATATGGCCATGTGTGTGTAGGAAGCACATTTTTTTTGTTCTGAACAAGCTCACTGTTCGGACCCCATAGGAAACACAGTAGAGTAGAACAGTGCTCTTTTCTCTAAAGCAGAGTGTGTTTCTTGTAAGGCGAGATCGTGTTTGTTTCCCAGTCCTAAATGGAGTTGAGTCACAGGCAGTTTTTGGTACTACCAGCAAGAGTTGTTTTCTGGTAAGAAGAGTCACTATTGCGCTCCAAATGCCATACACAGTGCAAATAGCACTCGCATGTGTTCCCATCAAGTACAGTGTAGTGGACTGAATAGGAGCTACTGTTCTTTTCAGTTTACAAAGCAGAGTTGAACTAGATATTTCCCGTGTAGGAAGCACAGTTCTTTTGTTCTGAGCAAGCTCACTGTTTGGACCACATAGGAAAACACAGTAGAGTAGAAGAGTGCTCTTTTCTCTAAAGCAGGTGTGTTTCATGTAAGGCGACCTAGCGTTTGTTTCCAAGTCCTAAATGGAGTTGAATCACATGCAGTTTCTGGTCCTACGAGCAAGAGTTGTTTTATGGTAAGAAGAGTCACTATTGCGCTGCCATTGCCATACACAGGAAAAATAGCACTGGCGTCTCTTCCCAGCAAGTACAGTGTATTGGACTGAAGAGGATCTACTGTTCTTGTCACGTTCCTAAGCAGAATTGAACTAGATATGGCCGTGTGTGTAGGAAGCACAGTTCTTTTGTTCTGAGCAAGCTCACTGTTTGGACCCCATAGTCAACTCAGTAGAGTAGAAGAGTGCTCTTTTCTCAAAAGCAAAGTGTGTTTCTTGTAAGGCGAGCTAGCGTTTGTTTCCCAGTGCTAAATGGAGTTGAATCCCATGCAGTTTGTGGTCCGACGAGCAAGAGTTGTTTTCTGGTAAGAAGAGTCAATATTGCGCTGCCATTGCCCTACACAGGACAAATAGCACTGGCGTCTGTTCCCAGCAAGTACAATGTATTGGACTGAAGAGGAGCTACTGTTCTTGTCAGTTTCGTAAGCAGAGCTGAACTAGATATGGTCCGTGTGTAGGAGGCACAGTTCTTTTGTTGTAAGCAAGCTCACTGTTCTGGCCCTATAGGAAACACAGTAGAGTAGAAGAGTGCTCTTTTCTCTAAAGCAGAGTGTGTTTCTTGTAAGGCGAGCTAGGGTTTGTTTCCCAGTCCTAAATGGAGTTGAATCACATGCAGTTTCTGGTCCTACGAGCAAGAGTTGTTTTATGGTAAGAAGAGTCACTATTGCGCTGCCATTGCCATACACAGGACAAATAGCACTGTTGTCTGTTCCCAGGAGTACAGTGTATTGGACTGAAGAGGATCTACTGTTCTTGTCAGGTTCCTAAGCAGAATTGAACTAGGTGTGGCGGTGTGTGTAGGAAGCACGTTTTTTTTTGTTCTGAGCAAGCTAACTGTTCGGACCTCATAGGAAACACAGTAGAGTAGAAGAGTGCTCTATTCTCAAAAGCAGAGTGTGTTTCTTGTAAGGCGAGCTAGAGTTTGTTTCCTAGTCCTAAATGGAGTTCAATCACAGGCAGTTTCCAGTCCTATGAGCAAGAGTTGTTTTCTGGTAAGGAAAGTTACTATTGTGCTCCCATTGCCATACACAGTGCAAATAGCACTCGCGTCTGTTCCCAGGAAGTACAGTGTATTGGACTGAATAGGAGCTACTGTTCTTGTCAGTTTCCTAAGCAGAGTTGACCTAGCTATGGTCGGTTTGTGTAGGAAGCACAGTTCTTTTGTTCTGAGCAAGCTCACTGTTTGGACCCCATAGGAAACACAGTAGAGTCGAAGAGTTCTCTTTTCTCAAAAGCAGAGTGTGTTTCTTGTAAGGCGAGCTAGCATTTGTTTCCCAGTCCTAAATGGAGTTGAATCCCATGCAGTTTCTGGTCCTACGAGCAAGAGTTGTTTTCTGGTAAGAAGAGTCATTATTGCGCTGCCATTGCCCTACACAGGACAAATAGCACTGGCGTCTGTTCACAGCAAGTACAGTGTATTGGACTGAAGAGGAGCTACTGTTCTTGTCAGTTTCCTAAGTAGAGCTGAACTAGATATGGTCCGTGTGTGTAGGAAGCACAGTTCTTTTGTTCTGAGCAAGCTCACTGTTTGGACCCCATAGGAAACACAGTAGAGTCGAAGAGTTCTCTTTTCTCAAAAGCAAAGTGTGTTTCTTGTAAGGCGAGCTAGCGTTTGTTTCCCAGTGCTAAATGGAGTTGAATCCCATGCAGGTTGTGGTCCGACGAGCAAGAGTTGTTTTCTGGTAAGAAGAGTCAATATTGCGCTGCCATTGCCCTACACAGGACAAATAGCACTGGCGTCTGTTCCCAGCAAGTACAATGTATTGGACTGAAGAGGAGCTACTGTTCTTGTCAGTTTTTTAAGCAGAGCTGAACTAGATATGGTCCGTGTGTAGGCAGCACAGTTCTTTTGTTCTGAGCAAGTTCACTGTTCTTGCCCTATAGGAAACACAGTAGAGTAGAAGAGTGCTCTTTTCTCAAAAGCAGAGTGTGTTTCTTGTAAGGCGAGCTAGCGTTTGTTTCCCAGTCCTAAATGGAGTTGAATCACATGCAGTTTCTGGTCCTATGAGCAAGAGTTGTTTTCTGGAAAGGAAAGTCACTATTGTGCTCCCTTTGCCGTACACAATGCAAATAGCACTCGCGTCTGTTCCCAGCAAGTACAGTGTATTTGACTGAAGAGGAGCTGCTGCTCTTGTCAGTTTCCTAAGCAGAGTTGAACTAGATATGGCCCGTGTGTGTAGGAAGCACAGTTCTTTGTTCTGAGCAAGCTCACTCTTCGGACACCATAGGAAACACAGTAGTGTAAAAGAGTGCTCTTTTCTCAAAAGCAGAGTGTGTTTCTTGTAAGGTGAGCTAGCGTTTGTTTCCCAGTCCTAAATGGAGTTGAATCACATGCAGTTTTTGGTCCTACGAGCAAGAGTTGTTTTCTGGTAAGAAGAGTCACTATTACGCTCCCATTGACATACGCAGGGCAAATAGCACTGGCGTCTGTTCCCAGCATGTACAGTGTATTGGACTGAAGAGGAGCTACTGCTCTTGTCAGTATCCTAAGCAGAGTTGAACTAGATATGGCCCGTGTGTGTAGGAATCACAGTTCTTTGTTCTGAGCAAGCTCCCTTTTCGGACTTCATAGGAAACACAGTAGAATAGAAGAGTGCTCTTTTCTCAAAAGCAGAGTGTGTTTCTTGTAAGGCGAGCTAGATTTTGTTTCCCAGTCCTAAATGGAGTTGAATCACATGCAGTTTCTGGTCCTATGAGCAAGAGTTGTTTTCTGGAAAGGAAAGTCACTATTGTGCTCCCTTTGCAGTACACAGTGCAAATAGCACTCGCGTCTGTTCCCAGCAAGTACAGTGTATTGGACTGAAGAGGAGCTACTGCTCTTGTCAGTTTCCTAAGCAGAGTTGAACTAGATATGGCCCGTGTGTGTAGGAAGCACAGTTCTTTGTTCTGAGCAAGCTCACTGTTCGGACACCATAGGAAACACAGTAGAGTAGAAGAGTGCTCTTTACTCAAAAGCAGAGTGTGTTTCTTGTAAGGCAAGCTAGTGTTTGTTTCCCAGTCCTAAATGGAGTTGAATCACATGCAGTTTATGGTCCTATGATCAAGAGTTGTTTTCTGATAAGAAGAGTCACTATTGCCCTCCCTTTGTCATACACAGGGCAAAAAGCACTGGCGTCTGTTCCCAGCATGTACAGTGTATTGGACTGAAGAGGATCTACTGTTCTTGTCAGGTTCCTAAGCAGAATTGAACAAGATATGGCCGTGTGTGTAGGAAGCAAAGTTCTTTTGTTCTGAGCAAGCTCACTGTTCTGACCCCATTGGGAACACAGTAGAGTAGAAGAGTGCTCTTTTCTCAAAAGCAGAGTGTGTTTCTTGAAAGGCGAGCTAGCATTTGTTTCCCAGTCCTAAATGGAGTTGAATCACATGCAGTTTCTGGTCCTACGAGCAAGAGTTGTTTTCTGGTAAGGAAAGTCACGATTGCGCTCCCCTTGCCATACACAGTGCAAATAGCTCTCGCGTCTGTTCCCAGCAAGTACAGTGTATCAGACTGAAGAGGAGCTACTGTTCTTGTCAGTTTCCTAAGCAGAGTTGAACTAGATATGGCCCGTGTGTGTAGGAAGCACAGTTCTTATGTTCTGAGCAAGTTCACTGTTCTGGCCCTATAGGAAACACAGTAGAGTAGAAGAGTGCTCTTTTCTCAAAAGCAGAGTGTGTTTTTGTAAGGCGAGCTAGCGTTTGCTTTTCAGTCCTAAATCGAGTTGAATCACATGCAGTTTCTGGTACTATGAACAAGAGTTGTTTTCTGGTAAGGAAAGTCACTATTGCGCTCCCATTGCCCTACACAAGGCAAATAGCCCTCGCGTCTTTTCCCAGCAAGTACAGTGTATTGGACTGAACAGGAGCTACTGTACTTGTCAGTTTCCTAAGCAGAGTTGAACTAGATATGGTCCGTGTGTGTAGGAAGCACAGTTCTTATGTTCTGAGCAAGTTCACTGTTCTGGCCCTATAGGAAACACAGTAGAGTAGAAGAGTGCTCTTTTCTCAAAAGCAGAGTGTGTTTTTGTAAGGCGAGCTAGCGTTTGCTTTTCAGTCCTAAATCGAGTTGAATCACATGCAGTTTCTGGTCCTATGAACAAGAGTGGTTTTCTGGTAAGGAAAGTCACTATTGTGCTCCCATTGCCCTACACAAGGCAAATAGCTCTCCCGTCTTTTCCCAGCAAGTACAGTGTATTGGACTGAATAGGAGCTACTGTTCTTGTCAGTTTACTAAGCAGAGTTGAACTAGATATGATCTGTGTGTGTAGGAAGCACAGTTCTTTTGTTCTGAGCAAGATCACTGTTTGGACCCCATAGGAAACACAGTAGAGTAGAAGAGTGCTCTTTTCTCTAAAGCAGAGTGTTTTTCTTGTAAGGCGAGCTAGCGTTTGTTTCCCAGTCCTAAATGCAGTGGAATCACATGCAGTTTCTAGTCCTACGAGCAAGAGTTGTTTTCTGGTAAGGAAAGTCACTATTGCTCTCCCATTGCCATACACAGTGCAAATAGCCCTCCCGTCTGTACCCAGCAAGTACAGTGTATTGGACTGAAGAGGAGCTACTGTTCTTGTCAGTTTCCTAAGCAGAGATGAACTAGATATGGCCCGTGTGTGTAGGAAGCACAGTTCTTTTTTTCTGAGCAAGCTCACTGTTCTGGCCCTATAGGCAACACAGTAGAGTAGAAGAGTGCTCTTTTCTCTAAAGCAGAGTGTGTTTCATGTAAGGAGAGCTGGCATTTGTTTCCCAGTTTTAAATGGAGATGAATTACATGCAGTTTCTGGTCCTACGAGCAAGGGTTGTTTTATGGTAAGAAGAGTCACTATTGCGCTGCCATTGCCATACACAGGACAAATAGCACTGGCGTCTGTTCCCAGCAAGTACAGTGTATTGGACTGAAGAGGATCTCCTGTTCTTGTCAGGTTCCTAAGCAGAATTGAACTAGATATGGCCGTGTGTGTATGAAGCAAAGTTCTTTTGTTCTGAGAAAAGTCACTGTTCGGACACCATAGGAAACACAGTAGAGTAGAAGAGTGCTCATTTCTCAAAAGCAGAGTGTGTTTCTTGAAAGGCGAGCTAGCATTTGTTTCCCAGTCCTAAATGGAGTTGAATCACATGCAGTTTCTGGTCCTACGAGCAAGAGTTGTTTTCTGGTAAGGAAAGTCACGATTGCGCTCCCCTTGCCATACACAGTGCAAATAGCTTTCGCGTCTGTTCCCAGCAAGTACAGTGTATCAGACTGAAGAGGAGCTACTGTTCTTGTCAGTTTCCTAAGCAGAGTTGAACTAGATATGGCCCGTGTGTGTAGGAAGCACAGTTCTTATGTTCTGAGCAAGTTCACTGTTCTGGCCCTATAGGAAACACAGTAGAGTAGAAGAGTGCTCTTATCTCAAAAGCAGAGTGTGTTTTTGTAAGGCGAGCTAGCGTTTGCTTTTCAGTCCTAAATCGAGTTGAATCACATGCAGTTTCTGGTCCTATGAACAAGAGTTGTTTTCTGGTAAGGAAAGTCACTATTGCGCTCCCATTGCCCTACACAAGCCTAATAGCCCTCGCGTCTTTTCCCAGCAAGTACAGTGTATTGGACTGAATAGGAGCTACTGTTCTTGTCAGTTTCCTAAGCAGAGTTGAACTAGATATGGTCCGTGTGTAGGAAGCACAGTTCTTTTGTTCTGAGCAAGCTCACTGTTTGGACCCCATAGGAAACACAGTAGAGTAGAAGAGTGCTCTTTTATCTAAAGCAGAGTGTGTTTCATGTAAGGCGAGCTAGCATTTGTTTCGCAGTCGTAAATGGAGGTGAATCACATGCAGTTTCTGGTCCTAAGAGCAAGAGTTGTTTTCTGGTAAGGAAAGTCACTACTGCGTTCCCATTGCCATACACAGTGCAAATAGCACTCGCGTCAGTTCCCAGCAAGTACAGTGTATCGGCTTGAAGAGGAGCTACTGTTCTTGTCAGTTTCCTAAGCAGAGTTGAACTAGATATGGTCCGTGTGTGTAGGAAGCACAGTTCTTTTGTTCTGAGCAAGATCACTGTTTGGACCCCATAGGAAACACAGTAGAGTAGAAGAGTGCTCTTTTCTCTAAAGCAGAGTGTGTTTCTTGTAAGGCGAGCTAGCGTTTGTTTCCCAGTCCTAAATGCAGTGGAATCACATGCAGTTTCTAGTCCTACGAGCAAGAGTTGTTTTCTGATAAGGAAAGTCACTATTGCGTTCCCATTGCCATACACAGTGCAAATAGCCCTCCCGTCTGTACCCAGCAAGTACAGTGTATTGGACTGAAGAGGAGCTACTGTTCTTGTCAGTTTCCTAAGCAGAGATGAACTAGATATGGCCCGTGTGTGTAGGAAGCACAGTTCTTTTTTTCTGAGCAAGCTCACTGTTCTGGCCCTATAGGAAACACAGTAGAGTAGAAGAGTGCTCTTTTCTCTAAAGCAGAGTGTGTTTCATGTAAGGAGAGCTAGCATTTGTTTCCCAGTTTTAAGTGGAGTTGAATTACATGCAGTTTCTGGTCCTACGAGCAAGGGTTGTTCTATGGTAAGAAGAGCCACTATTGCGCTGCCATTGCCATACACAGGACAAATAGCACTGGCGTCTGTTCCCAGCAAGTACAGTGTATTGGACTGAAGAGATTCTACTGTTCTTGTCAGGTTCCTAAGCCGAATTGAACAAGATATGGCCGTGTGTGTAGGAAGCAAAGTTCTTTTGTTCTGAGCAAGCTCACTGTTCGGACCCCATTGGGAACACAGTAGAGAAGAAGAGTGCTCTTTTCTCAAAAGCAGAGTGTGTTTCTTGAAAGGCGAGCTAGCATTTTTTTCCCAGTCCTAAATGGAGTTGAATCACATGCAGTTTCTGGTCCTAAGAGCAAGAGTTGTTTTCTGGTAAGGAAAGTCACTATTGTGTTCCCATTGCCATACACAGTGCAAATAGCACTCGCCTCTGTTCCCAGCAAGTACAGTGTATCGGCCTGAAGAGGAGCTACTGTTCTTGTCAGTTTCCTAAGCAGAGTTGAACTACATATGGCCCGTGTGTAGGAAGCACAGGTCTTTGGTTCTGAGCAAGCTCACTGTTCTGGCCCTATAGGAAACACAGTAGAGTAGAAGAGTGCTCTTTTCTCTAAAGCAGAGTGTGTTTCTTGAAAGGCGAGCTAGCATTTGTTTCCCAGTCCTAAATGGAGTTGAATCACATGCAGTTTCTGGTCCTACGAGCAAGAGTTGTTTTCTGGTAAGGAAAGTCACGATTGCGCTCCCCTTGCCATACACAGTGCAAATAGCTCTCGCGTCTGTTCGCAGCAAGTACAGTGTATCAGACTGAAGAGGAGCTACTGTTCTTGTCAGTTTCCTAAGCAGAGTTGAACTAGATATGGCCCGTGTGTGTAGGAAGCACAGTTCTTATGTTCTGAGCAAGTTCACTGTTCTGGCCCTATAGGAAACACAGTAGAGTAGAAGAGTGCTCTTTTCTCAAAAGCAGAGTGTGTTTTTGTAAGGCGAGCTAGCGTTTGCTTTTCAGTCCTAAATCGCGTTGAATCACATGCAGTTTCTGGTCCTATGAACAAGAGTTGTTTTCTGGCAAGGAAGTCACTATTGCGCTCCCATTGCCCTACACAAGCCAAATAGCCCTCGCGTCTTTTCCCAGCAAGTACAGTGTATTGGACTCAAGAGGAGCTACTGTTCTTGGCAGTTTCCTAAACAGAGTTGAACTAGATATGGTCTGTGTGTAGGAAGCACAGTTCTTTTGTTCTGAGCAAGCTCACTGTTCTGGCCCTAGAGGAAACACAGTAGAGTAGAAGAGTGCTCTTTTCTCAAAAGCAGAGTGTGTTTCATGTAAGGCGAGCTAGCATTTGTTTCCCAGTCCTAAATGGAGTTGAATCACATGCAGTTTCTGTCCTAAGAGCAAGAGTTGTTTTCTGGTAAGGAAAGTCACTATTGCGTTCCCATTGCCATACACAGTGCAAATATCACTCGCGTCTGTTCCCAGCAAGTACAGTGTATCGGCCTGAAGAGGAGCTACTGTTCTTGTCAGTTTCCTAAGCAGAGTTGAACTAGATATGGCCCGTGTGTAGGAAGCACAGTTCTTTGGTTCTGAGCAAGCTCACTGTTCTGGCCCTATAGGAAACACAGTAGAGTAGAAGAGTGCTCTTTTCTCTAAAGCAGAGTGTGTTTCTTGTAAGGTGAGCTAGCTTTTGTTTCCCAGTCGTAAATGGAGTTGAATCACATGCAGTTTCTGGTCCTACGAGCAAGAGTTGTTTTATGGTAAGAAGAGTCACTATTGCGCTGGAATTGCCATACACAGAACAAATAGCACTGGCGTCTGTTCCCAGCAAGTACAGTGTATTGGACTGAAGAGGATTTACTGTTCTTGTCAGGTTCCTAAGCAGAATTGAACTAGATATGGCCGTGGGTGTAGGAAGCACAGTTCTTTTGTTCTGAGCAAGCTCACTGTTCGGACACCATAAGAAACACATTAGAGTAGAAGAGTGCTCTTTTCTCAAAAGTAGAGTGTGTTTCTTGTAAGGCAAGCTAGCGTTTGTTTCCCAGTCCTAAATGGAGTTGAATCACATGCAGTTCCTGGTCCTAAGAGCAAGAGTTGTTTTCTGGTAAGGAAAGTCACTATTGCGCTCCCCTTGCCATACATAGTGCAAATAGCTCTCGTGTCTGTTCCCAGCAAATACAGTGTATTGGACTGAAGAGGAGCTACTGTTCTTGTCAGTTTCCTAAGCAGAGTTGAACTAGATATGGCCCGTGTGTGTAGGAAGCACAGTTCTTATGTTCTGAGCAAGCTCACTGTTCTGGCCCTATAGGAAACACAGTAGAGAAGAAGAGTGCTCTTTTCTCAAAAGCAGAGTGTGTTTTTGTAAGGCGAGCTTGCGTTTGTTTCCTAGTCTTAAATGGTGTTGAATTACATGCAGTTTCTGGTCCTACGAACAAGAGTTTTTTTTCTGGTAAGGAAAGTCACTATTGCACTCCCATTGCCCTACACAAGGCAAATAGCACTCGCGTCTTTTCCCAAAAGTACAGTGTATTGGACTGAATAGGAGCTAATGTTCTTGTCAGTTTCCTAAGCAGAGTTGAACTAGATATGGTCCTTGTGTGTAAGAAGCACAGTTCTTTGTTCTGAGCAAGTTCACTGTTCGGACCTCTTAGGAAACACAATAGAGTAGAAGAGTGCTTTTTTCTCTAAATCAGAGAGTGTTTCTTGTAAGGCGAGCTAGTGTTTGTTTCCCACTCCTAAATGGAGTTGCATCACATGCAGTTTCTGGTCCTACGAGCAAGGGTTGATTTCTGGTAAGAAGAGTCACTATTGCGCTCCCATTGTCATACACAGGGCAAATAGCACTCGCGTCTGTTCCCAGCATGTACAGTGTATTGGACTGAAGAGGATCTACTGTTCTTGTCAGTTTCCTAAGCAGACTTGAACTAGATATGGCCCGTGTGTAGGAAGCACAGTTCTTTTGTTCTGAGCAAGCTCACTGTTCTGGCCCTATAGGAAACACAGTAGAATAGAAGAGTGCTCTTTTCTCAAAAGCAGAGTTTGTTTCTTGTAAGGCGAGCTAGTGTTTGTTTCCCAGTCCTAAACGGAGTTGAATCACATGCAGTTTCTGTTCCTACGAGCAAGAGTTGTTTTCTGGTAAGAAGAGTCACTCTTGCGCTCTCATTGCCATACACAGTACAAATAGCACTTGCGTCTGATCCCAGAAAGTACAGTGTATTGGACTGAAGAGAAGCTACTCTTTTTGTCAGTTTCCTAAGCAGAGTTGAACTAGATATGGCCCGTGTGTGTAGGAAGCACAGTTCTTTTGTTCTGAAGAAGCTCACTGTACTGGCCCTATAGGAAACACAGTAGAGTAGAAGAGTGCTCTTTTCTCAAAATCAGAGTGTGTTTCTTGTAAGGCGAGCTAGTGTTTGTTTCCCAGTCCTAAACGGAGTTGAATCACATGCAGTTTCTGTTCCTACGAGCAAGAGTTGTTTTCTGGTAAGAAGAGTCACTCTTGCACTCCATTGCCATACACAGTACAAATGCCACTTGCGTCTGTTCCCAGCAAGTACAGTGTATTGGACTGAAGAGAAGCTACTGTTCTTGTCAGTTTCCTAAGCAGAGTTGAACTAGATAGCCCGTGTGTGTAGGAAGCACAGTTCTTTTGTTCTGAGCAAGCTCACTGTTCTGGCCCTATAGGAAACACAGTAGAGTAGAAGAGTGCTCTTTTCTCTAAAGCAGAGTGTGTTTCTTGTAAGGCGAACTAGCGTTTGTTTCCCAGTCCTAAATGAAGTTGAATCCCATGCAGTTTCTGGTCCTATGAGCAAGAGTTGTTTTATGGTAAGAAGAGTCACTATTGCGCTGCCATTGTCATACACAGGACAAATAGCACTGGCGTCTCTTCCCAGCTAGTACAGTGTATTGGACTGCAGAGGATCTACTGTTCTTGTCAGGTTCCTAAGCAGTATTGAACTAGATATGGCTGTGTGTGTAGGAAGCACAGTTCTTTTGTTCTGAGCAAGCTCAATGTTCGGACCACATAGGAAACACAGTAGAGTAGAATTGTGCTCTTTTCTCAAAAGCAGAGTGTGTTTCTTGTAAGGCGAGCTAGCGTTTGTTTCCCAGTCCTAAATGGAGTGGAATCCCATGCAGTTTCTGGTCCTATGAGCAAGAGTTGTTTTCTGGTAAGGAAAGTCACTATTGCCCTCCCATTGCCATAAACAGGACAAATAGCACTGTTGTCTGTTCCCAACATGTACAGTGTATTGGACTGAAGAGGATGTACTGTTTTGTCAGGTTCCTAAGCAGAATTGAACTAGATATGGCCTTGTGTGTAGGAAGCACAGTTCTTTTGTTCTGAGCATTTTCACTGTTCAGACCCCATAGGAAACACAGTAGAGTAGAAGAGTGCTCTTTTCTCAAAAGCAGAGTGTGTTTTTTGTAAGGCGAGCTAGCGTTTGTTTCCCAGTCCTAAATGGAGTTGAGTCACATGCAGTTTTATGTGCTACGAGCAAGAGTTGTTTTCTGGTAGGACGAGTCACTATTGTGCTCCAAATTGCCATGCACTGTGCAAATAGCACTCGCGTCTGTTCCCCGAATGCACAGTGTATTGGACTGAAGAGGAGCTACTGTGCTTGTCAGTTTCCTAAGCAGAGTTGAACTAGATATGGCCCGTGTGTGTAGGAAGCACAGTTCTTTTTTTCTGAGCAAGCTCACTGTTTGGACCCCATAGGAAACACAGTAGAGTAGAATTGTGCTCTTTTCTCAAAAGCAGAGTGTGTTTCTTGTAAGGCGAGCTAGCATTTGTTTCCCAGTCCTAAATGGAGTTGAATCCCATCCAATTTCTGGTCCTACCAGCAAGAGTTGTTTTCTGGTAAGGAAAGTAACTATTGAGCTCCCATTGCCATACACAGTGCAAATAGCACTCGCGTCTGTTCCCAGCAAATACAGTGTATCGGACTGAAGAGGTTCTACTGTTCTTGTCAGGTTCCTAAGCAGAATTGAACTAGATATGGCCGTGTGTGTAGGAAGCACAGTTCTTTTGTTCTGAGCAAGTTCACTGTTCGGACCTCTTAGGAAACACAATAGAGAGGAAGAGTGCTTTTTTCTCTAAATCAGAGAGTGTTTCTTGTAAGGCGAGCTAGTGTTTGTTTCCCAGTCCTAAATGGAGTTGAGTCACATGCAGTTTTATGTGCTACGAGCAAGAGTTGTTTTCTGGTAGGATGAGTCACTATTGAGCTCCAAATTGCCATGCACTGTGCAAATAGCACTCGCGTCTGTTCCCCGAATGTACAGTGTATTGGACTGAAGAGGAGCTACTGTGCTTGTCAGTTTCCTAAGCAGAGTTGAACTAGATATGGTCCCTGTGTGTAGGAAGCACAGTTTTTTTGTTCTGAGCAAGCTCACTGTTTGGACCCCATAGGAAACACAGTAGAGTAGAAGAGTGCTCTTTTCTCTAAAGCAGACTGTGTTTCTTGTAAGGCGAGCTAGCGTTTGTTTCCCAGTCCTAAATGGAGTGGAATCACATGCATTTTCTAGTCCTACGAGCAAGAGTTGTTTTCTGGTAAGGAAAGACACTATTGCGCTCCCATTGCCATACACAGGACAAATAGCCCTCCCGTCTGTTCCCAGCAAGTACAGTGTATTGGACTGAAGAGGAGCTACTGTTCTTGTCAGTTTCCTAAGCAGAGTTGACCTAGATATGGCCCGTGTGTGTAGGAAGCACAGTTCTTTTGTTCTGAGCAAGCTCACTGTTCTGGCCACATAGGAAACACTATAGAGTAGAAGAGTGCTCTTTACTCAAAAGCAGAGTGTGTTTCATGTAAGGCGAGCTAGCATTTGTTTCCCAGTCCTAAATGGAGTTGAATCACATGCAGTTTCTGGACCTACGAGCAAGAGTTGTTTTCTGGTAAGGAAAGTCACTATTGTGCTCCCTTTGCCATCTACGTTGCAAATAGCACTCGCGTCTGTTCCCAGCAAGTACAGTGTATCGGACTTAAGAGGAGCTACTGTTCTTGTCTGTTTCCTAAGCAGACTTGAACTAGATATGGCCCGTGTGTAGGAAGCACAGTTCTTTTGTTCTGAGCAAGCTCACTCTTCTGGCCCTATAGGAAACACAGTAGAGTAGAAGAGTGCTCTTTTCTCTAAAGCAGAGTGTGTTTCTTGTAAGGCGAGCTAGCGTTTTTTTCCCAGTCCTAAATGGAGTTGAATCACATGCAGTTTCTGATCCTACAAGCAAGGGTTGTATTATGGTAAGAAGAGTCACTATTGCGCTGCCATTGCCATACACAGGACAAATAGCACTGGCGTCTGTTCCCAGCAAGTACAGTGTATTGGACTGAAGAGGATCTACTGTTCTTGTCAGGTTTCTAAGCAGAATTGAACAAGATATGGCCGTGTGTGTAGGAAGTAAAGTTCTTTTGTTCTGAGCAAGCTCACTGTTCGGACCCCATTGGGAACACAGTAGAGTAGAAGAGTGCTCTTTTCTCAAAAGCAGAGTGTGTTTCTTGAAAGGCGAGCTAGCATTTGTTTCCCAGTCCTAAATGGAGTTGAATCACATGCAGTTTCTGGTTCCACGAGCAAGAGTTGTTTTCTGGTAAGGAAAGTCACGATTGCGCTCCCCTTGCCATATACAGTGCAAATAGCTCTCGTTTCTGTTCCCAGCAAGTACAGTGTATCAGACTGAAGAGGAGCTACTGTTCTTGTCAGTTTCCTAAGCAGAGTTGAACTAGATATGGCCCGTGTGTGTAGGAAGCACAGTTCTTATGTTCTGAGCAAGCTCACTGTTCTGGCCCTATAGGAAACAAAGTAGAGTAGAAGAGTGCTCTTTTCTCAAAAGCAGAGTGTGTTTCTTGTAAGGTGAGCTAGCTTTTGTTTCCCAGTCCTAAATGGAGTTGAATCACATGCAGTTTCTGGTCCTACGAGCAAGAGTTGTTTTATGGTAAGAAGAGTCACTATTGCGCCGGAATTGCCATACACAGGACAAATAGCACTGGCGTCTGTTCCCAGCAAGTACAGTGTATTGGACTGAAGAGGAGCTACTGTTCTTCTCAGTTTCCTCAGCAGAGTTGAACTAGATAGGGCCCGTGAGTGCAGGAAGCACAGTTCTTTTGTTCTGAGCAAGCTCACTGTTTGGACCCCATAGGAAACACAGTAGAGTAGAAGAGTGCTCTTTTCTCTAAAGCAGAGTGTGTTTCTTGTAAGGCGAGCTATCGTTTGTTTCCCAGTCCTAAATGGAGTGGAATCACATGCAGTTTCTGGTCCTACGAGCAAGAGTTGTTTGCTGGTAAGGAAAGTCACTATTGCGCGCCCGTTGCCATACACAGTGCAAATAGCCCTCCCGTCTGTTCCCAGCAAGTACAGTGTATTGGACTGAAGAGGAGCTACTGTTCTTCTCAGTTTCCTAAGCAGAGTTGAACTAGATGTGGCCCGTGTGTGTAGGAAGCACAGTTCTTTTTTCTGAGCAAGCTCACTGTTCTGGCCCTATAGGAAACACAGTAGAGTAGAAGAGTGCTCTTTTCTCAAAAGCAGAGTGTGTTTCATGTAAGGCGAGCTAGCATTTGTTTCCCAGTCCTAAATGGAGTTGAATCACATGCAGTTTCTGGTCCTACGAGCAAGAGTTGTTTTCTGGTAAGGAAAGTCACTATTGCGCTCCCATTGCCATATACAGTGCAAATAGCACATGCGTCTGTTCCCAGCAAGTACAGTGTATTGGACTGAAGAGGAGCTACTGTTCTTGTCAGTTTCCTAAGCAGAGTTGAACTAGATATGGGGCCCGTGTGTGTAGGAAGCACAGTTCTTTTGTTCTGAGCAAGCTCACTGTTCTGGCCACATAGGAAACACTATAGAGTAGAAGAGTGCTCTTTTCTCAAAAGCAGAGTGTGTTTCATGTAAGGCGAGCTAGCATTTGTTTCCCAGTCCTAAATGGAGTTGAATCACATGCAGTTTCTGGTCCTACGAGCAAGAGTTGTTTTCTGGTAAGGAAAGTCACTATTGTGCTCCCATTGCCATCCACATTGCAAATAGCACTCGCGTCTGTTCCCAGCAAGTACAGTGTATCGGACTGAAGAGGAGCTACTGTTCTTGTCAGTTTCCTAAGCAGACTTGAACTAGATATGGCCCGTGTGTAGGAAGCACAGTTCTTTTGTTCTGAGCAAGCTCACTGTTCTGGCCCTATAGGAAACACAGTAGAGTAGAAGAGTGCTCTTTTCTCTAAAGCAGAGTGTGTTTCTTGTAAGGCGAGCTAGCGTTTGTTTCCCAGTACTAAATGGAGTTGAATCACATGCAGTTTCTGGTCCTACGAGCAAGGGTTGTTTTATGGTAAGAAGAGTCACTATTGCGCTGCCATTTCCATACACAGGACAAATAGCACTGGCGTCTGTTCCCAGCAAGTACAGTGTATTTGACTGAAGAGGATCTACTGTTCTTGTCAGGTTCCTAAGCAGAATTGAACAAGATATGGCCGTGTGTGTAGGAAGCAAAGTTCTTTTGTTCTGAGCAAGCTCACTGTTCGGACCCCTTTGGGAACACAGTAGAGTAGAAGAGTGCTCTTTTCTCAAAAGCAGAGTGTGTTTCTTGAAAGGCGAGCTAGCATTTGTTTCCCAGTCCAAAATGGAGTTGAACCACATGCAGTTTCTGGTCCTACGAGCAAGAGTTGTTTTCTGGTAAGGAAAGTCACGATTGCGCTCCCCTTGACATACACAGTGCAAATAGCTCTCGCGTCTGTTCCCAGCAAGTACAGTGTATCAGACTGAAGAGGAGCTACTGTTCTTGTCAGTTTCCTAAGCAGAGTTGAACTAGATATGGCCCGTGTGTGTAGGAAGCACAGTTCTTATGTTCTGAGCATGCTCACTGTTCTGGCCCTATAGGAAACACAGTAGAGTAGAAGAGTGCTCTTTTCTCAAAAGCAGAGTGTGTTTTTGTAAGGCGAGCTAGCGTTTGTTTCCTAGTCCTAAATGGAGTTGAATCACATGCAGTTTCTGGTCCAACGAACAAGAGTTGTTTTCTGGTAAGGAAAGTCACTATTGCGTTCCCATTGCCCTACACAAGGCAAATAGCACTCGCGTCTTTTCCCTGCAAGTACAGTGTATTGGACTGAATAGGAGCTACTTTTCTTGTCAGTTTCCTAAGCAGAGTTGAACTAGATATGGTCCGTGTGTGTAGGAAGCACAGTTCTTTTGTTCTGAGCAAGCTCACTGTTTTGACCCCATAGGAAACACAGTAGAGTAGAAGAGTGCTCTTTTCTCTAAAGTAGAGTGTGTTTCTTGTAAGGCGAGCTAGCGTTTGTTTCCCAGTCCTAAATGGAGTGGAATCACATGCAGTTTCTGGTCCTACGAGCAAGAGTTGTTTTCTGGTAATGAAAGTCACTATTGCGCTCCCATTGCCATACACAGTGCAAATAGCTCTCGCGTATGTTCCCAGCAAGGACAGTGCATCAGACTGAAGAGGAGCTACTGTTCTTGTCAGTTTCCTAAGCAGAGTTGAACTAGATATTGCCCGTGTGTGTAGGAAGCACAGTACTTACGTTCTGAGCAAGTTCACTGTTCTGGCCCTATAGGAAACACAGTAGAGTAGAAGAGTGCTCTTTTCTCTAAAGCAGAGTGTGTTTCTTGGAAGTCGAACTAGCGTTTGATTCCCAGTCCTAAATGGAGTTGAGTCACATGCAGTTTTTTGTCCTACGAGCAAGAGTTGTTTTCTGGTAAGACAAGTCACTATTGTGCTCCAACTGCCATACACAGTGCAAATAGCACTCGTGTCTGTTCCCCGCAAGTAGAGTGTATTGGACTGAAGATGATCTACTGTTCATGTCAGTTTCCTAAGCAGAGTTGAACTAGATATGGCCCGTGTGTGTAGAAATTACAGTTCTTTTGTTCTGAGCAAGCTCACTGTTCGTACCCCATAGGAAACGAAGTATAGTAGAAGAGTGTTCTTTTCTCAAAAGCAGAGTGTGTTTCATGTAAGGCGAGCTAGCGTTTGTTTCCCAGTCCTAAATGGAGTTGAATCACATGCAGTTTCTGGTCCTACGAGCAAGAGTTGTTTTCTGGTAAGGAAATTCACTATTGTGCTCCCATTGCCATACACAGTGCAAATAGCACTCGTGTCTGTTCTTAGCAAGTACAGTGTATCGGACTGAAGAGGAGCTACTGTTCTTGTCAGTTTCCTAAGCAGAGTTGAACTAGTTATGGCCCGTTTGTAGGAAGCACAGTTCTTTTGTTCTTAGCAAGCTCACTGTTCTGGCCCTATAGGAAACACAGTAGAGTAGAAGAGTGCTCTTTTCTCTAAAGCAGAGTGTGTTTCTTGTAAGGCGAGCTAGCGTTTGTTTCCCAGTCCTAAATGGAGTTGAATCCCATGCAGTTTCTGGTCTTACGAGCAAGAGTTGTTTTATGGTAAGAAGAGTCACTATTGCGCTGCCATTGCCATACACAGGACAAATAGCACTGGCGTCTGTTCCCAGCAAGTACAGTGTATTGGATTGAGGAGGAGCTACTGTTTTTGTCTGTTTCCTAAGCAGAGCTGACTAGATATGGTCCGTGTGTGTAGGAAGCACAGTTCTTTTGTTCTGAGCAAGCTCACTGTTTGGACCCCATAGGAAACACAGTAGAGTAGAAGAGTGATCTTTTCTCTAAAGCAGAGTGTGTTTCTTGTAAGGTGAGCTAGCGTTTGTTTCCCAGTCCTAAATGGAGTTGAATCACATGCAGTTTCTGGTCCTACGAGCAAGAGTTGTTTTCTGGTAAGAAGAGTCACTATTGCGCTGCCATTGCCATACACAGGACAAATAGCACTGTTGTCTGTTCCCAGCAGTACAGTGTATTGGACTGAAGGGGATCTACTGTTCTTGTCAGGTTCCTAAGCAGAATTGAACTAGGTGTGGTGGTGTGTGTAGGAAGCTCGTTGTTTTTTGTTCTGAGCAAGCTCACTGTTCGGACGTCATAGGAAACACAGTAGAGTAGAAGAGTGCTCTATAATCAAAAGCAGAGTGTGTTTCTTGTAAGGCGAGCTAGAGTTTGTTTCCTAGTCCTAAAAGGAGTTCAATCACAGGCAGTTTCCGGTCCTATGAGCAAGAGTTTTTTTCTGGTAAGGAAAGTTACTATTGTGCTCCCATTGCCATACACAGTGCAAATAGCACTCGCGTCTGTTCCCAGCAAGTACAGTGTATTGGACTGAATAGGAGCTACTGTTCTTGTCAGTTTCCTAAGCAGAGTTGAACTAGATATGGTCGTTGTGTGTAGGAAGCCCAGTTCTTTTGTTCTGAGCAAGCTCACTGTTTGGACCCCATAGGAAACACAGTAGAGTAGAAGAGTGCTCTTTTCTCAAAAGCAGAGTGTGTTTCTTGTAAGGAGAGCTAGCGTTTGTTTCCCAGTCCTAAATGGAGTTGAATCCCATGCAGTTTCTGGTCCTATGAGCAAGAGTTGTTTTCTGGTAAGAATAGTCAATATTGCGCTGCCATTGCCATACACAGGACAAATAGCACTGGAGTCTGTTCCCAGCAAGTACAGTGTATTGGACTGAAGAGGATCTACTGTTCTTGTCAGGTTCCTAAGCAGAGTTGAACTAGATATGGCCCGTGTGTGTAGGAAACAGAGTTCTTTTGTTCTGAGCAAGCTCACTGTTCGGACCCCATAGGAAACACAGTAGAGTAGAAGAGTGCTCTTTTCTCTAAAGCAGAGTGTGTTTCTTGTAAGGCGAGCTAGCCTTTGTTTCCCAGTCCTAAATGCAGTGGAATAACATGCAGTTTCTGGTCCTACGAGCAAGAGTTGTTTTCTGGTAAGGAAAGTCACTATGGCGCTCCCATTGCCATACACAGTGCAAATAGCCCTCCTGTCTGTTCCCAGCAAGTACAGTGTATTGGACTGAAGAGGAGCTACTGTTCTTGTCAGTTTCCTAAGCAGAGTTGAACTAGGTATGGCCCGTTTGTGTAGGAAGCACAGTTCTTTTGTTCTGAGCAAGCTCACTGTTCTGGCCACATAGGAAACACTATAGAGTAGAAGAGTGCTCTTTACTCAAAAGCAGAGTGTGTTTCATGTAAGGCGAGCTAGCATTTGTTTCCCAGTCCTAAATGGAGTTGAATCACATGCAGTTTCTGGTCCTATGAGCAAGAGTTGTTTTCTGGTAAGGAAAGTCACTATTGTGCTCCCATTGCCATCCACATTGCAAATAGCACTCGCGTCTGTGCCCAGCAAGTAAAGTGTATTGGACTGAAGAGGATCTACTGTTCTTGTCAGGTTCCTAAGCAGAATTGAACAAGATATGGCCGTGTGTGTAGGAAGCAAAGTTCTTTTGTTCTGAGCAAGCTCACTGTTCGGATCCCATTGGGAACACAGTAGAGTAGAAGAGTGCTCTTTTCTCAAAAGCAGAGTGTGTTTCTTGAAAGGCGAGCTAGCATTTGTTTCCCAGTCCAAAATGGAGTGGAATCACATGCAGTTTCTGCTCCTACGAGCAAGAGTTGTTTTCTGGTAAGGAAAGTCACGATTGTGCTCCCCTTGCCATACACAGTGCAAATAGCACTCCCGTCTGTTCCCAGCAAGTACAGTGTATCAGACTGAAGAGGAGCTACTGTTCTTGTCAGTTTCCTAAACAGAGTTGAACTAGATATGGCCCGTTTGTGTAGGAAGCACAGTTCTTTTGTTCTGAGCAAGCTCACTGTTCTGGCCACATAGGAAACACTATAGAGTAGAATAGTGCTCTTTTCTCTAAAGCAGAGTGTGTTTCTTGTAAGGCGAGCTAGCGTTTTTTTCCCAGTCCTAAATGGAGTTGAATCACATGCAGTTTCTGGTCCTATGAGCAAGGGTTGTTTTATGGTAAGAAGAGTCACTATTGCGCTGCCATTGCCATACACAGGACATATAGCACTGGCGTCTGTTCCCAGCAAGTACAGTGTATTGGACTGAAGAGGATCTACTGTTCTTGTCAGGTTCCTAAGCAGAATTGAACAAGATATGGCCGTGTGTGTAGGAAGCAAAGTTCTTTTGTTCTGAGCAAGCTCACTGTTCGGAATCCATTGGGAACACAGTAGAGTAGAAGAGTGCTCTTTTCTCAAAAGCAGAGTGTGTTTCTTGAAAGGCGAGCTAGCATTTGTTTCCCAGTCCAAAATGGAGTGGAATCACATGCAGTTTCTGCTCCTACGAGCATGAGTTGTTTTCTGGTAAGGAAAGTCACGATTGCGCTCCCCTTGCCATACACAGTGCAAATAGCACTCCCGTCTGTTCCCAGCAAGTACAGTGTATCAGACTGAAGAGGAGCTACTGTTCTTGTCAGTTTCCTAAACAGAGTTGAACTAGATATGGCCCGTGTGTGTAGGAATCACAGTTCTTATGTTCTGAGCAAGCTCACTGTTCTGGCCCTATAGGAAACACAGTAGAGTAGAAGAGTGCTCTTTTCTCAAAAGCAGAGTGTGTTCCATGTAAGGCGAGCTAGCATTTGTTTTGCAGTCCTAAATGGAGTTGAATCACATGTAGTTTCTGGTCCTAAGAGCAAGAGTTGTTTTCTGGTAAGGAAAGTCACTATTGCGTTCCCATTGCCATACACAGTGCAAATAGCACTCGCGTCTGTTCCCAGCAAGTACTGTGTATCGGACTGAAGAGGAGCTACTGTTCTTGTCAGTTTCCTAAGCAGAGTTGAACTAGATATGGCCCGTGTGTAGGAAGCACAGTTCTTTTGTTCTGAGCAAGCTCACTCTTCTGGCCCTACAGGAAACACAGTAGAGTCGAAGAGTGCTCTTTTCTCTAAAGCAGAGTGTGTTTCTTGTAAGGTGAGCTAGCTTTTGTTCCCCAGTCCTAAATGGAGTTGAATCACATGCAGTTTCTGGTCCTACGAGCAAGAGTTGTTTTATGGTAAGAAGAGTCACTATTGCGCTGCCATTGCCATACACAGGACAAATAGCACTGGCGTCTGTTCCCAGCAAGTAAAGTGTATTGGACTGAAGAGGATCTACTGTTCTTGTCAGGTTCCTAAGCAGAATTGAACTAGATATGGCCATGTGTGTAGGAATCACAGTTCTTTTGTTCTGAGCAAGCTCACTGTTCAGACAAAATAGGAAACACAGTAGAGTAGAAGAGTGCTCTTTTCTCAAAAGCAGAGTGTGTTTCTTGTAAGGCGAGCTAGCGTTTGTTTCCCAGTCCTAAATGGAGTTGAATCACATGCAGTTCCTGGTCCTATGAGCAAGAGTTGTTTTCTGGTAAGGAAAGTCACGATTGTGCTCCCCTTGCCATACACAGTGAAAATAGCTCTCGCGTCTGTTCCCAGCAAGTACAGTGTATCAGACTGAAGAGGAGCTACTGTTCTTGTCAGTTTCCTAAGCAGAGTTGAACTAGATATGGCCCGTGTGTGTAGGAAGCACAGTACTTATGTTCTGAGCAAGTTCACTGTTCTGGCCCTGTAGGAAACACAGTAGAGTTCAAGAGTGCTCTTTTCTCAAAAGCAGAGTGTGTTTTTGTAAGGCGAGCTAGCGTTTGTTCTCTAGTCCTAAATAGAGTTGAATCACATGCAGTTTCTGGTCCTATGAACAAGAGTTGTTTTCTGGTAAGGAAAGTCACTATTGCGCTCCCATTGCCCTACACAAGGCAAATAGCACTAGCGTCTTTTCCCAGCAAGTACAGTGTATTGGACTGAATAGGAGCTACTGTTTGTTAGTTTACAAAGCAGAGTTGAACTAGGTATGGTCCGTGTGTGTAGGAAGAACAGTTGTTTTATTCTGAGCAAGCTCACTGTTTGGACCCCATAGGAAACACAGTAGAGTAGAAGAGTGCTCTTTTCTCTAAAGCAGAGTGTGTTTCTTGGAAGTCGAGCGAGCGTTTGATTCCCAGTCCTAAATGGAGTTGAGTCACATGCAGTTTTTTGTCCTACGAGCAAGAGTTGTTTTCTGGTAAGACAAGTCACTATTGTGCTCCAACTGCCATACACAGTGCAAATAGCACTCGTGTCTGTTCCCCGCAAGTAGAGTGTATTGGACTGAAGAGGATCTACTGTTCTTGTCAGTTTCCAAAGCAGAGTTGAACTAGATATGGCCCGTGTGTGTAGAAATTACAGTTCTTTTGTTCTGAGCAAGCTCACTGTTCGTACCCCATAGGAAACACAGTAGAGTAGAAGAGTGCTCTTTTCTCAAAAGCAGAGTGTGTTTCATGTAAGGCGAGCTAGCATTTGTTTCCCAGTCCTAAATGGAGTTGAATCACATGCAGTTTCTGGTCCTATGAGCAAGAGTTGTTTTCTTGTAAGGAAAGTCACCATTGCGCTCCCATTGCCATACACAGTGGAAATAGCACTCGCGTCTGTTCCCAGCAAGTACAGTGTATCGGACTGAAGAGGAGCTACTGTTCTTGTCAGTTTCCTAAGCAGAGTTGAACTAGTTATGGCCCGTGTGTAGGAAGCACAGTTCTTTTGTTCTGAGCAAGCTCACTGTTCTGACCCTATAGGAAACACAGAAGAGTAGAAGAGTGCTCTTTTCTCTAAAGCAGAGTGTGTTTCTTGTAAGGCGAGGTAGCGTTTTTTTCCCAGTCCTAAATGGAGTTGAATCACATGCAGTTTCTAGTCCTACGAGCAAGAGTTGTTTTATGGTAAGAAGAGTCACTATTGCGCTGCCATTGCCATACACAGGAAAAATAGCACTGGCGTCTGTTCCCAGCAAGTACAGTGTATCAGACTGAAGAGGATCTACTGTTCTTCTCAGGTTCCTAAGCAGAACTGAACTAGATATGGCCGTGTGTGTAGGAAGCACAGTTCTTTTGTTCTGAGCAAGCTCACTGTTTGGACCCCATAGGAAACACAGTAGAGTAGAAGAGTGCTCTTTTCTCAAAAGCAGAGTGTGTTTCTTGTAAGGCGAGCTAGCGGTTGTTTCCCAGTCCTAAATGGAGTTGAATCACATGCAGTTTCTGGTCCTAAGAACAAGAGTTGTTTTCTAGTAAGGAATGTCACTATTGCGCTCCTCTTGGCATACACAGTGCAAATAGCTCTCTCGTCTGTTCCCAGCAAGTACAGTGTATCGGACTGAAGAGGAGCTACGATTCTTGTCAGTTTCCTAAGCAGAGTTGAACTAGATATGGCCCGTGTGTGTAGGAAGCATAGTTCTTTTGTTCTGAGCAAGCTCACTGTTCTGGCCCCATAGGAAACACAGTAGAGTAGAAGAGTACTCTTTACTCAAAAGCAGAGTGTGTTTCATGTAAGGCGAGCTAGCATTTGTTTCCCAGTCCTAAATGGAGTTGAATAACATGCAGTTTCTGGTCCTATGAGCAAGAGTTGTTTTCTGGTAAGGAAAGACACTATTGTGCTCCCATTGCCATCCACAGTGCAAATAGCACTCGCCTCTGTTCCCAGCAAGTACAGTGTATCGGACTGAAGAGGAGCTACTGTTCTTGTCAGTTTCCTAAGCAGAGTTGAACTAGATATGGCCGTGTGTGTAGGAAGCACAGTTCTTTAGGTCTGAGCAAGCTCACTGTTCGGAACCCATAGGAAACACAGTAGAGTAGAAGAGTGCTCTTTTCTCTAAAGCAGAGTGTGTTTCTTGTAAGGCGAGCTAGCGTTTGTTTCCCAGTCCTAAATGGAGTTGAATCACATGCAGTTTCTGGTCCTACGAGCAAGAATTGTTTTTTGGTAAGAAGAGTCACTATTGCGCTGCCATTGCCATACACAGGACAAATAGCACTGGCGTCTGTTCCCAGCAAGTACAGTGTATTGGACGAAAGAGAATCTACTGTTCTTGTCAGGTTCCTAATCAGACTTGAACTAGATATGGCCGTGTGTCTAGGAAGCACAGTTTTTTTGTTCTGAGCAAGCTCACTGTTCGGACCCCATAGGGAACACAGTAGAGTAGAAGAATGCTCTTTTCTCTAAAGCAGAGTGTGTTTCTTGTAAGGCGAGCTCGCGTTTGTTTTACAGCCCTAAATGGAGTTGTCACAGGCAGTTTTTGGTCCTACGAGCAAGAGTTGTTTTCTGTTAAGAAGAGTCACTATTGTGCTCCAAATCCAATACACAGTGCAAATAGCACTCGCGTCTGTTCCCAGCAAGTACAGTGTATTGGACTGAAGAGGAGCTACTGTTCTTCTCAGTTTCCTAAGCAGAGTTGAACTAGATATGGCCCGTGTGTAGGAAGCACAGTTCTTTTGTTCTGAGCAAGCTCACTGTTCTGGCCCTATAGGAAACACAGTAGAGTAGAAGAGTGCTCTTTTCTCTAAAGCAGAGTGTGTTTCTTGTAAGGCGAGCTAGCGTTTGTTTCCCAGTCCTAAATGGAGTTGTATCACATGAAGTTTCTGGTCCTACGAGCAAGAGTTGTTTTCTGGTAAGGAAAGTAACTATTGAGCTCCCATTGCCATACACAGTGCAAATAGCACTCGCGTCTGTTCCCAGCAAATACAGTGTATCAGACTGAAGAGGAGCTACTGTTCTTGTCAGTTTCGTAAGCAGAGTTGAACGAGATATGGTCGGTGTGTGTAGGAAGCACAGTTCTTTGGTTCTGAGCAAGCTCACTGTTCGGACCCCATAGGAAACACAGTAGAGTAGAATTGTGCTCTTTTCTCAAAAGCAGAGTGTGTTTCTTGTAAGTTGAGCTAGCGTTTGTTTCCCAGTCCTAAATGGAGTTGAATCACATGCAGTTTCTGTTCCTACGAGCAAGAGTTGTTTTCTGGTAAGGAAAGTAACTATTGAGCTCCCATTGCCATACACAGTGCAAATAGCACTCGCGTCTGTTCCCAGCAAATACAGTGTTTCGGACTGAAGAGGAGCTGCTGTTCTTGTCCGTTTCCTAAGCAGAGTTGAACTAGATATGTTCTGTGTGTGTAGGAAGCACAGTTCTTTTTTTCTGAGCAAGCTCACTGTTCTGCCCCTATAGGAAACACAGTAGAGTAGAAGAGTGCTCTTTTCTCTAAAGCATAGTGTGTTTCTTGTAAGGTGAGCCTGCTTTTGTTTCCAAGTCCTAAACGGAGTTGAATCACATGCAGTTTCTGGTCCTACGAGCAAGAGTTGTTTTATGGTAAGAAGAGTCACTATTGCGCTGGAATTGCCATACACAGGACAAATAGCACTGGCGTCTGTTCCCAGCAAGTACAGTGTATTGGACTGAAGAGGATTTACTGCTCTTGTCAGGTTCCTAAGCAGAATTGAACTAGATATGGCCGTCGGTGTAGGAAGCACAGTTATTTTGTTCTGAGCAAGCTCACCGTTCGGACACCATAAGAAATCCAGTAGAGTAGAAGAGTGCTCTTTTCTCAAAAGCAGAGTGTGTTTCTTGAAAGGCGAGCTAGCATTTGTTTCCCAGTCCAAAATGGAGTTGAATCACATGCAGTTTCTGGTCCTAAGAGCAAGAGTTGTTTTCTAGTAAGGAAAGTCACGATTGCGCTCCCCTTGCCATACAGAGTGCAAATAGCTCTTGCGTCTGTTCCCAGCAAGTACAGTGTATCAGACTGAAGAGGAGCTACTGTTCTTGTCAGTTTCCTAAGCAGAGTTGAACTAGATATGGCCCGTTTGTAGGAAGCACAGTTCTTTTGTTCTGAGCAAGCTCACTGTTCTGGCCCTATAGGAAACACAGTAGAGTAGAAGAGTGCTCTTTTCTCTAAAGCAGAGTGTGTTTCTTGTAAGGTGAGCTAGCGTTTGTTTCCCAGTCCTAAATGGAGTTGAATCACATTCAGTTTCTAGTCCTACGAGCAAGACTTGTTTTATGGTAAGAAGAGTCACTATTGCGCTGCCATTGCCATACACAGGACAAATAGCACTGGCGTCTGTTCCCAGCAAGTACAGTGTATTGGACTGAAGAGGATATACTGTTCTTGTCAGGTTCCTAAGCAGAATTAAACAAGATATGGCCGTGTGTGTAGGAAGCAAAGTTCTTTTGTTCTGAGCAAGCTCACTGTTCGGACCCCATTGGGAACACAGTAGAGTAGAAGAGTGCTCTTTTCTCTAAAGCACAGTGTGTTTCTTGGAAGTCGAGCTAGCGTTTGATTCCCAGTCCTAAATGGAGTTGAGTCACATGCAGTTTTTTGTCCTAAGAGCAAGAGTTGTTTTCTGGTAAGACAAGTCACTATTGTGCTCCAACTGCCATACACAGTGCAAATAGCACTCGTGTCTGTTCCCCGCAAGTAGAGTGTATTGGACTGAAGAGGAGCTACTGTTCTTGTCAGTTTCCTAAGCAGAGTTGAACTAGATATGGCCCGTGCGTAGGAAGCACAGTTCTTTAGTTCTGAGCAAGCTCACTGTTCTGGCCCTATAGGAAACACAGTAGAGTAGAAGAGTGCTCTTTTCTCTAAAGCAGAGTGTGTTTCTTGTAAGGCGAGCTCGCGTTTGTTTTACAGCCCTAAATGGAGTTGTCACAGGCAGATTTTGGTCCTACGAGCAAGAGTTGTTTTCTGTTAAGAAGAGTCACTATTGTGCTCCAAATGCAATACACAGTGCAAATAGCACTCGCGTCTGTTCCCAGCAAGTACAGTGTATTGGACTGAAGAGGAGCTACTGTTCTTGTCAGTTTCCTAAGCAGAGTTGAACTAGATATGGCCCGTGTGTAGGAAGCACAGTTCTTTTGTTCTGAGCAAGCTCTCTGTTCTGGCCCTATAGGAAACACAGTAGAGTAGAAGAGTGCTCTTTTCTCTAAAGCAGAGTGTGTTTCTTGTAAGGCGAGCTAGCGTTTGTTTCCCAGTCCTAAATGGAGTTGTATCACATGCAGTTTCTGGTCCTACGAGCAAGAGTTGTTTTCTGGTAAGGAAAGTAACTATTGAGCTCCCATTGCCATACACAGTGCAAATAGCACTCGCGTCTGTTCCCAGCAAATACAGTGTATCGGACTGAAGAGGAGCTACTGTTCTTGTCAGTTTCGTAAGCAGAGTTGAACGAGATATGGTCGGTGTGTGTAGGAAACACAGTTCTTTGGTTCTGAGCAAGCTCACTGTTCGGACCCCATAGGAAACACAGTAGAGTAGAATTGTGCTCTTTTCTCAAAAGCAGAGTGTGTTTCTTGTAAGGCGAGCTAGCGTTTGTTTCCCAGTCCTAAATGGAGTTGAATCACATGCAGTTTCTGTTCCTACGAGCAAGAGTTGTTTTCTGGTAATGAAAGTAACTATTGAGCTCCCATTGCCATACACAGTGCAAATAGCACTCGCGTCTGTTCCCAGCAAATACAGTGTTTCGGACTGAAGAGGAGCTGCTGTTCTTGTCAGTTTCCTAAGCAGAGTTGAACTAGAAATGTTCGGTGTGTGTAGGAAGCACAGTTCTTTTTTTCTGAGCAAGCTCACTGTTCTGGCCCTATAGGAAACACAGTAGAGTAGAAGAGTGCTCTTTTCTCTAAAGCAGAGTGTGTTTCTGGTAAGGTGAGCTAGCTTTTGTTTCCCAGTCCTAAATGGAGTTGAATCACATGCAGTTTCTGGTCCTACGAGCAAGAGTAGTTTTATGGTAAGAAGAGTCACTATTGCGCTGGAATTGCCATACACAGGACAAATAGCACTGGCGTCTGTTCCCAGCAAGTACAGTGTATTGGACTGAAGAGGATTTAATGCTCTTGTCAGGTTCCTAAGCAGAATTGAACTAGATATGGCCGTCGGTGTAGGAAGCACAGTTCTTTTGTTCTGAGCAAGCTCACAGTTCGGACACCATAAGAAACCCAGTAGAGTAGAAGAGTGCTCTTTTCTCAAAAGCAGAGTGTGTTTCTTGAAAGTCTAGCTAGCATTTGTTTCCCAGTCCAAAATGGAGTTGAATCACATGCAGTTTCTGGTCCTAAGAGCAAGAGTTGTTTTCTGGTAAGGAAAGTCACGATTGCGCTCCCCTTGCCATACACAGTGAAAATAGCTCTCGCGTCTGTTCCCAGCAAGTACAGTGTATCAGACTGAAGAGGAGCTACTGTTCTTGTCAGTTTCCTAAGCAGAGTTGAACTAGATATGGCCCGTGTGTGTAGGAATCACAGTTCTTATGTTCTGAGCAAGCTCACTGTTCTGGCCCTATAGGAAACACAGTAGAGTTCAAGAGTGCTCTTTTCAAAAAAGCAGAGTGTGTTTTTGTAAGGCGAGCTAGCGTTTTTTTCCCAGTCCTAAATGGAGTTGAATCACATGCAGTTTCTGGTCCTATGAACAATAGTTGTTTTCTGGTAAGGAAAGTCACTATTGCGCGCCCGTTGCCCTACACAAGGCAAATAGCACTAGCGTCTTTTCCCAGCAAGTACAGTGTATTGGACTGAATAGGAGCTACTGTTTTGTCAGTTTACTAAGCAGAGTTGAACTAGATATGGTACGTGTGTTTAGGAAGAACAGTTCTTTTATTCTGAGCAAGCTCACTGTTTGGACCCCATAGGAAACACAGTAGAGTAGAAGAGTGCTCTTTTCTCTAAAGCAGAGTGTGTTTCTTGTAAGGTGAGCTAGCGTTTGATTCCCAGTCCTAAATGGAGTTGAGTCACATGCAGTTTTTTGTCCTAAGAGCAAGAGTTGTTTTCTGGTAAGACAAGTCACTATTGTGCTCCAACTGCCATACACAGTGCAAATAGCACTCGTGTCTGTTCCCCGCAAGTAGAGTGTATTGGACTGAAGAGGATCTACTGTTCTTGTCAGTTTCCTAAGCAGAGTTGAACTAGATATGGCCCGTGTGTAGAAATTACAGTTCTTTTGTTCTGAGCAAGCTCACTGTTCGTACCCCATAGGAAACACAGTAGAGTAGAAGAGTGCTCTTTTCTCAAAAGCAGAGTGTGTTTCATGTAAGGCGAGCTAGCATTTGTTTCCCAGTCCTAAATGGAGTTGAATCACATGCAGTTTCTGGTCCTACGAGCAAGAGTTGTTTTCTTGTAAGGAAAGTCACTATTGCGCTCCCATTGCCATACACAGTGCAAATAGCACTCGCGTCTGTTCCCAGCAAGTACAGTGTATCGGACTGAAGAGGAGCTACTGTTCTTGTCAGTTTCCTAAGCAGAGTTGAACTAGTTATGCCCCGTGTGTAGGAAGCACAGTTCTTTTGTTCTGAGCAAGCTCACTGTTCTGACCCTATAGGAAACACAGTAGAGTAGAAGAGTGCTCTTTTCTCTAAAGCAGAGTGTGTTTCTTGTAAGGCGAGCTAGCGTTTTTTTCCCAGTCCTAAATGGAGTTGAATCACATGCAGTTTCTAGTCCTACGAGCAAGAGTTGTTTTATGGTAAGAAGAGTCACTATTGCGCTGCCATTGCCATACACAGGAAAAATAGCACTGGCGTCTGTTCCCAGCAAGTACAGTGTATCAGACTGAAGAGGATATACTGTTCTTCTCAGGTTCCTAAGCAGAACTGAACTAGATATGGCCGTGTGTGTAGGAAGCACAGTTCTTTTGTTCTGAGCAAGCTCACTGTTTGGACCCCATAGGAAATACAGTAGAGTAGAAGAGTGCTCTTTTCTCAAAAGCAGAGTGTGTTTCTTGTAAGGCGAGCTAGCGGTTGTTTCCCAGTCCTAAATGGAGTTGAATCACATGCAGTTTCTGGTCCTAAGAACAAGAGTTGTTTTCTAGTAAGGAATGTCACTATTGCGCTCCCCTTGGCATACACAGTGCAAATAGCTCTCTCGTCTGTTCCCAGCAAGTACAGTGTATCGGACTGAAGAGGAGCTACGATTCTTGTCAGTTTCCTAAGCAGAGTTGAACTAGATATGGCCCGTGTGTGTAGGAAGCATAGTTCTTTTGTTCTGAGCAAGCTCACTGTTCTGACCCCATAGGAAACACAGTAGAGTAGAAGAGTACTCTTTACTCAAAAGAAGAGTGTGTTTCATGTAAGGCGAGCTAGCATTTGTTTCCCAGTCCTAAATGGAGTTGAATAACATGCAGTTTCTGGTCCTATGAGCAAGAGTTGTTTTCTGGTAAGGAAAGACACTATTGTGCTCCCATTGCCATCCACAGTGCAAATAGCACTCGCCTCTGTTCCCAGCAAGTACAGTGTATCGGACTGAAGAGGAGCTACTGTTCTTGTCAGTTTCCTAAGCAGAGTTGAACTAGATATGGCCGTGTGTGTAGGAAGCACAGTTCTTTAGGTCTGAGCAAGCTCACTGTTCGGAACCCATAGGAAACACAGTAGAGTAGAAGAGTGCTCTTTTCTCTAAAGCAGAGTGTGTTTCTTGTAAGGCGAGCTAGCGTTTGTTTCCCAGTCCTAAATGGAGTTGAATCACATGCAGTTTCTGGTCCTACGAGCAAGAATTGTTTTTTGGTAAGAAGAGTCACTATTGCGCTGCCATTGCCATACACAGGACAAATAGCACTGGCGTCTGTTCCCAGCAAGTACAGTGTATTGGACGAAATGAATCTACTGTTCTTGTCAGGTTCCTAATCAGACTTGAACTAGATATGGCCGTGTGTGTAGGAAGCACAGTTTTTTTGTTCTGAGCAAGCTCACTGTTCGGACCCCATAGGGAACACAGTAGAGTAGAAGAATGCTCTTTTCTCTAAAGCAGAGTGTGTTTCTTGTAAGGCGAGCTCGCGTTTGTTTTACAGCCCTAAATGGAGTTGTCACAGGCAGTTTTTGGTCCTACGAGCAAGAGTTGTTTTCTGTTAAGAAGAGTCACTATTGTGCTCCAAATGCAATACACAGTGCAAATAGCACTCGCGTCTGTTCCCAGCAAGTACAGTGTATTGGACTGAAGAGGAGCTACTGTTCTTCTCAGTTTCCTAAGCAGAGTTGAACTAGATATGGCCCGTGTGTAGGAAGCACAGTTCTTTTGTTCTGAGCAAGCTCACTGTTCTGGCCCTATAGGAAACACAGTAGAGTAGAAGAGTGCTCTTTTCTCTAAAGCAGAGTGTGTTTCTTGTAAGGCGAGCTAGCGTTTGTTTCCCAGTCCTAAATGGAGTTGTATCACATGAAGTTTCTGGTCCTACGAGCAAGAGTTGTTTTCTGGTAAGGAAAGTAACTATTGAGCTCCCATTGCCATACACAGTGCAAATAGCACTCGCGTCTGTTCCCAGCAAATACAGTGTATCAGACTGAAGAGGAGCTACTGTTCTTGTCAGTTTCCTAAGCAGAGTTGAACTAGATATGGCCCGTTTGTAGGAAGCACAGTTCTTTTGTTCTGAGCAAGCTCACTGTTCTGGCCCTATAGGAAACACAGTAGAGTAGAAGAGTGCTCTTTTCTCTAAAGCAGAGTGTGTTTCTTGTAAGGCGAGCTAGCGTTTGTTTCCCAGTCCTAAATGGAGTTGAATCACATGCAGTTTCTAGTCCTACGAGCAAGAGTTGTTTTATGGTAAGAAGAGTCACTATTGCGCTGCCATTGCCATACACAGGACAAATAGCACTGGCGTCTGTTCCCAGCAATTACAGTGTATCGGACTGAAGAGGATCTACGGTTCTTCTCAGGTTCCTAAGCAGAATTGAACTAGATATGGCCGTGTGTGTAGGAAGCACAGTTCTTTTGTTCTGAGCAAGCTCACCTTCGGACACCATAGGAAACACAGTAGAGTAGAAGAGTGCTCTTTTCTCAAAAGCAGAGTGTGTTTCTTGTAAGGCGAGCTAGCGGTTGTTTCCCAGTCCTAAATGGAGTTGAATCACATGCAGTTTCTGGTCCTACAAACAAGAGTTGTTTTCTGGTAAGGAAAGTCACTATTGCACTCCCATTGCCATACACAGGGCAAATAGAACTCGCGTCTTTTCCGAGCAAGTACAGTGTATTGGACTGAATAGGAGCTACTGTTCTTGTCAGTTTCCTAAGCAGAGTTGAACGAGATATGGTCGGTGTGTGTAGGAAGCACAGTTCTTTGGATCTGAGCAAGCTCACTGTTCGGACCCCATAGGAAACACAATAGAGTAGAATTGTGCTCTTTTCTCAAAAGCAGAGTGTGTTTCTTGTAAGGCGAGCTAGCGTTTGTTTCCAAGTCCTAAATGGAGTTGAATCCCATGCAGTTTCTGTTCCTACGAGCAAGAGTTGTTTTCTGGTAAGGAAAGTAACTATTGAGCTCTCATTGCCATACACAGTGCAAATAGCACTCGCGTCTGTTCCCAGCAAATACAGTGTTTCCGACTGAAGAGGAGCTGCTGTTCTTGTCAGTTTCCTAAGCAGAGTTGAACTAGATATGTTCGGTGTGTGTAGGATGCACAGTTCTTTTTTTCTGAGCAAGCTCACTGTTCTGGCCCTATAGGAAACACAGTAGAGTAGAAGAGTGCTCTTTTCTCTAAAGCAGAGTGTGTTTCTTGTAAGGTGAGCTAGCTTTTGTTTCCCAGTTTTAAATGGAGTTGAATCACATGCAGTTTCTGGTCCTACGAGCAAGAGTACTTTTATGGTAAGAAGAGTCACTATTGCGCTGGAATTGCCATACACAGGACAAATAGCACTGGCGTCTGTTCCCAGCAAGTACAGTGTATTGGACTGAAGAGTATTTACTGTTCTTGTCAGGTTCCAAAGCAGAATTGAACTAGATATGGCCGTCGGTTTAGGAAGCACAGTTCTTTTGTTCTGAGCAAGCTCACTGTTCGGACACCATAAGAAACCCAGTAGAGTAGAAGAGTGCTCTTTTCTCAAAAGCAGAGTGTGTTTCTTGAAAGGCGAGCTATCATTTGTTTCCCAGTCCAAAATGGAGTTGAATCACATGCAGTTTCTGGTCCTACGAGCAAGAGTTGTTTTCTGGTAAGGAAAGTCACGATTGTGCTCCCATTGCCATCCACATTGCAAATAGCACTCGCGTCTGTTCCCAGCAAGTATAGTGTATCGGACAGAAGAGGAGCTACTGTTCTTGTCAGTTTCCTAAGCAGACTTGAACTAGATATGGCCCGAGTGTAGGAAGCACAGTTCTTTTGTTCTGAGCAAGCTCACTCTTCTGGCCCTATAGGAAACACAGTAGAGTAGAAGAGTGCTCTTTTCGCTAAAGCAGAGTGTGTTTCTTGTAAGGCGAGCTAGCGTTTTTTTCCCAGTCCTAAATGGAGTTGAATCACATGCAGTTTCTGGTCCTACGAGCAAGGGTTGTTTTATGGTAAGAAGAGTCACTATTGCACTGCCATTGCCATACACAGGACAAATAGCACTGGCGTCTGTTCCCAGCAAGTACAGTGTATTGGACTGAAGAGGATATACTGTTCTTGTCAGGTTCCTAAGCAGAATTAAACAAGATATGGCCGTGTGTGTAGGAAGCAAAGTTCTTTTGTTCTGAGCAAGCTCACTGTTCGGACCCCATTGGGAACACAGTAGAGTAGAAGAGTGCTCTTTTCTCTAAAGCACAGTGTGTTTCTTGGAAGTCGAGCTAGCGTTTGATTCCCAGTCCTAAATGGAGTTGAGTCACATGCAGTTTTTTGTCCTAAGAGCAAGAGTTGTTTTCTGGTAAGACAAGTCACTATTGTGCTCCAACTGCCATACACAGTGCAAATAGCACTCGTGTCTGTTCCCCGCAAGTAGAGTGTATTGGACAGAAGAGGATCTACTGTTCTTGTCAGTTTCCTAAGCAGAGTTGAACTAGATATGGCCCGTGTGTGTAGAAATTACAGTTCTTTTGTTCTGAGCAAGCTCACTGTTCGTACCCCATAGGAAACACAGTAGAGTAGAAGAGTGCTCTTTTCTCTAAAGCAGAGTGTGTTTCATGTAAGGCGAGCTAGCATTTGTTTCCCAGTCTTAAATGGAGTTGAATCACATGCAGTTTCTGGACCTACGAGCAAGAGTTGTTTTCTTGTAAGGAAAGTCACTATTGCGCTCCCATTGCCATACACAGTGCAAATAGCACTCGCATCTGTTCCCAGCAAGTATAGCGTATCGGACTGAAGAGGAGCTACTGTTCTTGTCAGTTTCCTAAGCAGAGTTGAACTAGTTATGGCCCGTGCGTAGGAAGCACAGTTCTTTAGTTCCGAGCAAGCTCACTGTTCTGGCCCTATAGGAAACACAGTAGAGTAGAAGAGTGCTCTTTTCTCTAAAGCAGAGTGTGTTTCTTGTAAGGCGAGCTCGCGTTTGTTTTACAGCCCTAAATGGAGTTGTCACAGGCAGATTTTGACCTACGAGCAAGAGTTGTTTTCTGTTAAGAAGAGTCACTATTGTGCTCCAAATGCAATACACAGTGCAAATAGCACTCGCGTCTGTTCCCAGCAAGTACAGTGTATTGGACTGAAGAGGAGCTACTGTTCTTGTCAGTTTCCTAAGCAGAGTTGAACTAGATATGGCCCATGTGTAGGAAGCACAGTTCTTTTGTTCTGAGCAAGCTCACTGTTCTGGCCCTATAGGAAACACAGTAGAGTAGAAGAGTGCTCTTTTCTCTAAAGCAGAGTGTGTTTCTTGTAAGGCGAGCTAGCGTTTGTTTCCCAGTCCTAAATGGAGTTGTATCACATGCAGTTTCTGGTCCTACGAGCAAGAGTTGTTTTCTGGTAAGGAAAGTAACTATTGAGCTCCCATTGCCATACACAGTGCAAATAGCACTCGCGTCTGTTCCCAGCAAATACAGTGTATCGGACTGAAGAGGAGCTACTGTTCTTGTCAGTTTCGTAAGCAGAGTTGAACGAGATATGGTCGGTGTGTGTAGGAAGCACAGTTCTTTGGTTCTGAGCAAGCTCACTGTTCGGACCCCATAGGAAACACAGTAGAGTAGAATTGTGCTCTTTTCTCAAAAGCAGAGTGTGTTTCTTGTAAGGCGAGCTAGCGTTTGTTTCCCAGTCCTAAATGGAGTTGAATCACATGCAGTTTCTGGTCCTACGAGCAAGAGTAGTTTTATGGTAAGAAGAGTCACTATTGCGCTGGAATTGCCATACAGAGGACAAATAGCACTGGCGTCTGTTCCCAGCAAGTACATTGTATTGGACTGAAGAGGATTTACTGCTCTTGTCAGGTTCCTAAGCAGAATTGAACTAGATATGGCTGTCGGTTTAGGAAGCACAGTTCTTTTGTTCTGAGCAAGCTCACAGTTCGGACACCATAAGAAACCCAGTAGAGTAGAAGAGTGCTCTTTTCTCAAAAGCAGAGTGTGTTTCTTGAAAGTCTAGCTAGCATTTGTTTCCCAGTCCAAAATGGAGTTGAATCACATGCAGTTTCTGGTTTTAAGCGCAAGAGTTGTTCTCTGGTAAGGAAAGTCACGATTGCGCTCCCCTTGCCATACACAGTGCAAATAGCTCTCGCGTCTGTTCCCAGCAAGTACAGTGTATCAGACTGAAGAGGAGCTACTGTTCTTGTCAGTTTCCTAAGCAGAGTTGAACTAGATATGGCCCGTGTGTGTAGGAATCACAGTTCTTATGTTCTGAGCAAGCTCACTGTTCTGGCACTATAGGAAACATAGTAGAGTAGAAGAGTGCTCTTTTCAAAAAAGCAGAGTGTGTTTTTGTAAGGCGAGCTAGCGTTTGTTTTCTAGTCCTAAATGGAGTTGAATCACATGCAGTTTCTGGTCCTATGAACAATAGTTGTTTTCTGGTAAGGAAAGTCACTATTGCGTGCCCGTTGCCCTACACAAGGCAAATAGCACTAGCGTCTTTTCCCAGCAAGTACAGTGTATTGGACTGAATAGGAGCTACTGTTTTGTCAGTTTACTAAGCAGAGTTGAACTAGATATGGTACGTGTGTTTAGGAAGAACAGTTCTTTTATTCAGAGCAAGCTCACTGTTTGGACCCCATAGGAAACACAGTAGAGTAGAAGAGTGCTCTTTTCTCTAAAGCAGAGTGTGTTTCTTGTAAGGCGAGCTAGCGTTTGATTCCCAGTCCTAAATGGAGTTGAGTCACATGCAGTTTTTTGTCCTACGAGCAAGAGTTGTTTTCTGGTAAGACAAGTCACTATTGTGCTCCAACTGCCATACACAGTGCAAATAGCACTCGTGTCTGTTCCCCGCAAGTAGAGTGTATTGGACTGAAAAGGATCTACTGTTCTTGTCAGTTTCCTAAGCAGAGTTGAACTAGATATGGCCCGTGTGTAGAAATTACAGTTCTTTTGTTCTGAGCAAGCTCACTGTTCGTACCCCATAGGAAACACAGTAGAGTAGAAGAGTGCTCTTTTCTCAAAAGCAGAGTGTGTTTCATGTAAGGCGAGCTAGCATTTGTTTCCCAGTCCTAAATGGAGTTGAATCACATGCAGTTTCTGGTCCTACGAGCAAGAGTTGTTTTCTTGTAAGGAAAGTCACTATTGCGCTCCCATTGCCATACACAGTGCAAATAGCACTCGCGTCTGTTCCCAGCAAGTACAGTGTATCGGACTGAAGAGGAGCTACTGTTCTTGTCAGTTTCCTAAGCAGAGTTGAACTAGTTATGCCCCGTGTGTAGGAAGCACAGTTCTTTTGTTCTGAGCAAGCTCACTGTTCTGACCCTATAGGAAACACAGTAGAGTAGAAGAGTGCTCTTTTCTCTAAAGCAGAGTGTGTTTCTTGTAAGGCGAGCTAGCGTTTTTTTCCCAGTCCTAAATGGAGTTGAATCACATGCAGTTTCTAGTCCTACGAGCAAGAGTTGTTTTATGGTAAGAAGAGTCACTATTGCGCTGCCATTGCCATACACAGGAAAAATAGCACTGGCGTCTGTTCCCAGCAAGTACAGTGTATCAGACTGAAGAGGATATACTGTTCTTCTCAGGTTCCTAAGCAGAACTGAACTAGATATGGCCGTGTGTGTAGGAAGCACAGTTCTTTTGTTCTGAGCAAGCTCACTGTTTGGACCCCATAGGAAATACAGTAGAGTAGAAGAGTGCTCTTTTCTCAAAAGCAGAGTGTGTTTCTTGTAAGGCGAGCTAGCGGTTGTTTCCCAGTCCTAAATGGAGTTGAATCACATGCAGTTTCTGGTCCTAAGAACAAGAGTTGTTTTCTAGTAAGGAATGTCACTATTGCGCTCCCCTTGGCATACACAGTGCAAATAGCTCTCTCGTCTGTTCCCAGCAAGTACAGTGTATCGGACTGAAGAGGAGCTACGATTCTTGTCAGTTTCCTAAGCAGAGTTGAACTAGATATGGCCCGTGTGTGTAGGAAGCATAGTTCTTTTGTTCTGAGCAAGCTCACTGTTCTGGCCCCATAGGAAACACAGTAGAGTAGAAGAGTACTCTTTACTCAAAAGAAGAGTGTGTTTCATGTAAGGCGAGCTAGCATTTGTTTCCCAGTCCTAAATGGAGTTGAATAACATGCAGTTTCTGGTCCTATGAGCAAGAGTTGTTTTCTGGTAAGGAAAGACACTATTGTGCTCCCATTGCCATCCACAGTGCAAATAGCACTCGCCTCTGTTCCCAGCAAGTACAGTGTATCGGACTGAAGAGGAGCTACTGTTCTTGTCAGTTTCCTAAGCAGAGTTGAACTAGATATGGCCGTGTGTGTAGGAAGCACAGTTCTTTAGGTCTGAGCAAGCTCACTGTTCGGAACCCATAGGAAACACAGTAGAGTAGAAGAGTGCTCTTTTCTCTAAAGCAGAGTGTGTTTCTTGTAAGGCGAGCTAGCGTTTGTTTCCCAGTCCTAAATGGAGTTGAATCACATGCAGTTTCTGGTCCTACGAGCAAGAATTGTTTTTTGGTAAGAAGAGTCACTATTGCGCTGCCATTGCCATACACAGGACAAATAGCACTGGCGTCTGTTCCCAGCAAGTACAGTGTATTGGACGAAATGAATCTACTGTTCTTGTCAGGTTCCTAATCAGACTTGAACTAGATATGGCCGTGTGTGTAGGAAGCACAGTTTTTTTGTTCTGAGCAAGCTCACTGTTCGGACCCCATAGGGAACACAGTAGAGTAGAAGAATGCTCTTTTCTCTAAAGCAGAGTGTGTTTCTTGTAAGGCGAGCTCGCGTTTGTTTTACAGCCCTAAATGGAGTTGTCACAGGCAGTTTTTGGTCCTATGAGCAAGAGTTGTTTTCTGTTAAGAAGAGTCACTATTGTGCTCCAAATGCAATACACAGTGCAAAAAAGCACTCGCGTCTGTTCCCAGCAAGTACAGTGTATTGGACTGAAGAGGAGCTACTGTTCTTCTCAGTTTCCTAAGCAGAGTTGAACTAGATATGGCCCGTGTGTAGGAAGCACAGTTCTTTTGTTCTGAGCAAGCTCACTGTTCTGGCCCTATAGGAAACACAGTAGAGTAGAAGAGTGCTCTTTTCTCTAAAGCAGAGTGTGTTTCTTGTAAGGCGAGCTAGCGTTTGTTTCCCAGTCCTAAATGGAGTTGTATCACATGAAGTTTCTGGTCCTACGAGCAAGAGTTGTTTTCTGGTAAGGAAAGTAACTATTGAGCTCCCATTGCCATACACAGTGCAAATAGCACTCGCGTCTGTTCCCAGCAAATACAGTGTATCAGACTGAAGAGGAGCTACTGTTCTTGTCAGTTTCCTAAGCAGAGTTGAACTAGATATGGCCCGTTTGTAGGAAGCACAGTTCTTTTGTTCTGAGCAAGCTCACTGTTCTGGCCCTATAGGAAACACAGTAGAGTAGAAGAGTGCTCTTTTCTCTAAAGCAGAGTGTGTTTCTTGTAAGGCGAGCTAGCGTTTGTTTCCCAGTCCTAAATGGAGTTGAATCACATTCAGTTTCTAGTCCTACGAGCAAGAGTTGTTTTATGGTAAGAAGAGTCACTATTGCGCTGCCATTGCCATACACAGGACAAATAGCACTGGCGTCTGTTCCCAGCAATTACAGTGTATCGGACTGAAGAGGATCTACGGTTCTTCTCAGGTTCCTAAGCAGAATTGAACTAGATATGGCCGTGTGTGTAGGAAGCACAGTTCTTTTGTTCTGAGCAAGCTCACCTTCGGACACCATAGGAAACACAGTAGAGTAGAAGAGTGCTCTTTTCTCAAAAGCAGAGTGTGTTTCTTGTAAGGCGAGCTAGCGGTTGTTTCCCAGTCCTAAATGGAGTTGAATCACATGCAGTTTCTGGTCCTACAAACAAGAGTTGTTTTCTGGTAAGGAAAGTCACTATTGCACTCCCATTGCCATACACAGGGCAAATAGAACTCGCGTCTTTTCCGAGCAAGTACAGTGTATTGGACTGAATAGGAGCTACTGTTCTTGTCAGTTTCCTAAGCAGAGTTGAACGAGATATGGTCGGTGTGTGTAGGAAGCACAGTTCTTTGGATCTGAGCAAGCTCACTGTTCGGACCCCATAGGAAACACAATAGAGTAGAATTGTGCTCTTTTCTCAAAAGCAGAGTGTGTTTCTTGTAAGGCGAGCTAGCGTTTGTTTCCAAGTCCTAAATGGAGTTGAATCCCATGCAGTTTCTGTTCCTACGAGCAAGAGTTGTTTTCTGGTAAGGAAAGTAACTATTGAGCTCCCATTGCCATACACAGTGCAAATAGCACTCGCGTCTGTTCCCAGCAAATACAGTGTTTCCGACTGAAGAGGAGCTGCTGTTCTTGTCAGTTTCCTAAGCAGAGTTGAACTAGATATGTTCGGTGTGTGTAGGATGCACAGTTCTTTTTTTCTGAGCAAGCTCACTGTTCTGGCCCTATAGGAAACACAGTAGAGTAGAAGAGTGCTCTTTTCTCTAAAGCAGAGTGTGTTTCTTGTAAGGTGAGCTAGCTTTTGTTTCCCAGTTTTAAATGGAGTTGAATCACATGCAGTTTCTGGTCCTACGAGCAAGAGTACTTTTATGGTAAGAAGAGTCACTATTGCGCTGGAATTGCCATACACAGGACAAATAGCACTGGCGTCTGTTCCCAGCAAGTACAGTGTATTGGACTGAAGAGTATTTACTGTTCTTGTCAGGTTCCAAAGCAGAATTGAACTAGATATGGCCGTCGGTTTAGGAAGCACAGTTCTTTTGTTCTGAGCAAGCTCACTGTTCGGACACCATAAGAAACCCAGTAGAGTAGAAGAGTGCTCTTTTCTCAAAAGCAGAGTGTGTTTCTAGAAAGGCGAGCTAGCATTTGTTTCCCAGTCCAAAATGGAGTTGAATCACATGCAGTTTCTGGTCCTACGAGCAAGAGTTGTTTTCTGGTAAGGAAAGTCACGATTGTGCTCCCATTGCCATCCACATTGCAAATAGCACTCACGTCTGTTCCCAGCAAGTATAGTGTATCGGACAGAAGAGGAGCTACTGTTCTTGTCAGTTTCCTAAGCAGACTTGAACTAGATATGGCCCGAGTGTAGGAAGCACAGTTCTTTTGTTCTGAGCAAGCTATCTCTTCTGGCCCTATAGGAAACACAGTAGAGTAGAAGAGTGCTCTTTTCGCTAAAGCAGAGTGTGTTTCTTGTAAGGCGAGCTAGCGTTTTTTTCCCAGTCCTAAATGGAGTTGAATCACATGCAGTTTCTGGTCCTACGAGCAAGGGTTGTTTTATGGTAAGAAGAGTCACTATTGCACTGCCATTGCCATACACAGGACAAATAGCACTGGCGTCTGTTCCCAGCAAGTACAGTGTATTGGACTGAAGAGGATATACTGTTCTTGTCAGGTTCCTAAGCAGAATTAAACAAGATATGGCCGTGTGTGTAGGAAGCAAAGTTCTTTTGTTCTGAGCAAGCTCACTGTTCGGACCCCATTGGGAACACAGTAGAGTAGAAGAGTGCTCTTTTCTCTAAAGCACAGTGTGTTTCTTGGAAGTCGAGCTAGCGTTTGATTCCCAGTCCTAAATGGAGTTGAGTCACATGCAGTTTTTTGTCCTAAGAGCAAGAGTTGTTTTCTGGTAAGACAAGTCACTATTGTGCTCCAACTGCCATACACAGTGCAAATAGCACTCGTGTCTGTTCCCCGCAAGTAGAGTGTATTGGACTGAAGAGGATCTACTGTTCTTGTCAGTTTCCTAAGCAGAGTTGAACTAGATATGGCCCGTGTGTGTAGAAATTACAGTTCTTTTGTTCTGAGCAAGCTCACTGTTCGTACCCCATAGGAAACACAGTAGAGTAGAAGAGTGCTCTTTTCTCTAAAGCAGAGTGTGTTTCATGTAAGGCGAGCTAGCATTTGTTTCCCAGTCCTAAATGGAGTTGAATCACATGCAGTTTCTGGACCTACGAGCAAGAGTTGTTTTCTTGTAAGGAAAGTCACTATTGCGCTCCCATTGCCATACACAGTGCAAATAGCACTCGCATCTGTTCCCAGCAAGTATAGCGTATCGGACTGAAGAGGAGCTACTGTTCTTGTCAGTTTCCTAAGCAGAGTTGAACTAGTTATGGCCCGTGCGTAGGAAGCACAGTTCTTTAGTTCCGAGCAAGCTCACTGTTCTGGCCCTATAGGAAACACAGTAGAGTAGAAGAGTGCTCTTTTCTCTAAAGCAGAGTGTGTTTCTTGTAAGGCGAGCTCGCGTTTGTTTTACAGCCCTAAATGGAGTTGTCACAGGCAGATTTTGACCTACGAGCAAGAGTTGTTTTCTGTTAAGAAGAGTCACTATTGTGCTCCAAATGCAATACACAGTGCAAATAGCACTCGCGTCTGTTCCCAGCAAGTACAGTGTATTGGACTGAAGAGGAGCTACTGTTCTTGTCAGTTTCCTAAGCAGAGTTGAACTAGATATGGCCCGTGTGTAGGAAGCACAGTTCTTTTGTTCTGAGCAAGCTCACTGTTCTGGCCCTATAGGAAACACAGTAGAGTAGAAGAGTGCTCTTTTCTCTAAAGCAGAGTGTGTTTCTTGTAAGGCGAGCTAGCGTTTGTTTCCCAGTCCTAAATGGAGTTGTATCACATGCAGTTTCTGGTCCTACGAGCAAGAGTTGTTTTCTGGTAAGGAAAGTAACTATTGAGCTCCCATTGCCATACACAGTGCAAATAGCACTCGCGTCTGTTCCCAGCAAATACAGTGTATCGGACTGAAGAGGAGCTACTGTTCTTGTCAGTTTCGTAAGCAGAGTTGAACGAGATATGGTCGGTGTGTGTAGGAAGCACAGTTCTTTGGTTCTGAGCAAGCTCACTGTTCGGACCCCATAGGAAACACAGTAGAGTAGAATTGTGCTCTTTTCTCAAAAGCAGAGTGTGTTTCTTGTAAGGCGAGCTAGCGTTTGTTTCCCAGACCTAAATGGAGTTGAATCACATGCAGTTTCTGTTCCTACGAGCAAGAGTTGTTTTCTGGTAATGAAAGTAACTATTGAGCTCCCATTGCCATACACAGTGCAAATAGCACTCGCGTCTGTTCCCAGCAAATACAGTGTTTCGGACTGAAGAGGAGCTGCTGTTCTTGTCAGTTTCCTAAGCAGAGTTGAACTAGATATGTTCGGTGTGTGTAGGAAGCACAGTTCTTTTTTTCTGAGCAAGCTCACTGTTCTGGCCCTATAGGAAACACAGTAGAGTAGAAGAGTGCTCTTTTCTCTAAAGCAGAGTGTGTTTCTGGTAAGGTGAGCAAGCTTTTGTTTCCCAGTCCTAAATGGAGTTGAATCACATGCAGTTTCTGGTCCTACGAGCAAGAGTAGTTTTATGGTAAGAAGAGTCACTATTGCGCTGGAATTGCCATACAGAGGACAAATAGCACTGGCGTCTGTTCCCAGCAAGTACATTGTATTGGACTGAAGAGGATTTACTGCTCTTGTCAGGTTCCTAAGCAGAATTGAACTAGATATGGCCGTCGGTTTAGGAAGCACAGTTCTTTTGTTCTGAGCAAGCTCACAGTTCGGACACCATAAGAAACCCAGTAGAGTAGAAGAGTGCTCTTTTCTCAAAAGCAGAGTGTGTTTCTTGAAAGTCTAGCTAGCATTTGTTTCCCAGTCCAAAATGGAGTTGAATCACATGCAGTTTCTGGTTTTAAGAGCAAGAGTTGTTCTCTGGTAAGGAAAGTCACGATTGCGCTCCCCTTGCCATACACAGTGCAAATAGCTCTCGCGTCTGTTCCCAGCAAGTACAGTGTATCAGACTGAAGAGGAGCTACTGTTCTTGTCAGTTTCCTAAGCAGAGTTGAACTAGATATGGCCCGTGTGTGTAGGAATCACAGTTCTTATGTTCTGAGCAAGCTCACTGTTCTGGCACTATAGGAAACATAGTAGAGTAGAAGAGTGCTCTTTTCAAAAAAGCAGAGTGTGTTTTTGTAAGGCGAGCTAGCGTTTGTTTTCTAGTCCTAAATGGAGTTGAATCACATGCAGTTTCTGGTCCTATGAACAATAGTTGTTTTCTGGTAAGGAAAGTCACTATTGCGTGCCCGTTGCCCTACACAAGGCAAATAGCACTAGCGTCTTTTCCCAGCAAGTACAGTGTATTGGACTGAATAGGAGCTACTGTTTTGTCAGTTTACTAAGCAGAGTTGAACTAGATATGGTACGTGTGTTTAGGAAGAACAGTTCTTTTATTCAGAGCAAGCTCACTGTTTGGACCCCATAGGAAACACAGTAGAGTAGAAGAGTGCTCTTTTCTCTAAAGCAGAGTGTGTTTCTTGTAAGGCGAGCTAGCGTTTGATTCCCAGTCCTAAATGGAGTTGAGTCACATGCAGTTTTTTGTCCTACGAGCAAGAGTTGTTTTCTGGTAAGACAAGTCACTATTGTGCTCCAACTGCCATACACAGTGCAAATAGCACTCGTGTCTGTTCCCCGCAAGTAGAGTGTATTGGACTGAAGAGGATCTACTGTTCTTGTCAGTTTCCTAAGCAGAGTTGAACTAGATATGGCCCGTGTGTGTAGAAATTACAGTTCTTTTGTTCTGAGCAAGCTCACTGTTCGTACCCCATAGGAAACACAGTAGAGTAGAAGAGTGCTCTTTTCTCAAAAGCAGAGTGTGTTTCATGTAAGGCGAGCTAGCATTTGTTTCCCAGTCCTAAATGGAGTTGAATCACATGCAGTTTCTGGTCCTACGAGCAAGAGTTGTTTTCTTGTAAGGAAAGTCACTATTGCGCTCCCATTGCCATACACAGTGCAAATAGCACTCGCGTCTGTTCCCAGCAAGTACAGTGTATCGGACTGAAGAGGAGCTACTGTTCTTGTCAGTTTCCTAAGCAGAGTTGAACTAGTTATGGCCCGTGTGTAGGAAGCACAGTTCTTTAGTTCTGAGCTAGCTCATTGTTCTGGCCCTATAGGAAACACAGTAGAGTAGAAGAGTGCTCTTTTCTCTAAAGCAGAGTGTGTTTCTTGTAAGGCGAGCTAGCGTTTTTTTCCCAGTCCTAAATGGAGTTGAATCACATGCAGTTTCTAGTCCTACGAGCAAGAGTTGTTTTATGGTAAGAAGAGTCACTATTGCGCTGCCATTGCCATACACAGGACAAATAGCACTGGCGTCTGTTCCCAGCAATTACAGTGTATCGGACTGAAGAGGATCTACTGTTCTTCTCAGGTTCCTAAGCAGAATTGAACTAGATATGGCCGTGTGTGTAGGAAGCACAGTTCTTTTGTTCTGAGCAAGCTCACTGTTCGGACACCTTAGGAATCACAGTAGAGTAGAAGAGTGCTCTTTTCTCAAAAGCAGAGTGTGTTTCTTGTAAGGCGAGCTAGCGGTTGTTTCCCAGTCCTAAATGGAGTTGAATCTCATGCAGTTTCTGGTCCTAAGAACAAGAGTTGTTTTCTAGTAAGCAAAGTCACTATTGCGCTCCCCTTGGTATACATAGTGCAAATAGCTCTCGTGTCTGTTCCCAGCAAGTACAGTGTATCGGACTGAAGAGGAGCTACTGTTCTTGTCAGTTTCCTAAGCAGAGTTGAACTAGATATGGCCCGTGTGTGTAGGAAGCACAGTTCTTTTGTTCTGAGCAAGCTCACTGTTCTGGCCCTATAGGAAACACAGTAGAGTAGAAGAGTACTCTTTACTCAAAAGCAGAGTGTGTTTCATGTAAGGCGAACTAGCGTTTGTTTCCCAGTCCTAAATGGAGTTGTATCACATGCAGTTTCTGGTTCTACGAGCAAGAGTTCTTTTCTGGTAAGGAAAGTCACTATTGCGCTCCCATTGCCATACACAGTGCAAATAGCCCTCCCGTCTGTTCCCAGCAAGTACAGTTTATTGGACTGAAGAAGAGCTACTGTTCTTCTCAGTTTCCTAAGCAGAGTTGAACTAGATATGGCCCGTGTGTGGAGGAAGCACAGTTCTTTTTTTCTGAGCAATCTCACTGTTCTGGCCATATAGGAATCACAGTAGAGTAGAAGAGTGCTCTTTTCTCAAAAGCAGAGTGTTTTTCATGTAAGGTGAGCTGGCATTTGTTTCCCAGTCGTAAATGGAGTTGAATCACATACAGTTTCTGATCCTACGAGCCAGAGTTGTTTTCTGGTAAGGAAAGTCACTATTGCGCTCCCATTGCCATATACCGTGCAAATAGCACATGCGTCTGTTCTCAGCAAGTACAGTGTATTGGACTGAAGAGGAGCTACTGTTCTTGTCAGTTTCCTAAGCAGAGTTGAAGTAGATATGGCCCGTGTTTGTAGGAAGCACAGTTCTTTTGTTCTGAGCAAGCTCACTGTTCTGGCCACATAGGAAACACTATAGAGTAGAAGAGTGCTCTTTACTCAAAAGCAGAGTGTGTTTCATGTAAGGCGAGCTAGCATTTGTTTCCCAGTCCTAAATGGAGTTGAATCACATGCAGTTTCTGGTCCTACGAGCAAGAGTTGTTTTCTGGTAAGGAAAGTCACTATTGTGCTCCCATTGCCATCCAGATTGCAAATAGCACTCGCGTCTGTTCCCAGCAAGTACAGTGTATCGGACTGAAGAGGAGCTACTGTTCTTGTCAGTTTCCTAAGCAGACTTGAACTAGATATGGCCCGTGTGTAGGAAGCACAGTTCTTTTGTTCTGAGCAAGCTCACTGTTCTGGCCCTATAGGAAACCCAGTAGAGTAGAAGAGTACTCTTTACTCAAAAGCAGAGTGTGTTTCATGTAAGGCGAACTAGCGTTTGTTTCCCAGTCCTAAATGGAGTTGTATCACATGCAGTTTCTGGTCCTACGAGCAAGAGTTCTTTTCTGGTAAGGAAAGTCACTATTGCGCTCCCATTGCCATACACAGTGCAAATAGCCCTCCCGTCTGTTCCCAGCAAGTACAGTTTATTGGACTGAAGAAGAGCTACTGTTCTTCTCAGTTTCCTAAGCAGAGTTGAACTAGATATGGCCCGTGTGTGGAGGAAGCACAGTTCTTTTTTTCTGAGCAATCTCACTGTTCTGGCCATATAGGAATCACAGTAGAGTAGAAGAGTGCTCTTTTCTCAAAAGCAGAGTGTTTTTCATGTAAGGTGAGCTGGCATTTGTTTCCCAGTCGTAAATGGAGTTGAATCACATACAGTTTCTGATCCTACGAGCCAGAGTTGTTTTCTAGTAAGGAAAGTCACTATTGCGCTCCCATTGCCATATACCGTGCAAATAGCACATGCGTCTGTTCTCAGCAAGTACAGTGTATTGGACTGAAGAGGAGCTACTGTTCTTGTCAGTTTCCTAAGCAGAGTTGAAGTAGATATGGCCCGTGTTTGTAGGAAGCACAGTTCTTTTGTTCTGAGCAAGCTCACTGTTCTGGCCACATAGGAAACACTATAGAGTAGAAGAGTGCTCTTTACTCAAAAGCAGAGTGTGTTTCATGTAAGGCGAGCTAGCATTTGTTTCCCAGTCCTAAATGGAGTTGAATCACATGCAGTTTCTGGTCCCACGAGCAAGAGTTGTTTTCTGGTAAGGAAAGTCACTATTGTGCTCCCATTGCCATCCAGATTGCAAATAGCACTCGCGTCTGTTCCCAGCAAGTACAGTGTATCGGACTGAAGAGGAGCTACTGTTCTTGTCAGTTTCCTAAGCAGAGTTGAACTAGATATGGCCCGTGTGTAGGAAGCACAGTTCTTTTGTTCTGAGCAAGCTCACTGTTCTGGCCCTATAGGAAACACAGTAGAGTAGAAGAGTGCTCTTTTCGCTAAAGCAGAGTGTGTTTCTTGTAAGGCGAGCTAGCGTTTTTTCCCAGTCCTAAATGGAGTTGAATCACATGCAGTTTCTGGTCCTACGAGCAAGGGTTGTTTTATGGTAAGAAGAGTCACTATTGCGCTGCCATTGCCATACACAGGAAAAATAGCACTGGCGTCTGTTCCCAGCAAGTACAGTGTTTCCGACTGAAGAGGAGCTGCTGTTCTTGTCAGTTTCCTAAGCAGAATTGAACTAGATATGTTCGGTGTGTGTAGGAAGCACAGTTCTTTTTTTCTGAGCAAGCTCACTGTTCTGGCCCTATAGGAAACACAGTAGAGTAGAAGAGTGCTCTTTTCTCTAAAGCAGAGTGTGTTTCTTGTAAGGTGAGCTAGCTTTTTTTTCCCAGTCCTAAATGGAGTTGAATCACATGCAGTTTCTGGTCCTACGAGCAAGAGTAGTTTTATGGTAAGAAGAGTCACTATTGCGCTGGAATTGCCATACACAGGACAAATAGCACTGGCGTCTGTTCCCAGCAAGTACAGTGTATTGGACTGAAGAGGAGCTACTGTTCTTGTCAGGTTCCAAAGCAGAATTGAACTAGATATGGCTGTCGGTTTAGGAAGCACAGTTCTTTTGTTCTTAGCAAGCTCACTGTTCGGACACCATAAGAAACCCAGTAGAGTAGAAGAGTGCTCTTTTCTCAAAAGCAGAGTGTGTTTCTTGAAAGGCGAGCTAGCATTTGTTTCCCAGTCCAAAATGGAGTTGAATCACATGCAGTTTCTGGTCCTACGAGCAAGAGTTGTTTTCTGGTAAGGAAAGTCACGATTGTGCTCCCCTTGCCATACACAGTGCAAATAGCTCTCGCGTCTGTTCCCAGCAAGTACAGTGTATCAGACTGAAGAGGAGCTACTGTTCGTGTCAGTTTCCTAAGCAGAGTTGAACTAGATATGGCCCGTGTTTGTAGGAAGCACAGTTCTTATGTTCTGAGCAAGCTCACTGTTCTGGCCCTATAGGAAACACAGTAGAGTAGAAGAGTGCTCTTTTCTCAAAAGCAGAGTGTGTTTTTGAAAGGCGAGCTAGCGTTTGTTTCCTAGTCCTATATGGAGTTGAATCACATGCAGTTTCTGGTCCTACGAGCAAGAGTTGTTTTCTGGTAAGGAAAGTCACTATTGCGCTCCCATTGCCATACACAGTGCAAATAGCCCTCCCGTCTGTTCCCAGCAAGTACAGTGTATTGGACTGAAGAGGAGCTACTGTTCTTGTCAGTTTCCTAAGCAGAATTGAACTTGATATGGCCCGTGTATGTAGGAAGCACAGTTCTTTTTTTCTGAGCAATCTCACTGTTCTGGCCCTATAGGAATCACAGTAGAGTAGAAGAGTGCTCTTTTCTCAAAAGCAGAGTGTTTTTCATGTAAGGCGAGCTGGCATTTGTTTCCCAGTCCTAAATGGAGTTGAATCACATACAGTTTCTGATCCTACGAGCCAGAGTTGTTTTCTGGTAAGGAAAGTCACTATTGCGCTCCCATTGCCATATACTGTGCAAATAGCACATGCGTCTGTTCCCAGCAAGTACAGTGTATTGGACTGAAGAGGAGCTACTGTTCTTGTCAGTTTCCTAAGCAGAGTTGTAGTAGATATGGCCCGTGTTTGTAGGAAGCACAGTTCTTTTGTTCTGAGCAAGCTCACTGTTCTGGCCACATAGGAAACACTATAGAGTAGAAGAGTGCTCTTTACTCAAAAGCAGAGTGTGTTTCATGTAAGGCGAGCTAGCATTTGTTTCCCAGTCCCAAATGGAGTTGAATCACATGCAGTTTCTAGTCCTACGAGCAAGAGTTGTTTTCTGGTAAGGAAAGTCACTATTGTGCTCCCATTGACATCCACATTGCAAATAGCACTCGCGTCTGTTCCCAGCAAGTACAGTGTATCGGACTGAAGAGGAGCTACTGTTCTTGTCAGTTTCCTAAGCAGACTTGAACTAGATATGGCCCGTGTGTAGGAAGCACAGTTCTTTTGTTCTGAGCAAGCTCACTGTTCTGGCCCTATAGGAAACACAGTAGAGTAGAAGAGTGCTCTTTTCGCTAAAGCAGAGTGTGTTTCTTGTAAGGCGAGCTAGCGTTTTTTTCCCAGTCCTAAATGGAGTTGAATCACATGCAGTTTCTGGTCGTACGAGCAAGGGTTGTTTTATGGTAAGAAGAGTCACTATTGCGCTGCCATTGCCATACACAGGACAAATAGCACTGGCGTCTGTTCCCAGCAAGTACAGTGTATTGGACTGAAGAGGATCTACTGTTCTTGTCAGGTTCCTAAGCAGAATTAAACAAGATATGGCCGTGTGTGTAGGAAGCAAAGTTCTTTTTTTCTGAGCAAGCTCACTGTTCGGACCCCATTGGGAACACAGTAGAGTAGAAGAGTGCTCTTTTCTCAAAAGCAGAGTGTGTTTCTTGAAAGGCGAGCTAGCATTTGTTTCCCAGTCCAAAATGGAGTTGAATCACATGCAGTTTCTGGTCCTACGAGCAAGAGTTGTTTTCTGGTAAGGAAAGTCACGATTGTGCTCCCCTTGCCATAAACAGTGCAAATAGCTCTCGCGTCTGTTCCCAGCAAGTACAGTGTATCAGACTGAAGAGGAGCTACTGTTCGTGTCAGTTTCCTAAGCAGAGTTGAACTAGATATGGCCCATGTTTGTAGGAAGCACAGTTCTTATGTTCTGAGCAAGCTCACTGTTTGGACCCCATAGGAAACACAGTAGAGTAGAAGAGTGCTCTTTTCTCAAAAGCAGATTGTGTTTCTTGTAAGGCGAGCTAGCGGTTGTTTCCCAGTCCTAAATGGAGTTGAATCACATGCAGTTTCTGGTCCTAAGAACAAGAGTTGTTTTCTAGTAAGGGATGTCACTATTGCGCTCCCCTTGGCATACACAGTGCAAATTGCTCTCTCGTCTGTTCCCAGCAAGTACAGTGTATCGGACTGAAGAGGAGCTACTATTCTTGTCAGTTTCCTAAGCAGAGTTGAACTAGATATGGCCCGTGTGTGTAGGAAGCATAGTTCTTTTGTTCTGAGCAAGCTCACTGTTCTGGCCCCATAGGAAACACAGTAGAGTAGAAGAGTACTCTTTACTCAAAAGCAGAGTGTGTTTCATGTAAGGCGAGCTAGCATTTGTTTCCCAGTCCTAAATGGAGTTGAATAACATGCAGTTTCTGGTCCTATGAGCAAGAGTTGTTTTCTGGTAAGGAAAGACACTATTGTGCTCCCATTGCCATCCACAGTGCAAATAGCACTCGCCTCTGTTCCCAGCAAGTACAGTGTATCGGACTGAAGAGGAGCTACTGTTCTTGTCAGTTTCCTAAGCAGAGTTGAACTAGATATGGCCGTGTGTGTAGGAAGCACAGTTCTTTAGGTCTGAGCAAGCTCACTGTTCGGAACCCATAGGAAACACAGTAGAGTAGAAGAGTGCTCTTTTCTCTAAAGCAGAGTGTGTTTCTTGTAAGGCGAGCTAGCGTTTGTTTCCCAGTCCTAAATGGAGTTGAATCACATGCAGTTTCTGGTCCTACGAGCAAGAATTGTTTTTTGGTAAGAAGAGTCACTATTGCGCTGCCATTGCCATACACAGGACAAATAGCACTGGCGTCTGTTCCCAGCAAGTACAGTGTATTGGACGAAAGAGAATCTACTGTTCTTGTCAGGTTCCTAATCAGACTTGAACTAGATATGGCCGTGTGTGTAGGAAGCACAGTTTTTTTGTTCTGAGCAAGCTCACTGTTCGGACCCCATAGGGAACACAGTAGAGTAGAAGAATGCTCTTTTCTCTAAAGCAGAGTGTGTTTCTTGTAAGGCGAGCTCGCGTTTGTTTTACAGCCCTAAATGGAGTTGTCACAGGCAGTTTTTGGTCCTACGAGCAAGAGTTGTTTTCTGTTAAGAAGAGTCACTATTGTGCTCCAAATGCAATACACAGTGCAAATAGCACTCGCGTCTGTTCCCAGCAAGTACAGTGTATTGGACTGAAGAGGAGCTACTGTTCTTCTCAGTTTCCTAAGCAGAGTTGAACTAGATATGGCCCGTGTGTAGGAAGCACAGTTCTTTTGTTCTGAGCAAGCTCACTGTTCTGGCCCTATAGGAAACACAGTAGAGTAGAAGAGTGCTCTTTTCTCTAAAGCAGAGTGTGTTTCTTGTAAGGCGAGCTAGCGTTTGTTTCCCAGTCCTAAATGGAGTTGAATCACATGCAGTTTCTGGTCCTACGAGCAAGAATTGTTTTTTGGTAAGAAGAGTCACTATTGCGCTGCCATTGCCATACACAGGACAAATAGCACTGGCGTCTGTTCCCAGCAAATACAGTGTATCGGACTGAAGAGGACCTACTGTTCTTGTCAGTTTCGTAAGCAGAGTTGAACGAGATATGGTCGGTGTGTGTAGGAAGCACAGTTCTTTTTTTCTGAGCAAGCTCACTGTTCTGGCCCTATAGGAAACACAGTAGAGTAGAAGAGTGCTCTTTTCTCTAAAGCAGAGTGTGTTTCTTGTAAGGTGAGCTAGCTTTTGTTTCCCAGTCCTAAATGGAGTTGAATCACATGCAGTTTCTGGTCCTACGAGCAAGAGTAGTTTTATGGTAAGAAGAGTCACTAATGCGCTCACATTGCCATACACAGTGCAAATAGCCCTCCCGTCTGTTCCCAGCAAGTACAGTGTATCGGACTGAAGAGGAGCTACTGTTCTTGTCGGTTTCCTAAGCAGAGTTGAACTAGATATGGCCCGTGTGTGTAGGAAGCACAGTTCTTTTGTTCTGAGCAAGCTCACTGTTCTGGCCACATAGGAAACACTATAGAGTAGAAGAGTGCTCTTTACTCAAAAGCAGAGTGTGTTTCATGTAAGGCGAGCTAGCATTTGTTTCCCAGTCCTAAATGGAGTTGAATCACATGCAGTTTCTGGTCCTACGAGCAAGAGTTGTTTTCTGGTAAGGAAAGTCACTATTGTGCTCCCATTGCATCCACATTGCAAATAGCACTCGCGTCTGTTCCCAGCAAGTACAGTGTATCGGACTGAAGAGGAGCTACTGTTCTTGTCAGTTTCCTAAGCAGACTTGAACTAGATATGGCCCGTGTTTAGGAAGCACAGTTCGTTTGTTCTGAGCAAGCTCACTGTTCTGGCTCTATAGGAAACACAGTAGAGTAGAAGAGTGCTCTTTTCTCTAAAGCAGAGTGTGTTTCATGTAAGGCGAGCTAGCGTTTGTTTCCCAGTCCTAAATGGAGTTGTATCACATGCAGTTTCTGGTCCTATGAGCAAGAGTTGTTTTCTGGTAAGGAAAGTCACGATTGCGCTCCCCTTGCTATACACAGTGCAAATAGCTCTCGCGTCTGTTCCCAGCAAGTACAGTGTATCAGACTGAAGAAGAGCTACTGTTCTTGTCAGTTTCCTAAGCGGAGTTGAACTAGATATGGCCCGTGTGTGTAGGAAGCACAGTTCTTATGTTCTGAGCAAGTTCACTGTTCTGGCCCTATAGGAAACACAGTAGAGTAGAAGAGTGCTCTTTTCTCAAAAGCAGAGTGTGTTTTTGTAAGGCGAGCTAGCGTTTGCTTTTCAGTCCTAAATCGAGTTGCATCACATGCAGTTTCTGGTCCTATGAACAAGAGTTGTTTTCTGGTAAGGAAAGTCACTATTGCACTCCCATTGCCCTACACAAGGCAAATAGCCCTCGCGTCTTTTCCCAGCAAGTACAGTGTATTGGACTGAACAGGAGCTACTGTTCTTGTCAGTTTCCTAAGCAGAGTTGAACTAGACATGGTCCGTGTGTAGGAAGCACAGTTCTTTTGTTCTGAGCAAGCTCACTGTTCGGACCCCATAGGAAACACAGTGGAGTAGAAGAGTGCTCTTTTCTCTAAAGCAGAGTGTGTTTCTTGTAAGGCGTGCTAGCGTTTGTTTCCCAGTCCTAAATGCAGTGGAATAACATGCAGTTTCTGTTCCTACGAGCAAGAGTTGTTTTTTGGTAAGGAAAGTCACTATTGCGCTCCCATTGCCATACACAGTGCAAATAGCCCTCCCGTCTTTTCACAGCAAGTACAGTGTATTGGACTGAAGAGGAGCTACTGTTCTTCTCAGTTTCCTAAGCAGAGTTGAACTAGATATGGCCCGTGAGTGTAGGAAGCACAGTTCTTATGTTCTGAGCAAGCTCACTGTTCTGGCCCTATAGGAAACACAGTAGAGTAGAAGAGTGCTCTTTTCTCAAAAGCAGAGTGTGTTTCATGTAAGGCGAGCTAGCATTTGTTTCGCAGTCCTAAATGGAGTTGAATTACATGCAGTTTCTGGTTCTAAGAGCAAGAGTTGTTTTCTGGTAAGGAAAGTCACTATTGCGTTCCCATTGCCGTACACAGTGCAAATAGCACTCGCCTCTGTTCCCAGCAAGTACAGTGTATCGGCCTGAAGAGGATCTACTTTTCTTGTCAGTTTTCTAAGCAGAGTTGAACTAGATATGGCCCGTGTGTGTAGGAAGCACAGTTCTTTTGTTCTGAGCAAGCTCACTGTTCTGGCCCTATAGGAAACACAGTAGAGTAGAAGAGTGCTCTTTTCTCTAAAGCAGAGTGTGTTTCTTGTAAGGTGAGCTAGCTTTTGTTTCCCAGTCCTAAATGGAGTTGAATCACATGCAGTTTCTGGTCCTACGAGCAAGAGTTGTTTTATGGTAAGAAGAGTCACTATTGCGCTGGAATTGCCATAAACAGGACAAATAGCACTGGCGTCTGTTCCCAGCAAGTACAGTGTATTGGACGGAAGAGGAGCTACTGTTCTTCTCAGTTTCCTCAGCAGAGTTGAACTAGATAGGGCCCGTGAGTGCAGGAAGCACAGTTCTTTTGTTCTGAGCAAGCTCACTGTTTGGACCCCATAGGAAACACAGTAGAGTAGAAGAGTGCTCTTTTCTCTAAAGCAGAGTGTGTTTCTTGTAAGGCGAGCTATCGTTTGTTTCCCAGTCCTAAATGGAGTGGAATCACATGCAGTTTCTGGTCCTACGAGCAAGAGTTGTTTGCTGGTAAGGAAAGTCACTATTGGGCGCCCGTTGCCATACACAGTGCAAATAGCCCTCCCGTCTGTTCCCAGCAAGTACAGTGTATCGGACTGAAGAGGAGCTACTGTTCTTGTCAGTTTCCTAAGCATACTTGAACTAGATATGGCCCGTGTGTAGGAAGCACAGTTCTTTTGTTCTGAGCAAGCTCACTGTTCTGGCCCTATAGGAAACACAGTAGAGTAGAAGAGTGCTCTTTTCTCTAAAGCAGAGTGTGTTTCTTTTAAGGCGAGCTAGCGTTTGTTTCCCAGTCCTAAATGGAGTTGAATCACATGCAGTTTCTGGTCCTACGAGCAAGGGTTGTTTTATGGTAAGAAGAGTCACTATTGCGCTGCCATTTCCATACACAGGACAAATAGCACTGGCGTCTGTTCCCAGCAAGTACAGTGTATTTGACTGAAGAGGATCTACTGTTCTTGTCAGGTTCCTAAGCAGAATTGAACAAGATATGGCCGTGTGTGTAGGAAGCAAAGTTCTTTTGTTCTGAGCAAGCTCACTGTTCGGACCCCTTTGGGAACACAGTAGAGTAGAAGAGTGCTCTTTTCTCAAAAGCAGAGTGTGTTTCTTGAAAGGCGAGCTAGCATTTGTTTCCCAGTCCAAAATGGAGTTGAACCACATGCAGTTTCTGGTCCTACGAGCAAGAGTTGTTTTCTGGTAAGGAAAGTCACGATTGCGCTCCCATTGCCATACACAGTGCAAATAGCTCTCGCGTATGTTCCCAGCAAGTACAGTGCATCAGACTGAAGAGGAGCTACTGTTCTTGTCAGTTTCCTAAGCAGAGTTGAACTAGATATGGCCTGTGTGTGTAGCAAGCACAGTACTTACGTTCTGAGCAAGTTCACTGTTCTGGCCCTATAGGAAACACAGTAGAGTAGAAGAGTGCTCTTTTCTCTAAAGCAGAGTGTGTTTCTTGGAAGTCGAGCTAGCGTTTGATTCCCAGTCCTAAATGGAGTTGAGTCACATGCAGTTTTTTGTCCTACGAGCAAGAGTTGTTTTCTGGTAAGACAAGTCACTATTGTGCTCCAACTGCCATACACAGTGCAAATAGCACTCGTGTCTGTTCCCCGCAAGTAGAGTGTATTGGACTGAAGATGATCTACTGTTCATGTCAGTTTCCTAAGCAGAGTTGAACTAGATATGGCCCGTGTGTGTAGAAATTACAGTTCTTTTGTTCTGAGCAAGCTCACTGTTCGTACCCCATAGGAAACGAAGTATAGTAGAAGAGTGCTCTTTTCTCTAAAGCAGAGTGTGTTTCATGTAAGGCGAGCTAGCGTTTGTTTCCCAGTCCTAAATGGAGTTGAATCACATGCAGTTTCTGGTCCTACGAGCAAGAGTTGTTTTCTGGTAAGGAAATTCACTATTGTGCTCCCATTGCCATACACAGTGCAAATAGCACTCGTGTCTGTTCTTAGCAAGTACAGTGTATCGGACTGAAGAGGAGCTACTGTTCTTGTCAGTTTCCTAAGCAGAGTTGAACTAGTTATGGCCCGTGTGTAGGAAGCACAGTTCTTTTGTTCTTAGCAAGCTCACTGTTCTGGCCCTATAGGAAACACAGTAGAGTAGAAGAGTGCTCTTTTCTCTAAAGCAGAGTGTGTTTCTTGTAAGGCGAGCTAGCGTTTGTTTCCCAGTCCTAAATGGAGTTGAATCACATGCAGTTTCTGGTCCTACGAGCAAGAGTTGTTTTCTGGTAAGAAGAGTCACTATTGCGCTGCCATTGCCATACACAGGACAAATAGCACTGTTGTCTGTTCCCAGCAGTACAGTGTATTGGACTGAAGAGGATCTACTGTTCTTGTCAGGTTCCTAAGCAGAATTGAACTAGGTGTGGTGGTGTGTGTAGGAAGCTCGTTGTTTTTTGTTCTGAGCAAGCTCACTGTTCGGACGTCATAGGAAACACAGTAGAGTAGAAGAGTGCTCTATAATCAAAAGCAGAGTGTGTTTCTTGTAAGGCGAGCTAGAGTTTGTTTCCTAGTCCTAAAAGGAGTTCAATCACAGGCAGTTTCCGGTCCTATGAGCAAGAGTTTTTTTCTGGTAAGGAAAGTTACTATTGTGCTCCCATTGCCATACACAGTGCAAATAGCACTCGCGTCTGTTCCCAGCAAGTACAGTGTATTGGACTGAATAGGAGCTACTGTTCTTGTCAGTTTCCTAAGCAGAGTTGAACTAGATATGGTCGTTGTGTGTAGGAAGCCCAGTTCTTTTGTTCTGAGCAAGCTCACTGTTTGGACCCCATATGAAACACAGTAGAGTAGAAGAGTGCTCTTTTCTCAAAAGCAGAGTGTGTTTCTTGTAAGGAGAGCTAGCGTTTGTTTCCCAGTCCTAAATGGAGTTGAATCCCATGCAGTTTCTGGTCCTATGAGCAAGAGTTGTTTTCTGGTAAGAATAGTCAATATTGCGCTGCCATTGCCATACACAGGACAAATAGCACTGGAGTCTGTTCCCAGCAAGTACAGTGTATTGGACTGAAGAGGATCTACTGTTCTTGTCAGGTTCCTAAGCAGAGTTGAACTAGATATGGCCCGTGTGTGTAGGAAACAGAGTTCTTTTGTTCTGAGCAAGCTCACTGTTCGGACCCCATAGGAAACACCGTAGAGTAGAAGAGTGCTCTTTACTCTAAAGCAGAGTGTGTTTCTTGTAAGGCGAGCTAGCCTTTGTTTCCCAGTCCTAAATGCAGTGGAATAACATGCAGTTTCTGGTCCTACGAGCAAGAGTTGTTTTCTGGTAAGGAAAGTCACTATGGCGCTCCCATTGCCATACACAGTGCAAATAGCCCTCCTGTCTGTTCCCAGCAAGTACAGTGTATTGGACTGAAGAGGAGCTACTGTTCTTGTCAGTTTCCTAAGCAGAGTTGAACTAGGTATGGCCCGTTTGTGTAGGAAGCACAGTTCTTTTGTTCTGAGCAAGCTCACTTTTCTGGCCCGATAGGAAACACTATAGAGTAGAAGAGTGCTCTTTACTCAAAAGCAGAGTGTGTTTCATGTAAGGCGAGCTAGCATTTGTTTCCCAGTCCTAAATGGAGTTGAATCACATGCAGTTTCTGGTCCTATGAGCAAGATTTGTTTTCTGGTAAGGAAAGTCACTATTGTGCTCCCATTGCCATCCACATTGCAAATAGCACTCGCGTCTGTGCCCAGCAAGTACAGTGTATTGGACTGAAGAGGATCTACTGTTCTTGTCAGGTTCCTAAGCAGAATTGAACAAGATATGGCCGTGTGTGTAGGAAGCAAAGTTCTTTTGTTCTGAGCAAGCTCACTGTTCGGATCCCATTGGGAACACAGTAGAGTAGAAGAGTGCTCTTTTCTCAAAAGCAGAGTGTGTTTCTTGAAAGGCGAGCTAGCATTTGTTTCCCAGTCCAAAATGGAGTGGAATCACATGCAGTTTCTGCTCCTACGAGCAAGAGTTGTTTTCTGGTAAGGAAAGTCACGATTGCGCTCCCCTTGCCCTACACAGTGCAAATAGCACTCCCGTCTGTTCCCAGCAAGTACAGTGTATCAGACTGAAGAGGAGCTACTGTTCTTGTCAGTTTCCTAAACAGAGTTGAACTAGATATGGCCCGTTTGTGTAGGAAGCACAGTTCTTTTGTTCTGAGCAAGCTCACTGTTCTGGCCACATAGGAAACACTATAGAGTAGAATAGTGCTCTTTTCTCTAAAGCAGAGTGTGTTTCTTGTAAGGCGAGCTAGCGTTTTTTTCCCAGTCCTAAATGGAGTTGAATCACATGCAGTTTCTGGTCCTATGAGCAAGGGTTGTTTTATGGTAAGAAGAGTCACTATTGCGCTGCCATTGCCATACACAGGACAAATAGCACTGGCGTCTGTTCCCAGCAAGTACAGTGTATTGGACTGAAGAGGATCTACTGTTCTTGTCAGGTTCCTAAGCAGAATTGAACAAGATATGGCCGTGTGTGTAGGAAGCAAAGTTCTTTTGTTCTGAGCAAGCTCACTGTTCGGATCCCATTGGGAACACAGTAGAGTAGAAGAGTGCTCTTTTCTCAAAAGCAGAGTGTGTTTCTTGAAAGGCGAGCTAGCATTTGTTTCCCAGTCCAAAATGGAGTGGAATCACATGCAGTTTCTGCTCCTACGAGCAAGAGTTGTTTTCTGGTAAGGAAAGGCACGATTGCGCTCCCCTTGCCATACACAGTGCAAATAGCACTCCCGTCTGTTCCCAGCAAGTACAGTGTATCAGACTGAAGAGGAGCTACTGTTCTTGTCAGTTTCCTAAACAGAGTTGAACTAGATATGGCCCGTGTGTGTAGGAATCACAGTTCTTATGTTCTGAGCAAGCTCACTGTTCTGGCCCTATAGGAAACACAGTAGAGTAGAAGAGTGCTCTTTTCTCAAAAGCAGAGTGTCTTTCTTGTAAGGCGAGCTAGCGTTTGTTTCCCAGTCCTAAATGGAGTTGAATCACATGCAGTTTCTTGTCCTATGAGCAAGAGTTGTTTTCTGGTAAGGAAAGTCACGATTGTGCTCCCCTTGCCATACACAGTGAAAATAGCTCTCGCGTCTGTTCCCAGCAAGTACAGTGTATCAGACTGAAGAGGAGCTACTGTTCTTGTCAGTTTCCTAAGCAGAGTTGAACTAGATATGGCCCGTGTGTGTAGGAAGCACAGTACTTATGTTCTGAGCAAGTTCACTGTTCTGGCCCTATAGGAAACACAGTAGAGTTCAAGAGTGCTCTATTCTCAAAAGCAGAGTGTGTTTTTTTAAGGCGAGCTAGCGTTTGTTCTCTAGTCCTAAATAGAGTTGAATCACATGCAGTTTCTGGTCCTATGAACAAGAGTTGTTTTCTGGTAAGGAAAGTCACTATTGCGCTCCCATTGCCCTACACAAGGTAAATAGCACTAGCGTCTTTTCCTAGCAAGTACAGTGTATTGGACTGAATAGGAGCTACTGTTTGTTAGTTTACAAAGCAGAGTTGAACTAGGTATGGTCCGTGTGTGTAGGAAGAACAGTTGTTTTATTCTGAGCAAGCTCACTGTTTGGACTCCATAGGAAACACAGTAGAGTAGAAGAGTGCTCTTTTCTCTAAAGCAGAGTGTGTTTCTTGGAAGTCGAGCAAGCGTTTGATTCCCAGTCCTAAATGGAGTTGAGTCACATGCAGTTTTTTGTCCTACGAGCAAGAGTTGTTTTCTGGTAAGACAAGTCACTATTGTGCTCCAACTGCCATACACAGTGCAAATAGCACTCGTGTCTGTTCCCCGCAAGTAGAGTGTATTGGACTGAAGAGGATCTACTGTTCTTGTCAGTTTCCAAAGCAGAGTTGAACTAGATATGGCCCGTGTATGTAGAAATTACAGTTCTTTTGTTCTGAGCAAGCTCACTGTTCGTACCCCATAGGAAACACAGTAGAGTAGAAGAGTGCTCTTTTCTCAAAAGCAGAGTGTGTTTCATGTAAGGCGAGCTAGCATTTGTTTCCCAGTCCTAAATGGAGTTGAATCACATGCAGTTTCTGGTCCTATGAGCAAGAGTTGTTTTCTTGTAAGGAAAGTCACTATTGCGCTCCCATTGCCATACACAGTGGAAATAGCACTCGCGTCTGTTCCCAGCAAGTACAGTGTATCGGACTGAAGAGGAGCTACTGTTCTTGTCAGTTTCCTAAGCAGAGTTGAACTAGTTATGGCCCGTGTGTAGGAAGCACAGTTCTTTTGTTCTGAGCAAGCTCACTGTTCTGACCCTATAGGAAACACAGTAGAGTAGAAGAGTGCTCTTTTCTCTAAAGCAGAGTGTGTTTCTTGTAAGGCGAGCTAGCGTTTTTTTCCCAGTCCTAAATGGAGTTGAATCACATGCAGTTTCTAGTCCTACAAGCAAGAGTTGTTTTATGGTAAGAAGAGTCACTATTGTGCTGCCATTGCCATACACAGGAAAAATAGCACTGGCGTCTGTTCCCAGCAAGTACAGTGTATCAGACTGAAGAGGATCTACTGTTCTTCTCAGGTTCCTAAGCAGAACTGAACTAGATATGGCCGTGTGTGTAGGAAGCACAGTTCTTTTGTTCTGAGCAAGCTCACTGTTTGGACCCCATAGGAAACACAGTAGAGTAGAAGAGTGCTCTTTTCTCAAAAGCAGAGTGTGTTTCTTGTAAGGCGAGCTAGCGGTTGTTTCCCAGTCCTAAATGGAGTTGAATCACATGCAGTTTCTGGTCCTAAGAACAAGAGTTGTTTTCTAGTAAGGAATGTCACTATTGCGCTCCCCTTGGCATACACAGTGCAAATAGCTCTCTCGTCTGTTCCCAGCAAGTACAGTGTATCGGACTGAAGAGGAGCTACGATTCTTGTCAGTTTCCTAAGCAGAGTTGAACTAGATATGGCCCGTGTGTGTAGGAAGCATAGTTCTTTTGTTCTGAGCAAGCTCACTGTTCTGGCCCAATAGGAAACAAAGTAGAGTAGAAGAGTACTCTTTACTCAAAAGCAGAGTGTGTTTCATGTAAGGCGAGCTAGCATTTGTTTCCCAGTCCTAAATGGAGTTGAATAACATGCAGTTTCGGGTCCTATGAGCAAGAGTTGTTTTCTGGTAAGGAAAGACACTATTGTGCTCCCATTGCCATCCACAGTGCAAATAGCACTCGCCTCTGTTCCCAGCAAGTACAGTGTATCGGACTGAAGAGGAGCTACTGTTCTTGTCAGTTTCCTAAGCAGAGTTGAACTAGATATGGCCGTGTGTGTAGGAAGCACAGTTCTTTAGGTCTGAGCAAGCTCACTGTTCGGAACCCATAGGAAACACAGTAGAGTAGAAGAGTGCTCTTTTCTCTAAAGCAGAGTGTGTTTCTTGTAAGGCGAGCTAGCGTTTGTTTCCCAGTCCTAAATGGAGTTGAATCACATGCAGTTTCTGGTCCTACGAGCAAGAATTGTTTTTTGGTAAGAAGAGTCACTATTGCGCTGCCATTGCCATACACAGGACAAATAGCACTGGCGTCTGTTCCCAGCAAGTACAGTGTATTGGACGAAAGAGAATCTACTGTTCTTGTCAGGTTCCTAATCAGACTTGAACTAGATATGGCCGTGTGTCTAGGAAGCACAGTTTTTTTGTTCTGAGCAAGCTCACTGTTCGGACCCCATAGGGAACACAGTAGAGTAGAAGAATGCTCTTTTCTCTAAAGCAGAGTGTGTTTCTTGTAAGGCGAGCTCGCGTTTGTTTTACAGCCCTAAATGGAGTTGTCACAGGCAGTTTTTGGTCCTACGAGCAAGAGTTGTTTTCTGTTAAGAAGAGTCACTATTGTGCTCCAAATCCAATACACAGTGCAAATAGCACTCGCGTCTGTTCCCAGCAAGTACAGTGTATTGGACTGAAGAGGAGCTACTGTTCTTCTCAGTTTCCTAAGCAGAGTTGAACTAGATATGGCCCGTGTGTAGGAAGCACAGTTCTTTTGTTCTGAGCAAGCTCAGTGTTCTGGCCCGATAGGAAACACAGTAGAGTAGAAGAGTGCTCTTTTCTCTAAAGCAGAGTGTGTTTCTTGTAAGGCGAGCTAGCGTTTGTTTCCCAGTCCTAAATGGAGTTGTATCACATGAAGTTTCTGGTCCTACGAGCAAGAGTTGTTTTCTGGTAAGGAAAGTAACTATTGAGCTCCCATTGCCATACACAGTGCAAATAGCACTCGCGTCTGTTCCCAGCAAATACAGTGTATCAGACTGAAGAGGAGCTACTGTTCTTGTCAGTTTCGTAAGCAGAGTTGAACGAGATATGGTCGGTGTGTGTAGGAAGCACAGTTCTTTGGTTCTGAGCAAGCTCACTGTTCGGACCCCATAGGAAACACAGTAGAGTAGAATTGTGCTCTTTTCTCAAAAGCAGAGTGTGTTTCTTGTAAGGTGAGCTAGCGTTTGTTTCCCAGTCCTAAATGGAGTTGAATCACATGCAGTTTCTGTTCCTACGAGCAAGAGTTGTTTTCTGGTAAGGAAAGTAACTATTGAGCTCCCATTGCCATACACAGTGCAAATAGCACTCGCGTCTGTTCCCAGCAAATACAGTGTTTCGGACTGAAGAGGAGCTGCTGTTCTTGTCAGTTTCCTAAGCAGAGTTGAACTAGATATGTTCTGTGTGTGTAGGAAGCACAGTTCTTTTTTTCTGAGCAAGCTCACTGCTCTGGCCCTATAGGAAACACAGTAGAGTAGAAGAGTGCTCTTTTCTCTAAAGCAGAGTGTGTTTCTTGTAAGGTGAGCTAGCTTTTGTTTCCCAGTCCTAAATGGAGTTGAATCACATGCAGTTTCTGGTCCTACGAGCAAGAGTAGTTTTATGGTAAGAAGAGTCACTATTGCGCTGGAATTGCCATACACAGGACAAATAGCACTGGCGTCTGTTCCCAGCAAGTACAGTGTATTGGACTGAAGAGGATTTACTGCTCTTGTCAGGTTCCTAAGCAGAATTGAACTAGATATGGCCGTCGGTGTAGGAAGCACAGTTCTTTTGTTCTGAGCAAGCTCACCGTTCGGACACCATAAGAAATCCAGTAGAGTAGAAGAGTGCTCTTTTCTCTAAAGCAGAGTGTGTTTCTTGTAAGGCGAGCTAGCGTTTGTTTCCCAGTCCTAAATGGAGTTGAATCACATTCAGTTTCTAGTCCTACGAGCAAGAGTTGTTTTATGGTAAGAAGAGTCACTATTGCGCTGCCATTGCCATACACAGGACAAATAGCACTGGCGTCTGTTCCCAGCAATTACAGTGTATCGGACTGAAGAGGATCTACGGTTCTTCTCAGGTTCCTAAGCAGAATTGAACTAGATATGGCCGTGTGTGTAGGAAGCACAGTTCTTTTGTTCTGAGCAAGCTCACTGTTCGGACACCATAGGAAACACAGTAGAGTAGAAGAGTGCTCTTTTCTCAAAAGCAGAGTGTGTTTCTTGTAAGGCGAGCTAGCGGTTGTTTCCCAGTCCTAAATGGAGTTGAATCACATGCAGTTTCTGGTCCTACAAACAAGAGTTGTTTTCTGGTAAGGAAAGTCACTATTGCACTCCCATTGCCATACACAGGGCAAATAGAACTCGCGTCTTTTCCGAGCAAGTACAGTGTATTGGACTGAATAGGAGCTACTGTTCTTGTCAGTTTCCTAAGCAGAGTTCAACGAGATATGGTCGGTGTGTGTAGGAAGCACAGTTCTTTGGATCTGAGCAAGCTCACTGTTCGGACCCCATAGGAAACACAGTAGAGTAGAATTGTGCTCTTTTCTCAAAAGCAGAGTGTGTTTCTTGTAAGGCGAGCTAGCGTTTGTTTCCCAGTCCTAAATGGAGTTGAATCCCATGCAGTTTCTGTTCCTACGAGCAAGAGTTGTTTTCTGGTAATGAAAGTAACTATTGAGCTCCCATTGCCATACACAGTGCAAATAGCACTCGCGTCTGTTCCCAGCAACAGTGTTTCCGACTGAAGAGGAGCTGCTGTTCTTGTCAGTTTCCTAAGCAGAGTTGAACTAGATATGTTCGGTGTGTGTAGGATGCACAGTTCTTTTTTTCTGAGCAAGCTCACTGTTCTGGCCCTATAGGAAACACAGTAGAGTAGAAGAGTGCTCTTTTCTCTAAAGCAGAGTGTGTTTCTTGTAAGGTGAGCTAGCTTTTGTTTCCCAGTTTTATATGGAGTTGAATCACATGCAGTTTCTGGTCCTACGAGCAAGAGTACTTTTATGGTAAGAAGAGTCACTATTGCGCTGGAATTGCCATACACAGGACAAATAGCACTGGCGTCTGTTCCCAGCAAGTACAGTGTATTGGACTGAAGAGTATTTACTGTTCTTGTCAGGTTCCAAAGCAGAATTGAACTAGATATGGCCGTCGGTTTAGGAAGCACAGTTCTTTTGTTCTGAGCAAGCTCACTGTTCGGACACCATAAGAAACCCAGTAGAGTAGAAGAGTGCTCTTTTCTCAAAAGCAGAGTGTGTTTCTTGAAAGGCGAGCTAGCATTTGTTTCCCAGTCCAAAATGGAGTTGAATCACATGCAGTTTCTGGTCCTACGAGCAAGAGTAGTTTTCTGGTAAGGAAAGTCACGATTGTGCTCCCATTGCCATCCACATTGCAAATAGCACTCGCGTCTGTTCCCAGCAAGTATAGTGTATCGGACAGAAGAGGAGCTACTGTTCTTGTCAGTTTCCTAAGCAGACTTGAACTAGATATGGCCCGTGTGTAGGAAGCACAGTTCTTTTGTTCTGAGCAAGCTCACTCTTCTGGCCCTATAGGAAACACAGTAGAGTAGAAGAGTGCTCTTTTCGCTAAAGCAGAGTGTGTTTCTTGTAAGGCGAGCTAGCGTTTTTTTCCCAGTCCTAAATGGAGTTGAATCACATGCAGTTTCTGGTCCTACGAGCAAGGGTTGTTTTATGGTAAGAAGAGTCACTATTGCACTGCCATTGCCATACACAGGACAAATAGCACTGGCGTCTGTTCCCAGCAAGTACAGTGTATTGGACTGAAGAGGATCTACTGTTCTTGTCAGGTTCCTAAGCAGAATTAAACAAGATATGGCCGTGTGTGTAGGAAGCAAAGTTCTTTTGTTCTGAGCAAGCTCACTGTTCGGACCCCATTGGGAACACAGTAGAGTAGAAGAGTGCTCTTTTCTCTAAAGCACAGTGTGTTTCTTGGAAGTCGAGCTAGCGTTTGATTCCCAGTCCTAAATGGAGTTGAGTCACATGCAGTTTTTTGTCCTAAGAGCAAGAGTTGTTTTCTGGTAAGACAAGTCACTATTGTGCTCCAACTGCCATACACAGTGCAAATAGCACTCGTGTCTGTTCCCCGCAAGTAGAGTGTATTGGACTGAAGAGGATCTACTCTTCTTGTCAGTTTCCTAAGCAGGGTTGAACTAGATATGGCCCGTGTGTGTAGAAATTACAGTTCTTTTGTTCTGAGCAAGCTCACTGTTCATACCCCATAGGAAACACAGTAGAGTAGAAGAGTGCTCTTTTCTCTAAAGCAGAGTGTTTTTCATGTAAGGCGAGCTAGCATTTGTTTCCCAGTCCTAAATGGAGTTGAATCACATGCAGTTTCTGGACCTACGAGCAAGAGTTGTTTTCTTGTAAGGAAAGTCACTATTGCGCTCCCATTGCCATACACAGTGCAAATAGCACTCCCATCTGTTCCCAGCAAGTATAGTGTATCGGACTGAAGAGGAGCTACTGTTCTTGTCAGTTTCCTAAGCAGAGTTGAACTAGTTATGGCCCGTGCGTAGGAAGCACAGTTCTTTAGTTCTGAGCAAGCTCACTGTTCTGGCCCTATAGGAAACACAGTAGAGTAGAAGAGTGCTCTTTTCTCTAAAGCAGAGTGTGTTTCTTGTAAGGCGAGCTCGCGTTTGTTTTACAGCCCTAAATGGAGTTGTCACAGGCAGATTTTGGTCCTACGAGCAAGAGTTGTTTTCTGTTAAGAAGAGTCACTATTGTGCTCCAAATGCAATACACAGTGCAAATAGCACTCGCGTCTGTTCCCAGCAAGTACAGTGTATTGGACTGAAGAGGAGCTACTGTTCTTGTCAGTTTCCTAAGCAGAGTTGAACTAGATATGGCCCGTGTGTAGGAAGCACAGTTCTTTTGTTCTGAGCAAGCTCACTGTTCTGGCCCTATAGGAAACACAGTAGAGTAGAAGAGTGCTCTTTTCTCTAAAGCAGAGTGTGTTTCTTGTAAGGCGAGCTAGCGTTTGTTTCCCAGTCCTAAATGGAGTTGTATCACATGCAGTTTCTGGTCCTACGAGCAAGAGTTGTTTTCTGGTAAGGAAAGTAACTATTGAGCTCCCATTGCCATACACAGTGCAAATAGCACTCGCGTCTGTTCCCAGCAAATACAGTGTATCGGACTGAAGAGGAGCTACTCTTCTTGTCAGTTTCGTAAGCAGAGTTGAACGAGATATGGTCGGTGTGTGTAGGAAGCACAGTTCTTTGGTTCTGAGCAAGCTCACTGTTCGGACCCCATAGGAAACACAGTAGAGTAGAATTGTGCTCCTTTCTCAAAAGCAGAGTGTGTTTCTTGTAAGGCGAGCTAGCGTTTGTTTCCCAGTCCTAAATGGAGTTGAATCACATGCAGTTTCTGTTCCTACGAGCAAGAGTTGTTTTCTGGTAAGGAAAGTAACTATTGAGCTCCCATTGCCATACACAGTGCAAATAGCACTCGCGTCTGTTCCCAGCAAATACAGTGTTTCGGACTGAAGAGGAGCTGCTGTTCTTGTCAGTTTCCTAAGCAGAGTTGAACTAGATATGTTCGGTGTGTGTAGGAAGCACAGTTCTTTTTTTCTGAGCAAGCTCACTGTTCTGGCCCTATAGGAAACACAGTAGAGTAGAAGAGTGCTCTTTTCTCTAAAGCAGAGTGTGTTTCTGGTAAGGTGAGCTAGCTTTTGTTTCCCAGTCCTAAATGGAGTTGAATCACATGCAGTTTCTGGTCCTACGAGCAAGAGTAGTTTTATGGTACGAAGAGTCACTATTGTGCTGGAATTGCCATACACAGGACAAATAGCACTGGCGTCTGTTCCCAGCAAGTACATTGTATTGGACTGAAGAGGATTTACTGCTCTTGTCAGGTTCCTAAGCAGAATTGAACTAGATATGGCCGTCGGTTTAGGAAGCACAGTTCTTTTGTTCTGAGCAAGCTCACAGTTCGGACACCATAAGAAACCCAGTAGAGTAGAAGAGTGCTCTTTTCTCAAAAGCAGAGTGTGTTTCTTGAAAGTCTAGCTAGCATTTGTTTCCCAGTCCAAAATGGAGTTGAATCACATGAAGTTTCTGGTCCTAAGAGCAAGAGTTGTTTTCTGGTAAGGAAAGTCACGATTGCACTCCCCTTGCCATACACAGTGCAAATAGCTCTCGCGTCAGTTCCCAGCAAGTACAGTGTATCAGACTGAAGAGGAGCTACTGTTCTTGTCAGTTTCCTAAGCAGAGTTGAACTAGATATGGCCCGTGTGTGTAGGAATCACAGTTCTTATGTTCTGAGCAAGCTCACTGTTCTGGCCCTATAGGAAACACAGTAGAGTAGAAGAGTGCTCTTTTCAAAAAAGCAGAGTGTGTTTTTGTAAGGCGAGCTAGCGTTTGTTTTCTAGTCCTAAATGGAGTTGAATCACATGCAGTTTCTGGTCCTATGAACAATAGTTGTTTTCTGGTAAGGAAAGTCACTATTGCGCGCCCGTTGCCCTACACAAGGCAAATAGCACTAGCGTCTTTTCCCAGCAAGTACAGTGTATTGGACTGAATAGGAGCTACTGTTTTGTCAGTTTACTAAGCAGAGTTGAACTAGATATGGTACGTGTGTTTAGGAAGCACAGTTCTTTTGTTCTGAGCAAGCTCACTGTTTGGACCCCATAGGAAACACAGTAGAGTAGAAGAGTGCTCTTTTCTCTAAAGCAGAGTGTGTTTCTTGTAAGGCGAGCTAGCGTTTGATTCCCAGTCCTAAATGGAGTTGAGTCACATGCAGTTTTTTGTCCTACGAGCAAGAGTTGTTTTCTGGTAAGACAAGTCACTATTGTGCTCCAACTGCCATACACAGTGCAAATAGCACTCGTGTCTGTTCCCCGCAAGTAGAGTGTATTGGACTGAAGAGGATCTACTGTTCTTGTCAGTTTCCTAAGCAGAGTTGAACTAGATATGGCCCGTGTGTGTAGAAATTACAGTTCTTTTGTTCTGAGCAAGCTCACTGTTCGTACCCCATAGGAAACACAGTGGAGTAGAAGAGTGCTCTTTTCTCAAAAGCAGAGTGTGTTTCATGTAAGGCGAGCTAGCATTTGTTTCCCAGTCCTAAATGGAGTTGAATCACATGCAGTTTATGGTCCTACGAGCAAGAGTTGTTTTCTTGTAAGGAAAGTCACTATTGCGCTCCCATTGCCATACACAGTGCAAATAGCACTCGCGTCTGTTCCCAAGAAGTACAGTGTATCGGACTGAAGAGGAGCTACTGTTCTTGTCAGTTTCCTAAGCAGAGTTGAACTAGTTATGGCCCGTGTGTAGGAAGCACAGTTCTTTAGTTCTGAGCTAGCTCACTGTTCTGGCCCTATAGGAAACACAGTAGAGTAGAAGAGTGCTCTTTTCTCTAAAGCAGAGTGTGTTTCTTGTAAGGCGAGCTAGCGTTTTTTTCCCAGTCCTAAATGGAGTTGAATCACATGCAGTTTCTAGTCCTACGAGCAAGAGTTGTTTTATGGTAAGAAGAGTCACTATTGCGCTGCCATTGCCATACACAGGACAAATAGCACTGGCGTCTGTTCCCAGCAATTACAGTGTATCGGACTGAAGAGGATCTACTGTTCTTCTCAGGTTCCTAAGCAGAATTGAACTAGATATGGCCGTGTGTGTAGGAAGCACAGTTCTTTTGTTCTGAGCAAGCTCACTGTTCGGACACCTTAGGAAACACAGTAGAGTAGAAGAGTGCTCTTTTCTCAAAAGCAGAGTGTGTTTCTTGTAAGGGGAGCTAGCGGTTGTTTCCCAGTCCTAAATGGAGTTGAATCACATGCAGTTTCTGGTCCTAAGAACAAGAGTTGTTTTCTAGTAAGGAAAGTCACTATTGCACTCCCCTTGGTCTACACAGTGCAAATAGCTCTCGTGTCTGTTCCCAGCAAGTACAGTGTATCGGACTGAAGAGGAGCTACTGTTCTTGTCAGTTTCCTAAGCAGAGTTGAACTAGATATGGCCCGTGTGTGTAGGAAGCACAGTTCTTTTGTTCTGAGCAAGCTCACTGTTCTGGCCCTATAGGAAACACAGTAGAGTAGAAGAGTACTCTTTACTCAAAAGCAGAGTGTTTTTCATGTAAGGCGAGCTAGCGTTTGTTTCCCAGTCCTAAATGGAGTTGTATCACATGCAGTTTCTGGTCCTACGAGCAAGAGTTCTTTTCTGGTAAGGAAAGTCACTATTGCGCTCCCATTGCCATACACAGTGCAAATAGCCCTCCCGTCTGTTCCCAGCAAGTACAGTGTATTGGACTGAAGAAGAGCTACTGTTCTTCTCAGTTTCCTAAGCAGAGTTGAACTAGATATGGCCCGTGTGTGGAGGAAGCACAGTTCTTTTTTTCTGAGCAATCTCACTGTTCTGGCCCTATAGGAATCACAGTAGAGTAGAAGAGTGCTCTTTTCTCAAAAGCAGAGTGTTTTTCATGTAAGGTGAGCTGGCATTTGTTTCCCAGTCGTAAATGGAGTTGAATCACATACAGTTTCTGATCCTACGAGCCAGAGTTGTTTTCTGGTAAGGAAAGTCACTATTGCGCTCCCATTGCCATATACCGTGCAAATAGCACATGCGTCTGTTCCCAGCAAGTACAGTGTATTGGACTGAAGAGGAGCTACTGTTCTTGTCAGTTTCCTAAGCAGAGTTGAAGTATATATGGCCCGTGTTTGTAGGAAGCACAGTTCTTTTGTTCTGAGCAAGCTCACTGTTCTGGCCACATAGGAAACACTATAGAGTAGAAGAGTGCTCTTTACTCAAAAGCAGAGTGTGTTTCATGTAAGGCGAGCTAGCATTTGTTTCCCAGTCCTAAATGGAGTTGAATCACATGCAGTTTCTGGTCCTACGAGCAAGAGTTGTTTTCTGGTACGGAAAGTCACTATTGTGCTCCCATTGCCATCCACATTGCAAATAGCACTCCCGTCTGTTCCCAGCAAGTACAGTGTATCGGACTGAAGAGGAGCTACTGTTCTTGTCAGTTTCCTAAGCAGACTTGAACTAGATATGGCCCGTGTGTAGGAAGCACAGTTCTTTTGTTCTGAGCAAGCTCACTGTTCTGGCCCTATAGGAAACACAGTAGAGTAGAAGAGTGCTCTTTTCGCTAAAGCAGAGTGTGTTTCTTGTAAGGCGAGCTAGCGTTTTTTCCCAGTCCTAAATGGAGTTGAATCACATGCAGTTTCTGGTCCTACGAGCAAGGGTTGTTTTATGGTAAGAAGAGTCACTATTGCGCTGCCATTGCCATACACAGGAAAAATAGCACTGGCGTCTGTTCCCAGCAAGTACAGTGTTTCCGACTGAAGAGGAGCTGCTGTTCTTGTCAGTTTCCTAAGCAGAATTGAACTAGATATGTTCGGTGTGTGTAGGAAGCACAGTTCTTTTTTTCTGAGCAAGCTCACTGTTCTGGCCCTATAGGAAACACAGTAGAGTAGAAGAGTGCTCTTTTCTCTAAAGCAGAGTGTGTTTCTTGTAAGGTGAGCTAGCTTTTCTTTCCCAGTCCTAAATGGAGTTGAATCACATGCAGTTTCTGGTCCTACGAGCAAGAGTAGTTTTATGGTAAGAAGAGTCACTATTGCGCTGGAATTGCCATACACAGGACAAATAGCACTGGCGTCTGTTCCCAGCAAGTACAGTGTATTGGACTGAAGGGTATTTACTGTTCTTGTCAGGTTCCAAAGCAGAATTGAACTAGATATGGCTGTCGGTTTAGGAAGCACAGTTCTTTTGTTCTGAGCAAGCTCACTGTTCGGACACCATAAGAAACCCAGTAGAGTAGAAGAGTGCTCTTTTCTCAAAAGCAGAGTGTGTTTCTTGAAAGGCGAGCTAGCGTTTTTTTCCCAGTCCAAAATGGAGTTGAATCACATGCAGTTTCTGGTCCTACGAGCAAGGGTTGTTTTATGGTAAGAAGAGTCACTATTGCGCTGCCATTGCCATACACAGGACAAATAGCACTGGCGTCTGTTCCCAGCAAGTACAGTGTATTGGACTGAAGAGGATCTACTGTTCTTGTCAGGTTCCTAAGCAGAATTAAACAAGATATGGCCGTGTGTGTAGGAAGCAAAGTTCTTTTTTTCTGAGCAAGCTCACTGTTCGGACCCCATTGGGAACACAGTAGAGTAGAAGAGTGCTCTTTTCTCAAAAGCAGAGTGTGATTCTTGAAAGGCGAGCTAGCATTTGTTTCCCAGTCCAAAATGGAGTTGAATCACATGCAGTTTCTGGTCCTACGAGCAAGAGTTGTTTTCTGGTAAGGAAAGTCACGATTGCGCTCCCCTTGCCATACACAGTGCAAATAGCTCTCGCGTCTGTTCCCAGCAAGTACAGTGTATCAGACTGAAGAGGAGCTACTGTTCTTGTCAGTTTCCTAAGCAGAGTTGAACTAGATATGGCCCGTGTGTGTAGGAATCACAGTTCTTATGTTCTGAGCAAGCTCACTGTTCTGGCCCTATAGGAAACACAGTAGAGTAGAAGAGTGCTCTTTTCTCAAAAGCAGAGTGTGTTTTTGTAAGGCGAGCTAGCTTTTGTTTCCTAGTCCTAAATGGAGTTGAATCACATGCAGTTTCTGGTCCTACGAACAAGAGTTGTTTTCTGGTAAGGAAAGTCACTATTGCGCTCCCATTGCCCTACACAAGGCAAATAGCACTCGTGTCTTTTCCCAGCAAGGACAGTGCATTGGACTGAATAGGAGCTACTGTTCTTGTCAGTTTCCTAAGCAGAGTTGAATTAGATATGGTCCGTGGTTTGTAGGAAGCACAGTTCTTTTGTTCTGAGCAAGCTCACTGTTTGGACCCCATAGGAAACACAGTAGAGTAGAAGAGTGCTCTTTTCTCTAAAGCAGAGTGTGTTTCTTGTAAGGCGAGCTAGCGTTTGTTTCCCAGTCCTAAATGGAGTTGAATCACATGCAGTTTCTAGTCCTACGAGCAAGAGTTGTTTTATGGTAAGAAGAGTCACTATTGCGCTCCCCTTGGCATACACAGTGCAAATAGCTCACGCATCTGTTCCCAGCAAGTACAGTGTATCGGACTGAAGAGGAGCTACTGTTCTTGTCAGTTTCCTAAGCAGAGTTGAACTAGATATGGCCCGTGTGTGTAGGAAGCACAGTTCTTTTGTTCTGAGCAAGCTCACTGTTCTGGCCCCATAGGAAACACAGTAGAGTAGACGAGTACTCTTTACTCAAAAGCAGAGTGTGTTTCATGTAAGGCGAGCTAGCATTTGTTTCCCAGTCCTAAATGGAGTTGAGTCACATGCAGTTTCTGGTCCTATGAGCAAGAGTTGTTTTCTGGTAAGGAAAGACACTATTGTGCTCCCATTGCCATATACAGTGCAAATAGCACTCGCGTCTGTTCCCAGCAAGTACAGAGTATCGGACTGAAGAGGAGCTACTGTTTTTGTCAGTTTCCTAAGCAGAGTTGAACTAGTTATGGCCCGTGTGTAGGAAGCACAGTTCTTTAGTTCTGAGCAAGCTCACTGTTCTGGCCCTATAGGAAACACAGTAGAGTAGAAGAGTGCTCTTTTCTCTAAAGCAGAGTGTGTTTCTTGTAAGGCGAGCTAGCGTTTTTTTCGCAGTCCTAAATGGAGTTGAATCACATGCAGTTTCTAGTCCTACGAGCAAGAGTTGTTATATGGTAAGAAGAGTCACTATTGCGCTCCATTGCCATACACAGGACAAATAGCACTGGCGTCTGTTCCCAGCAAATACAGTGTATCGGACTGAAGAGGATCTACTGTTCTTCTCAGGTTCCTAAGCAGAATTGAACTAGATATGGCCGTGTGTGTAGGAAGCACAGTTCTTTTGTTCTGAGCAAGCTCACTGTTCGGACACCTTAGGAAACCCAGTAGAGTAGAAGAGTGCTCTTTTCTCAAAAGCAGAGTGTGTTTCTTGAAAGGCGAGCTAGCATTTGTTTCCCAGTCCAAAATGGAGTTGAATCACATGCAGTTTCTGGTCCTACGAGCAAGAGTTGTTTTCTGGTAAGGAAAGTCACGATTGCGCTCCCCTTGCCATACACAGTGCAAATAGCTCTCGCGTCTGTTCCCAGCAAGTACAGTGTATCAGACTGAAGAGGAGCTACTGTTCGTGTCAGTTTCCTAAGCAGAGTTGAACTAGATATGGCCCGTGTGTGTAGGAATCACAGTTCTTATGTTCTGAGCAAGCTCACTGTTCTGGCCCTATAGGAAACACAGTAGAGTAGAAGAGTGCTCTTTTCTCAAAAGCAGAGTGTGTTTTTGTAAGGCGAGCTAGCTTTTGTTTCCTAGTCCTAAATGGAGTTGAATCACATGCAGTATCTGGTCCTACGAACAAGAGTTGTTTTCTGGTAAGGAAAGTCACTATTGCGCTCCCATTGCCATACACAGTGCAAATAGCCCTCCCGTCTGTTCCCAGCAAGTACAGTGTATTGGACTGAAGAAGAGCTACTGTTCTTCTCAGTTTCCTAAGCAGAGTTGAACTAGATATGGCCCGTGTGTGTAGGAAGCACAGTTCTTTTTTTCTGAGCAATCTCACTGTTCTGGCCCTATAGGAATCACAGTAGAGCAGAAGAGTGCTCTTTTCTCAAAAGCAGAGTGTTTTTCATGTAAGGCGAGCTGGCATTTGTTTCCCAGTCCTAAATGGAGTTGAATCACATACAGTTTCTGATCCTACGAGCCAGAGTTGTTTTCTGGTAAGGAAAGTCACTATTGCGCTCCCATTTCCATATACCGTGCAAATAGCACATGCGTCTGTTCCCAGCAAGTACAGTGTATTGGACTGAAGAGGAGCTACTGTTCTTGTCAGTTTCCTAAGCAGAGTTGTAGTAGATATGGCCCGTGTTTGTAGGAAGCACAGTTCTTTTGTTCTGAGCAAGCTCACTGTTCTGGCCACATAGGAAACACTATAGAGTAGAAGAGTGCTCTTTACTCAAAAGCAGAGTGTGTTTCATGTAAGGCGAGCTAGCATTTGTTTCCCAGTCCTAAATGGAGTTGAATCACATGCAGTTTCTGGTCCTACGAGCAAGGGTTGTTTTATGGTAAGAAGAGTCACTATTGCGCTGCCATTGCCATACACAGGACAAACAGCACTGGCGTCTGTTCCCAGCAAGTACAGTGTATTGGACTGAAGAGGATCTACTGTTCTTGTCAGGTTCCTAAGCAGAATTAAACAAGATATGGCCGTGTGTGTAGGAAGCAAAGTTCTTTTTTTCTGAGCAAGCTCACTGTTCGGACCCCATAGGGAACACAGTAGAGTGTTCTTTTCTCAAAAGCAGAGTGTGTTTCTTGAAAGGCGAGCTAGCATTTGTTTCCCAGTCCAAAATGGAGTTGAATCACATGCAGTTTCTGGTCCTACGAGCAAGAGTTGTTTTCTGGTAAGGAAAGTCACGATTGCGCTCCCCTTGCCATACACAGTGCAAATAGCTCTCGCGTCTGTTCCCAGCAAGTACAGTGTATCAGACTGAATAGGAGCTACAGTTCTTGTCAGTTTCCTAAGCAGAGTTGAACTAGATATGGCCCGTGTGTGTAGGAATCACAGTTCTTTTATTCTGAGCAAGCTCACTGTTCTGGCCCTATAGGAAACATAGTAGAGTAGAAGAGTGCTCTTTCTCAAAAGCAGAGTGTGTTTTTGTAAGGCGAGCTAGCTTTTGTTTCCTAGTCCTAAATGGAGTTGAATCACATGCAGTTTCTGGTCCTACGAACAAGAGTTGTTTTCTGGTAAGGAAAGTCACTATTGCGCTCCCATTGCCCTACACAAGGCAAATAGCACTCGTGTCTTTTCCCAGCAAGGACAGTGCATTGGACTGAATACGAGCTACTGTTCTTGTCAGTTTCCTAAGCAGAGTTGAATTAGATATGGTCCGTGGTTTGTAGGAAGCACAGTTCTTTTGTTCTGAGCAAGCTCACTGTTTGGACCCCATAGGAAACACAGTAGAGTAGAAGAGTGCTCTTTTCTCTAAAGCAGAGTGTGTTTCTTGTAAGGCGAGCTAGCGTTTGTTTCCCAGTCCTAAATGGAGTTGAATCACATGCAGTTTCTAGTCCTACGAGCAAGAGTTGTTTTATGGTAAGAAGAGTCACTATTGCGCTCCCCTTGGCATACACAGTGCAAATAGCTCTCGCGTCTGTTCCCAGCAAGTACAATGTATCGGACTGAAGAGGAGCTACTGTTCTTGTCAGTTTCCTAAGCAGAGTTGAACTAGATATGGCCCGTGTGTGTAGGAAGCACAGTTCTTTTGTTCTGAGCAAGCTCACTGTTCTGGCCCCATAGGAAACACAGTAGAGTAGACGAGTACTCTTTACTCAAAAGCAGAGTGTGTTTCATGTAAGGCGAGCTAGCATTTGTTTCCCAGTCCTAAATGGAGTTGAGTCACATGCAGTTTCTGGTCCTATGAGCAAGAGTTGTTTTCTGGTAAGGAAAGACACTATTGTGCTCCCATTGCCATATACAGTGCAAATAGCACTCGCGTCTGTTCCCAGCAAGTACAGTGTATCGGACTGAAGAGGAGCTACTGTTCTTGTCAGTTTCCTAAGCAGACTTGAACTAGATATGGCCCGTGTGTAGGAAGCACAGTTCTTTTGTTCTGAGCAAGCTCACTGTTCTGGCCCTATAGGAAACACAGTAGAGTAGAAGAGTGCTCTTTTCGCTAAAGCAGAGTGTGTTTCTTGTAAGGCGAGCTAGCGTTTTTTTCCCAGTCCTAAATGGAGTTGAATCACATGCAGTTTCTGGTCCTACGAGCAAGGGTTGTTTTATGGTAAGAAGAGTCACTATTGCGCTGCCATTGCCATACACAGGACAAATAGCACTGGCGTCTGTTCCCAGCAAGTACAGTGTATTGGACTGAAGAGGATCTACTGTTCTTGTCAGGTTTTTAAGCAGAATTAAACAAGATATGGCCGTGTGTGTAGGAAGCAAAGTTCTTTTTTTCTGAGCAAGCTCACTGTTCGGACCCCATTGGAAACACAGTAGAGTAGAAGAGTGCTCTTTTCTCAAAAGCAGAGTGTGTTTCTTGAAAGGCGAGCTAGCATTTGTTTCCCAGTCCAAAATGGAGTTGAATCACATGCAGTTTCTGGTCCTACGAGCAAGAGTTGTTTTCTGGTAAGGAAAGTCACGATTGCGCTCCCCTTGCCATACACAGTGCAAATAGCTCTCGCGTCTGTTCCCAGCAAGTACAGTGTATCAGACTGAAGAAGAGCTACTGTTCTTGTCAGTTTCCTAAGCAGAGTTGAACTAGATATGGCCCGTGTGTGTAGGAATCACAGTTCTTATGTTCTGAGCAAGCTCACTGTTCTGGCCCTATAGGAAACACAGTAGAGTAGAAGAGTGCTCTTTTCTCAAAAGCAGAGTATGTTTTTGTAAGGCGAGCTAGCTTTTGTTTCCTAGTCCTAAATGGAGTTGAATCACATGCAGTATCTGGTCCTACGAACAAGAGTTGTTTTCTGGTAAGGAAAGTCACTATTGCGCTCCCATTGCCCTACACAAGGCAAATAGCACTCGTGTCTTTTCCCAGCAAGGACAGTGCATTGGACTGAATAGGAGCTGCTGTTCTTGTCAGTTTCCTAAGCAGGGTTGAATTAGATATGGTCCGTGGTTTGTAGGAAGCACAGTTCTTTTGTTCTGAGCAAGCTCACTGTTTGGACCCCATAGGAAACACAGTAGAGTAGAAGAGTGCTCTTTTCTCTAAAGCAGAGTGTGTTTCTTGTAAGGCGAGCTAGCGTTTGTTTCCCAGTCCTAAATGGAGTTGAATCACATGCAGTTTCTAGTCCTACGAGCAATAGTTGTTTTATGGTAAGAAGAGTCACTATTGCGCTCCCCTTGGCATACACAGTGCAAATAGCTCTCGCGTTTTCCCAGCAAGTACAGTGTATCGGACTGAAGAGGAGCTACTGTTCTTGTCAGTTTCCTAAGCAGAGTTGAACTAGATATGGCCCGTGTGTGTAGGAAGCACAGTTCTTTAGTTCTGAGCAAGCTCACTGTTCGGAACCCATAGGAAACACAGTAGAGTAGAAGAGTGCTCTTTTCTCTAAAGCAGAGTGTGTTTCTTGTAAGGCGAGCTAGCGTTTGTTTCCCAGTCCTAAATGGAGTTGAATCACATGCAGTTTCTGGTCCTACCAGCAAGAGTTGTTTTATGGTATGAAGAGTCACTATTGCGCTGCCATTGCCATACACAGGACAAATAGCACTGGCGTTTGTTCCCAGCAAGTACAGTGTATTGGACAAAAGAGGATCTACTGTTCTTGTCAGGTTCCTAATCAGACTTGAACTAGATATGGCCGTGTGTGTAGGAAGCACAGTTTTTTTGTTCTGAGCAAGCTCACTGTTCGGACCCCATAGGGAACACAGTAGAGTAGAAGAGTGCTCTTTTCTCTAAAGAAGAGTGTGTTTCTTGTAAGGCGAGCTCACGTTTATTTTGCAGCCCTAAATGGAGTTGAATCACATACAGTTTCTGGTCCTACGAGCAAGAGTTGTTTTCTGTTAAGAAGAGTCACTTTTGTGCTCCAAATGCAATACACAGTGCAAATAGCACTCTCGTCTGTTCCCAGCAAGTACAGTGTATCGGACTGAAGAGGAGCTACTGTTCTTGTCAGTTTCCTAAGCAGAGTTGAACTAGATATGGCCAGTGTGTAGGAAGCACAGTTCTTTTGTTCTGAGCAAGCTCACTGTTCTGGCCCTATAGGAAACACAGTAGAGTTGAAGAGTGCTGTTTTCTCAAAAGCAGAGTGTGTTTCTTGTAAGGCGAGCTAGCGTTTGTTTCCCAGTCCTAAAAGGAGTTGAATCCCATGCAGTTTCTGTTCCTACGAGCAAGAGTTGTTTTCTGGTAAGAAAAGTAACTATTGAGCTCCCATTGCCATACACAATGCAAATAGCACTCGCGTCTGTTCCCAGCAAATACAGTGTTTCGGACTGAAGAGGAGCTGCTGTTCTTGTCAGTTTCCTAAGCAGAGTTGAACTAGATATGTTCGGTGTGTGTGGGAAGCACAGATCTTTTTTTCTGAGCAAGCTCACTGTTTGTACCCCATAGTAAAGTCAGTAGAGTAAGAGAGTGCTCTTTTCTCAAAAGCAGAGTGTGTACCTTGTAAGGCGAGCTAGCATTTGTTTCGCAGTCCTAAATGGAGTTGAATCATATGCAGTTTCTTGTCCTACGAGCAAGAGTTGTTTTCTGGAAAGGAAAGTCACTATTGCGCTCCCATTGCCATACACAGTGCAAATAGCACTCGCATCTGTTCCCAGCAAGTACAGTGTATCGGACTGAAGAGGAGCTACTGTTCTTGTCAGTTTCCTAAGCAGAGTTGAACTAGATATGGCCCGTGTGTCTAGGAAGCAGAGTTCTTATGTTCTGAGCAAGCTCACTGTTCTGGCCCTATAGGAAACACAGTAGAGTAGAAGAGTGCTCTTTTCTCAAAAGCAGAGTGTGTTTCATGTAAATCGAGCTAGAGTTTGTTTCCTAGTCCTAAATGGAGTTGAATCACATGCAGTTTCTGGTCCTACGAACAAGAGTTGTTTTCTGGTAAGGAAAGTCACTATTGCGCTCCCATTGCCCTACACAAGGCAAATAGCCCTAAACTTTTCCAGCAAGTACAGTGTATTGGACTGAATAGGAGCTACTGTTCTTGTCAGTTGTCTAAGCAGAGTTGAACTATATGTGGTCCGTGTGTGTAGGAAGCACAGTTCTTTTGTTCTGAGCAAGCTCACTGTTCTGGCCCTATAGGAAACACAGTAGAGTAGATGAGTGCTCTTTTCTCAAAAGCAGAGTGTGTTTCATGTAAATCGAGCTAGAGTTTGTTTCCTAGTCCTAAATGGAGTTGAATCACATGAGGTTTCTGGTCCTACGAACAAGAGTTGTTTTCTGGTAAGGAAAGTCACTATTGCGCTCCCATTGCCCTACACAAGGCAAATAGCACTAAACTTTTCCAGCAAGTACAGTGTATTGGACTGAATAGGAGCTACTGTTCTTGTCAGTTTTCTAAGCAGAGTTGAACTATATGTGGTCCGTGTGTGTAGGAAGCACAGTTCTTTTGTTCTGAGCAATCTCACTGTTCTGGCCGTATAGGAAACACAGTAGAGTAGAAGAGTGCTCTTTTGTCTAAAGAAGAGTGTGTTTCTTGTAAGGCGAGCTAGCATTTGTTTCCCAGTCCTAAATGGAGTGGAATCACAGGCAGTTTCTTGTCCTACGAGCAAGAGTTGTTTTCTGGTAAGGAAAGTCACTATTGTGCTCCCGTTGCCATCCAAGGTGCAAATAGCACTCGCGTCTGTTCCTAGCAAGTACCGTGTATCGGACTGAAGAGGAGCTACTGTTCTTGTCAGTTTCCTAAGCAGAGTTGAACTAGATATGGCCTGTGTGTAGGAAGCACAGTTCTTTTGTTCTGAGCAAGCTCACTGTTCTGGCCCTATAGGAAACACAGTAGAGTAGAAGAGTGCTCTTTTCTCAAAAGCAGAGTGTGTTTCTTGTAAGGCGAGCTAGCGTTTGTTTCGCAGTTTTAAATGGAGTTAAATCCCATGCAGTTTCTGGTACTACGAGCAAGAGTTGTTTTATGGTAAGAAGAGTCACTATTGCACTGCCATTGCCATACACAGGACACATAGCACTGGCATCTGTTCGCAGCAAGTACAGTGTATTGGGCTGAAGAGGATCTACTGTTCTTGTCAGGTTCCTAAGCAGACTTGAACTAGATATGGCCTTGTGTGTAGGAAGCACAGTTTTTTTGTTCTGAGCAAGCTCACTTTTCAGAACACATAGGAAACACAGTAGAGTAGAAGAGTGCTCTTTTCTCAAAAGCAGAGTGTGTTTCTTGGATGTCGAGCTAGCGTTTGTTTCCCAGTCCTAAATGGAGTTGACTCACATGTAGTTTCTGGTCCTAAAAGCAAGAGTTGTTTTCTGGTAAGGAAAGTCACTATTGCGCTCCCATTGCCATACACAGTGCAAATAGCCCTCCCGTCTGTTCCCAGCAAGTACAGTGTATTGGACTGAAGAGGAGCTACTGTTCTTCTCAGTTTCCTAAGCAGAGTTGAACTAGATATGGCCCGTGTGTGTAGGAAGCACAGTTCTTATGTTCTGAGCAAGCTCACTGTTCTGGCCCTATAGGAAACACAGTAGAGTAGAAGAGTGCTCTTTTCTCAAAAGCAGAGTGTGTTTCTTGTAAGGCAAGCTTGCGTTTGTATCCTAGTCCTAAATGGAGTTGAATCACATGCAGTTTCAGGTCCTACGATCAAGATTTCTTTTCTGGTAAGGAAAGTCACATTGCGCTCCCATTGATATACACAGTGCAAATAGCAATCGCGTCTGTTCCCAGCAAGTACAGTGTATTGGACTGGATAGGTTCTTCTGTTCTTGTCAGTTTCCTAAGCAGAGTTGAACTAGATATGATCCGTGTTTGTAGGAAGCACAGTTCTTTTGTTCTTTGCAAGCTCACTGTTTGGAGCCCATAGGAAACACAGTAGAGTAGAAGAGTGCCCTTTTCTCTAAAGCAGAGTCTATTTCTTGTAAGGCGTGCTAGCGTTTGTTTTGCATTTTTAAATGGAGTTGAATCCCATGCAGTTTCTGGTACTACGAGCAAGAGTTGTTTTATGGTAAGAAGAATCACTATTGCACTGCCATTGCCATACAAAGGACAAATAGCACTGGCATCTGTTCGCAGCAAGTACAGTGTATTGGGCTGAAGAGGATCTACTGTTCTTGTCAGGTTCCTAAGCAGACTTGAACTAGATATGGCCGTGTGTGTAGGAAGCACAGTTTTTTTGTTCTGAGCAAGCTCACTGTTCGGACCCCATAGAAAACACAGTAGAGTAGGAGAGTGCTTTTTTCTCAAAAGCAGAGTGTGTTTCTTTTAAGGCGAGCTAGCGTTTGTTTCCCATTCCTAAATGGAGTGGAATCACATGCAGTTTGTGTTCCACGAGCAAGAGATATTTTCTGGTAAGGAAAGTCACTATTGTGCTCCCATTGCCATACACAGTGCAAATATTCCTCCCATTTGTTCCCAGCAAGTACAGTGTATTGGACTGAGTAGGTGCTACTGTTCTTCTCAGTTTCCTAAGCAGAGTTGAACTAGATATGGCCTGTGTGTGTAGGAAGCACAGTTCTTTTTTTCTGAGCAAGCTCACTGTTCTGGCCCTATGGGAAACACAGTAGAGTAGAAGAGTGCTCTTTTCTCAAAAGCAGAGTGTGTTTCTTGTAAAGCGAGCTAGAGTTTGTTTCCCAGTCCTAAATGGAGTTGAATCACATGCAGTTTCTGGTCCACGAGCAAGAGTTGTTTTCTGGTAAGAAGAGTCACTATTGCGCTGCCATTGCCATACACATGACAAATAGCACTGGCGTCTGTTCCCAGGAAGTACAGTGTATTGGACTGAAGAGGATCTACTGTTCTTGTCAGGTTCCTAAGCAGACTTGAAATAGATATGGCTGTGTGTGTAGGAAGCACAGTTCTTTTGTTCTGAGCAAGCTCACTGTTCTGGCCCTATAGGAAACACAGTAGAGTTGAAGAGTGCTCTTTTCTCTAAAGCAGAGTGTGTTTCTTGTAAGGCGAGCTATCGTTTGTTTCCCAGTCCTAAATGGAGTTGAATCACATGTAGTTTCTGGTCCTACCAGCAAGAGTTGTTTTATGTTAAGAAGAGTCACTATTGCGCTGCCATTGCCATATACAGGACAAATAGCACTGGCGTCTGTTCCCAGCAAGTACAGTGTATTGGACTGAAGAGGATCTACTGTTCTTTTCAGGTTCCTAAGCACAATTGAACTAGATATGGCCGTGTGTGTAGGAAGCACAGTTCTTTTGTTCTGAGCAAGCTCACTGTTCGGACCATATAGGAAACACAGTAGAGTAGAAGAGTGCTCTTTTCTCAAAAGCAGAGTGTGTTTCATGGAAGGAAAGCTAGCATTTATTTCTCAGTCCTAAATGGAGTTGAATCATATGCAGTTTCTGGTCCTACGAGCAAGAGTTGTTTTCTGGTAAGGAAAGTCACTATTGTGCTCCCATTGCCATCCACAGTGCAAATAGCACTCGTGTCTGTTCCAAGCAAGTACAGTGTATCGGACTGAAGAGGAGCTACTGTTCTTGTCAGTTTCCTAAGCAGAGTTGAACTAGATATGGCCCGTGTGTGTAGGAAGCACAGTTTTTTTTTGAGCAAGCTCACTGTTCTGGCCCTATAGGAAACACAGTAGAGTAGAAGAGTGCTCTTTTCTCTAAAGCAGAGTGTGTTTCTTGTAAGGCAAGCTTGCGTTTGTTTCCCAGTCCTAAATGGAGTTGAATCACATGTAGTTTCTGGTCCTACCAGCAAGAGTTGTTTTATGTTAAGAAGAGTCACTATTGCGCTGCCATTGCCATATACAGGAAAAATAGCACTGGCGTCTGTTCCCAGCAAGTACAGTGTATTGGACTGAAGAGGATCTACAGTTCTTGTCAGGTTCCTAAGCCGAATTGAACTAGATATTGCCGTGTGTGTAGGAAGCACAGTTCTTTTGCTCTGAGCAAGCTCACTGTTCGGACGCTATAGGAAACACAGTTGAGTAGAAGAGTGCTCTTTTCTCAAAAGCAGAGTGTGTTTCTTGTAAGGCGAGCTAGCATTTGTTTCTCAGTCCTAAATGGAGTTGAATCACATGCAGTCTCTGGTCCTATGAGCAAGAGTTGTTTTCTGGTAAGGAAAGTCACTATTGCGCTCCCATTGCCATACACAGTGCAAATAGCCCTCCCATCTGTTCCCAGCAAGTACAGTGTATTGCACTGAATAGGAGCTACTGTTCTTGTCAGTTTCCTAAGCAGAGTTGAACTAGATATGGTCCGTGTGTGTAGGAAGCACAGTTCTTTTGTTCTGTGCAAGCTCACTGTTTGGACCCCATAGGAAACACAGTAGAGTAGAAGAGTGCTCTTTTCTCTAAAGCAGAGTGTGTTTCTTGTTAGGCGAGCTAGCGTTTGTTTCCCAGTCCTAAATGGAGTTGAATCACATGCAGTTTCTGGTCCTACGAGCAAGAGTTGTTTTATGGTAAGAAGAGTCACTATTGTGCTCCAATTGCCATGTAGAGGACAAATAGCACTGGCGTCTGTTCCCAGCAAGTACAGTGTATTGGACTGAAGAGGATCTCCTGATCATTCAGGTTCCTAAGCAGAATTGAACTAGATATGGCCGTGTGTGTAGGAAGCACAGTGCATTTGTTCTGAGCAAGCCCACTGTTCGGACCCTATAGGAAACACAGTAGAGTAGAAGAGTGCGCTTTTCTCAAAAGCAGAGTGTGTTTCTTGTAAGGCGAGCTAGCGTTTGTTTCCCAGTCCTAAATGGAGTTGAATCACATGCAGTTTCTGGTCCTATGAGAAAGAGTTGTTTTCTGGTAAGGAAAGTCACTACTGCGCTCCCATTGCATACACAGTACAAATAGCACTCGCGTCTGTTCCCCGCAAGTAAAGTGTATTGGACTGAAGAGGAGCTACTGTTCTTGTCAGTTTCCTAAGCAGAGTTTAACTAGATATGGCCCGTGTGTGTAGGAAGCACAGTTCTTTTGTTCTGAGCAAGCTCACTGTTCGGACCCCATAGGAAACACAGCAGAGTAGAAGAGTGCTCTTTTGTCAAAAGCAGAGTGTGATTCATGTAAGGCGAGCTAGCATTTGTTTCCCAGTCCTAAATAGAGTTGAATCACATGCAGTTTCTGGTCCTACGAGCAAGAGTTGTTTTCTGGTAAGGAAACTCACTATTGTACTCCCATTGCCATCCACAGTGCAAATATCACTCGCGTCTGTTCCCAGCAAGTACAGTGTATCGGACTGAGGGAGGAGCTACTGTTCTTGTCAGTTTCCTAAGCAGAGTTGAACTAGATATGGCCCACGTGTAGGAAGCACAGATCTTTTGTTCTGAGCAATGTCACTGTTCTGGCCCTATAGGAAACACAGTAGAGTAGAAGAGTACTCTTTTCTCTAAAGCAGAGTGTGTTTCTTGTAAGGCGAGCTAGTGTTTGTCTCCCAGTCCTAAATGGAGTTGAATCACATGCAGTTTCTGGTCTACGAGCAAGAGTTGTTTTATGGTAAGAAGAGTCACTATTGCGCTGCCATTGCCATACACAGGACTAATAGCACTGGCGTCTGTTCCCAGCAAGTACAGTGTATTGGACTGAAGAGGATCTACTGTTCTTGTCAGTTTCCTAAGCAGACTTGAACTAGATATGAGCGTGTGTGTAGGAAGCACAGTTCTTTTGTTCTGAGCAAGTTCATTGTTCAGATTCCATAGGAAACACAGTAGAGTAGAAGAGTGCTCTTTTCTCAAAAGCAGAGTGTGTTTCTTGTAAGGCGAGCTAGCGTTTGTTTCCCAGTCCTAAATGGAGTTGAATCCCATGCAGATTCTGGTATGCGAGCAAGAGTTGTTTTCTGGTAAGAAGAGTCACTATTGTGCTCCCATTGCCATACACAGTGCAAATAGCACCTGCATCTGTTCCCAGCATGTACAGTGTTGGACTGAAGAGGAGCTACTGTTCTTCTCAGTTTCCTAAGCAGAGTTGAACTAGATAAGGCCCGTGTGTGTAGAAAGCACAGTTCTTATGTTCTGAGCAAGCTCACTGTTCTGGCCCTATAGGAAACACAGTAGAGTAGAAAAGTGCTCTTTTCTGAAAAGCAGAGTGTGTTTCTTGTAAGGCGAGCTAGCGTTTGTTCCCTAGTCCTAAATGGAGTTGAATCACATGCAGTTTCTGGTCCTACGAACAAGAGTTGTTTTCTGTTAAGCAAAGTCACTATTGCGATCCCATTGCCATACACAGGGCACATAGCACTCGGGTCTTTTCCCAGCAAGTAGATTATTGGACTGAATAGGAGCTACTGTTCTTGTCAGTTTCCTAAGCAGAGTTGAACTAGATATGGCCCGTGTGTGTAGGAAGCACAGTTCTTTTGTTCTGAGCAAGCTCACTGTTTGGACCCCATAGGAAACACAGTAGAGTAGAAGAGTGCTCTTTTCTCTAAAGCAGAGTGTGTTTCTTGTAAGGCCAGCTAGCGTTTGTGTCTCAGTCCTAAATGGAGTTGAGTCACATGCAGTTATTGGTCCTACGAGCAAGAGTTGTTTTCTGGTAAGACGAGTCACTATTGTGCTCCAATTGCCATACACAGTGCACATAGCACTCGCGTCTGTTCTCAGCAAGTACAGTGTATCGGACTGAAGAGGAGCTGCTGTTCTTGTCAGTTTCCTAAGCAGAGTTGAACTAGATATGGCCCGTGTGTTTAGGAAGCACAGTTATTATGTTCTGAGCAAGCTCACTGTTTTGGTCCTACAGGAAACACAGTAGAGTAGAAGAGTGTTCTTTTCTCTAAAGCAGAGTGTGTTTATTGTAAGGCGAGCTCGCGTTTGTTTCCCATTCCTAAATGGAGTAGAATCACAGACAGTTTTTGGTCCTACGAGCAAGAGTTGTTTTCTGGTAAGAAGAGTCACTATTGCGCTCCAAATGCCATACACAGTGCAAATAGCACTCGTGTCTGTTCCCAGCAAGTACAGTGTATTGGACTGGATAGGAGCTACTGCTCTTTTCAGTTTCCTAAGCAGAGTTGAACTACGTATGGTCCATGTGTGTAGGAAGCACAGTTCTTTTGTTCTGAGCAAGCTCAGTGTTTGGACCCCATAGGAAACACAGTAGAGTAGAAGAGTGCTCTTTTCTCAAAAGCAGAGTGTGTTTCATGTAAGGCGAGCTAGCGTTTGTTTCCCAGTCCTAAATGGAGTTGAATCACATGCAGTTTTTGGACCTATGAGCAAGAGTTGTTTTCTGGTAAGGAAAGTCACTATTGCGCTCCCATTGCCATACACAGTGCAAATAGCACATGCGTCTGTTCCCAGCAAGTACAGTGTATTGGACTTAAGAGGAGCTACTGTTCTTCTCAGTTTCCTAAGCAGAGTTGAACTAGATATGGCCCGTGTGTCTAGGAAGCACAGTTCATTTGTTCTGAGCAAGCTCACTGTTCTGGCCCTATAGGAAACACAGTAGAGTAGAAGAGTGCTCTTTTCTCAAAAGCAGAGTGTGTTTCTTGTAAGGCGAGCTAGCGTTTGTTTCCCAGTCCTAAATGGAGTTGAATCACATGCAGTTTCTGGTCCTACGAGCAAGATTTGTTTTCTGGTAAGGAAAGTCACTATTGTGCTCCCATTGCCATACACAGTGCAAATAGCACTCGCGTCTGTTCCCAGCAAGTACAGTGTATTGGACTGGATAGGTGCTACTGTTCTTGTCAGTTTCCTAAGCAGAGTTGAACTAGATATGATCCGTGTTTGTAGGAAGCACAGTTCTTTTGTTCTTTGCAAGCTCACTGTTTGGAGCCCATAGGAAACACAGTAGAGCAGAAGAGTGCTCTTTTCTCTAAAGCAGAGTGTGTTACTTGTAAGGCGAGCTAGCGTTTGTTTTGCAGTCCTAAATGGAGTTGAATCCCATGCAGTTTCTGGTACTACGAGCAAGAGTTGTTTTCTAGTAAAAAGACTCACTATTGGGCTGCCATTGCCATACACAGGACAAATAGCACTGGCGTATGTTCCCAGAAAGTACAGTGTATTGGGCTGAAGAGGTTCTATTGTTCTTGTCAGGTTCCTAAGCAGAGTTGAACTAGATATGGCCTGTGTGTAGGAAGCACAGTTTTTTTGTTCTGAGCAAGCTCACTGTTCTGGCCCTATAGGAAACACAGTAGAGTAGAAGAGTGCTCTTTTCTCAAAAGCAGAGTGTGTTTCTTGTAAAGCGAGCTAGAGTTTGTTTCCCAGTCCTAAATGGAGTTGAATCACATGAAGTTTTTGGTCCACGAGCAAGATTTGTTTTCTGGTAAGAAGAGTCACTATTGTGCTGCCATTGCCATACACAGGACAAATAGCACTGGCGTCTGTTCCCAGCAAGTACAGTGTATTGGACTGAAGAGGATCTACTGCTCTTGTCAGGTTCCTAAGCAGACTTGAACTAGATATGGCCGTGTGTGTAGGAAGCACAGTTTTTTTGTTCTGAGCAAGCTCACTTTTCGGAACACATAGGAAACACAGTAGAGTAGAAGAGTGCTCTTTTCTCAAAAGCAGAGTGTGTTTCTTGGAAGTTGAGCTAGCATTTGATTCCCAGTCCTAAATGGAGTTGAGTCACATGCAGTTTTTTGTCCTACGAGCAAGAGTTGTTTTCTGGTAAGACAAGTCACTATTGGGCTCCAATTGCCATACACAGTGCAAATAGCACTCGAGTCTGTTCCCCCCAAGTACAGTGTATTGGAATGAAGAGGATGTACTGTTCTTGTCAGTTTCCTAAGCAGAGTTGAACTAGATATGTCCCGTGTGTGTAGGAAGCACAGTTCTTTTGTTGTGAGCAAGCTCACTGTTCAGACACCATAGGAAGCACAGTAGAGTAGAAGAGTGCTCTTTTCTCAAAAGCAGAGTGTGTTTCATGTAAGGCAAGCTCATTTGTTTCCCAGTACTAAATGGAGTTGAATCACATGCAGTTTCTGGTCCTACGAGCAAGAGTTGTTTTCTGGTAAGGAAAGTCACTATTGCGCTCCCATTGCCATACACAGTGCAAATAGCACTCGCGTCTGTTCCCAGCAAGTACATTGTATCGGACTAAAGAGGATCTACTGTTCTTGTCAGTTTCCTAAGCAGAGTTGAACTAGTTATGGCCCGTGTGTAGGAAGCACAGTTCTTTTGTTCTGAGCAAGCTCACTGTTCTGGCCCTATAGGAAACACAGTAGAGTAGAAGTGTGCTCTTTTCTCTAAAGCAGAGTGTGTTTCTTGTAAGGCGAGCTAGCGTTTGATTCCCAGTCCTAAATGGAGTTGAATCACATGCAGTTTCTAGTCCTACGAGCAAACGTTGTTTTATGGTAAGAAGAGTCACTTGTGCGCTGCCATTGCCATACACAGGACAAATAGCACTGGCGTCTGTTCGCAGCAAGTACAGTGTATTGGACTGAAGAGGATCTACTGTTCTTGTCAGGTTCCAAAGTAGAATTGAACTAAATATGTTCCGTGTGTGTAGGAAGCACAGTTCTTTTGTTCTGAGCAAGCTCACTGTTTGGACCCTATAGGAAACACAGTAGAGTAGAACAGTGCTCTTTTCTCTAAAGCAGAGTGTGTTTCTTGTAAGGCGAGCTACTGTTTGTTTCCCAGTCCTAAATGGAGTGGAATCACATGCAGTTTCTGGTCCTACGAGTAAGAGTTGTTTTCTGGTAAGGAAAGTCACTATTGCGCTCCCATTGCCATACACAGTGCAAATAGCCCTCCCGTCTGTTCCCAGCAAGTACAGTGTATTGGACTGAAGAGGAGCTACTGTTCTTGTCAGGTTCCTAAGCGGAGTTGATCTAGATATGGCCCGTGTGTGTAGGAAGCACAGTTCATTTTTTCTGAGCAAGCTCACTGTTCTGGCCCTATAGGAAACACAGTAGAGTAGAAGAGTGCTCTTTTCTCAAAAGCAGAGTGTGTTTCTTGTAAGGCAAACTAGCGTTTGTTTCCTTGTCCTAAATGGAGTTGAATCACATGCAGTTTCAGGTCCTAGGAACAAGAGTTGTTTTCTGGTAATGAAAGTCACATTGAGCTCCCATTACCATACACTGTGCAAATAGCACTCGCGTCTGTTCCCAGCAAGTACAGTGTATTGGACTGAAGATGATCTACTGTTCTTGTCAGGTTTTTAAGCAGAGTTGAACTAGATATGACCCGTGTGCGTAGGAAGAACAGTTCTTTTTTTCTGAGCAAGCTCACTGTTCTGGCCCTATAGGAAGCACAGTAGAGTAGAAGAGTGCTCTTTTCTCAAAAGCAGAGTGTGTTTCTTGTAAAGCGAGCTAGAGTTTGTTTCCCAGTCCTAAATGGAGTTGAGTCACATGCAGTTTTTTGTTCTATGAGCAAGAGTTGTTTTCTGGTAAGACGAGTCACTATTGTGCTCCAATTGCCATACACAGTGCAAATAGCACTGGCGTCTGTTCCCAGCAAGTACAGTGTATTGGACTGAAGAGGATCTACTGTTCTTGTCAGTTTCCTAAGCAGAGAAGAACTACATATGGTCCGTGTGTGTAGGAAGCACAGTTCTTTTGTTCTGAGCAATCTCACTGTTCGGACCCCGTAGGAAACACAGTAGAGTAGAAGAGTGCTCTTTTCTCTAAAGCAGTGTGTTTCATGTAAGGCGAGCTAGCGTTTGTTTCCCAGTCCTAAATGGAGTTGAATCACATGCAGTTTTTGGACCTACGAGCAAGAGTTGTTTTCTGGTAAGGAAAGTCACTATTGCACTCCCATTGCCATACACAGTACAAATAGCACTTGCGTCTGTTCCCAGCAAGTACAGAGTATTGGACTGAAGAGGATCTACTGTTCTTGTCAGTTTCCTAAGCAGAGTTGAACTAGATAAGGCCTGTGTGTGTAGGAAGCACAGTTCTTATGTTCTGAGCAAGCTCACTGTTCTGGCCCTATAGGAAACACAGTAGAGTAGAAGTGTGCTCTTTTCTCTAAAGCAGAGTGTGTTTCTTGTAAGGCGAGCTAGCGTTTGTGTCTCAGTCCTAAATTGAGTTGAGTCACATGCAGTTTTTGGTCCTACGAGCAAGAGTTGTTTTCTGGTAAGACGAGTCACTATTGTGCTCCAATTGCCATACACAGTGCACATAGCACTCGCGTCTGTTCTCAGTAAGTACATTGTATCGGACTGAAGAGGAGCTGCTGTTCTTGTCAGTTTCCTAAGCAGAGTTGAACTAGATATGGCCCGTGTGTTTAGGAAGCACAGTTATTATGTTCTGAGCAAACTCACTGTTCTGGTCCTACAGGAAACACAGTAGAGTAGAAGAGTGCTCTTTTCTCTAAAGCAGAGTGTGTTTCTTGTAAGGCGAGCTCGCGTTTGTTTCCCAGTCCTAAATGGAGTTGAACCACAGACAGTTTTTGGTCCTACGAGCAAGAGTTGTTTTCTGGTAAGAAGAGTCACTATTGCGCTCCAAATGCCATACACAGTGCAAATAGCTCTCGCGTCTGTTCCCAGAAAGTACAGTGTATCGGACTGAAGAGGAGCTACTGTTCTTGTCAGTTTCCTAAGCAGAGTTAAACTAGATATGGCCCACGTGTAGGAAGCACAGATCTTTTGTTCTGAGCAAGGTCACTGTTCTGGCCCTATAGGAAACACAGTAGAGTAGAAGAGTACTCTTTTCTCTAAAGCAGAGTGTGTTTCTTGTAAGGCGAGCTAGTGTTTGTCTCCCAGTCCTAAATGGAGTTGAATCACATGCAGTTTCTGGTCTACGAGCAAGAGTTGTTTTATGGTAAGAAGAGTCACTATTGCGCTGCCATTGCCATACACAGGACTAATAGCACTGGCGTCTGTTCCCAGCAAGTACAGTGTATTGGACTGAAGAGGATCTACTGTTCTTGTCAGTTTCCTAAGCAGACTTGAACTAGATATGACCGTGTGTGTAGGAAGCACAGTTCTTTTGTTCTGAGCAAGTTCATTGTTCGGATTCCATAGGAAACACAGTAGAGTAGAAGAGTGCTCTTTTCTCAAAAGCAGAGTGTGTTTCTTGTAAGGCGAGCTAGCGTTTGTTTCCCAGTCCTAAATGGAGTTGAATCCCATGCAGATTCTGGTATGCGAGCAAGAGTTGTTTTCTGGTAAGAAGAGTCACTATTGTGCTCCCATTGCCATACACAGTGCAAATAGCACCTGCATCTGTTCCCAGCATGTACAGTGTTGGACTGAAGAGGAGCTACTGTTCTTCTCAGTTTCCTAAGCAGAGTTGAACTAGATATGGCCCGTGTGTCTAGGAAGCACAGTTCATTTCTTCTGAGCAAGCTAACTGTTCTGGCCCTATAGGAAACACAGTAGAGTAGAAGAGTGCTCTTTTCTCAAAAGCAGATGTGTTTCTTGTAAGGTGAGCTAGAGTTTGTTTCCCAGTCCTAAATGGAGTTGAGTCGCATGCAGTTTCTGGTCGTACGAGCAAGAGTTGTTTTCTGGTAAGACGAGTCACTATTGTGCTCCAATTGCCATACACAGTGCAAATAGCACTCGCGTCTGTTCTCAGCAAGTACAGTGTATCGGACTGAAGAGGAGATGCTGTTCTTGTCAGTTTCCTAAGCAGAGTTGAACTAGATATGGCCCGTGTGTTTAGGAAGCACAGTTATTATGTTCTGAGCAAGCTCACTGTTCTGGTTCTACAGGAAACACAGTAGAGTAGAAGAGTGCTCTTTTCTCAAAAGTAGAGTGTGTTTCTTGTAAGGCGAGCTAGCGTTTGTTTCCCAGTCCTAAATGGAGTAGAATCACATTCAGTTTCTCTGTCCTACGAGCAAGAGTTGTTTTATGGTAAGAATAGTCACTATTGCCCTGCCATTGACATACAGAGGACAAATAGCACTGGCGTCTGTTCTCAGCAAGTACAGTGTATTGTACTGAAGAGGATCTGCTGTTCTTGTCAGGTTCCTAAGCAGAATTGAACTAGATATGGCCGTGTGTGTAGGAAGCACAGTTCTTTTGTTCTGAGCAAGCTCACTGTTCAGACCCCATAGGAAACACAGTAGAGTAGAAGAGTGCTCTTTTCTCAAGAGCAGTGTGTGTTTCTTGTAAGGCGAACTAGCATTTTTTTCCCAGTCCTAAATGGAGTTGAATCACATGCAGTTTCTGGTCCTACGAGCAAGAGTTGTTTTCTGGTAAGGAAAGTCACTATTGTGCTCCCATTGCCATACACAGTGCAAATAGCACTCGCGTCTGTTCCCAGCAAGTACAGTGTATCGGACTTAAGAGGAGCTACTGTTCTTGTCAGTTTCCTAAGCAGAGTTGAAATAGATAAGGCCCGTGTGTGTAGAAAGCACAGTTCTTATGTTCTGAGCAAGCTCACTGTTCTGGCCCTATAGGAAACACAGTAGAGTAGAAAAGTGCTCTTTTCTCAAAAGCAGAGTGTGTTTCTTGTAAGGCGAGCTAGCGTTTGTTCCCTAGTTTTAAATGGAGTTGAATCACATGCAGTTTCTGGTCCTACGAACAAGAGTTGTTTTCTGGTAAGGAAAGTCACTATTGCGATCCCATTGCCATACACAGGGCACATAGCACTCGGGTCTTTTCCCAGCAAGTAGATTATTGGACTGAATAGGAGCTACTGTTCTTGTCAGTTTCCTAAGCAGAGTTGAACTAGATATGGCCCGTGTGTGTAGGAAGCACAGTTCTTTTGTTCTGAGCAAGCTCACTGTTTGGACCCCATAGGAAACACAGTAGAGTAGAAGAGTGCTCTTTTCTCTAAAGCAGAGTGTGTTTCTTGTAAGGCCAGCTAGCGTTTATGTCTCAGTCCTAAATGGAGTTGAGTCACATGCAGTTATTGGTCCTACGAGCAAGAGTTGTTTTCTGGTAAGACGAGTCACTATTGTGCTCCAATTGCCATACACAGTGCACATAGCACTCGCGTCTGTTCCCAGAAAATACAGTGTATCGGACTGAAGAGGAGCTACTGTTCTTGTCAGTTTCCTAAGCAGAGTTAAACTAGATATGGCCCACGTGTAGGAAGCACAGTTCTTTTGTTCTGAGCAAGGTCACTGTTCTGGCCCTATAGGAAAAACAGTAGAGAAGAAGAGTGCTCTTTTCTCTAAAGCAGAGTGTGTTTCTTGTAAGGCGAGCTAGTGTTTGTCTCCCAGTCCTAAATGGAGTTGAATCACATGCAGTTTCTGGTCCTACGAGCAAGAGTTGTTTTATGGTAAGAAGAGTCACTATTGCGCTGCCATTGCCATACACAGGACTAATAGCACTGGCGTCTGTTCCCAGCAAGTACAGTGTATTGGACTGAAGAGGATCTACTGTTCTTGTCAGTTTCCTAAGCAGAGTTGAACTAGATAAGGCCTGTGTGTGTAGGAAGCACAGTTCTTATGTTCTGAGCAAGCTCACTGTTCTGGCCCTATAGGAAACACAGTAGAGTAGAAGTGTGCTCTTTTCTCTAAAGCAGAGTGTGTTTCTTGTAAGGCGAGCTAGCGTTTGTGTCTCAGTCCTAAATTGAGTTGAGTCACATGCAGTATTTGGTCCTACGAGCAAGAGTTGTTTTCTGGTAAGACGAGTCACTATTGTGCTCCAATTGCCATACACAGTGCACATAGCACTCGCGTCTGTTCTCAGTAAGTACATTGTATCGGACTGAAGAGGAGCTGCTGTTCTTGTCAGTTTCCTAAGCAGAGTTGAACTAGATATGGCCCGTGTGTTTAGGAAGCACAGTTATTATGTTCTGAGCAAACTCACTGTTCTGGTCCTACAGGAAACACAGTAGAGTAGAAGAGTGCTCTTTTCTCTAAAGCAGAGTGTGTTTCTTGTAAGGCGAGCTCGCGTTTGTTTCCCAGTCCTAAATGGAGTTGAACCACAGACAGTTTTTGGTCCTACGAGCAAGAGTTGTTTTCTGGTAAGAAGAGTCACTATTGCGCTCCAAATGCCATACACAGTGCAAATAGCTCTCGCGTCTGTTCCCAGAAAGTACAGTGTATCGGACTGAAGAGGAGCTACTGTTCTTGTCAGTTTCCTAAGCAGAGTTAAACTAGATATGGCCCACGTGTAGGAAGCACAGATCTTTTGTTCTGAGCAAGGTCACTGTTCTGGCCCTATAGGAAACACAGTAGAGTAGAAGAGTACTCTTTTCTCTAAAGCAGAGTGTGTTTCTTGTAAGGCGAGCTAGTGTTTGTCTCCCAGTCCTAAATGGAGTTGAATCACATGCAGTTTCTGGTCTACGAGCAAGAGTTGTTTTATGGTAAGAAGAGTCACTATTGCGCTGCCATTGCCATACACAGGACTAATAGCACTGGCGTCTGTTCCCAGCAAGTACAGTGTATTGGACTGAAGAGGATCTACTGTTCTTGTCAGTTTCCTAAGCAGACTTGAACTAGATATGACCGGGTGTGTAGGAAGCACAGTTCTTTTGTTCTGAGCAAGTTCATTGTTCGGATTCCATAGGAAACACACTAGAGTAGAAGAGTGCTCTTTTCTCAAAAGCAGAGTGTGTTTCTTGTAAGGCGAGCTAGCGTTTGTTTCCCAGTCCTAAATGGAGTTGAATCCCATGCAGATTCTGGTATGCGAGCAAGAGTTGTTTTCTGGTAAGAAGAGTCACTATTGTGCTCCCATTGCCATACACAGTGCAAATAGCACCTGCATCTGTTCCCAGCATGTACAGTGTTGGACTGAAGAGGAGCTACTGTTCTTCTCAGTTTCCTAAGCAGAGTTGAACTAGATATGGCCCGTGTGTCTAGGAAGCACAGTTCATTTCTTCTGAGCAAGCTAACTGTTCTGGCCCTATAGGAAACACAGTAGAGTAGAAGAGTGCTCTTTTCTCAAAAGCAGATGTGTTTCTTGTAAGGTGAGCTAGAGTTTGTTTCCCAGTCCTAAATGGAGTTGAGTCGCATGCAGTTTCTGGTCGTACGAGCAAGAGTTGTTTTCTGGTAAGACGAGTCACTATTGTGCTCCAATTGCCATACACAGTGCAAATAGCACTCGCGTCTGTTCTCAGCAAGTACAGTGTATCGGACTGAAGAGGAGATGCTGTTCTTGTCAGTTTCCTAAGCAGAGTTGAACTAGATATGGCCCGTGTGTTTAGGAAGCACAGTTATTATGTTCTGAGCAAGCTCACTGTTCTGGTTCTACAGGAAACACAGTAGAGTAGAAGAGTGCTCTTTTCTCAAAAGTAGAGTGTGTTTCTTGTAAGGCGAGCTAGCGTTTGTTTCCCAGTCCTAAATGGAGTAGAATCACATTCAGTTTCTCTGTCCTACGAGCAAGAGTTGTTTTATGGTAAGAATAGTCACTATTGCCCTGCCATTGACATACAGAGGACAAATAGCACTGGCGTCTGTTCTCAGCAAGTACAGTGTATTGTACTGAAGAGGATCTGCTGTTCTTGTCAGGTTCCTAAGCAGAATTGAACTAGATATGGCCGTGTGTGTAGGAAGCACAGTTCTTTTGTTCTGAGCAAGCTCACTGTTCAGACCCCATAGGAAACACAGTAGAGTAGAAGAGTGCTCTTTTCTCAAGAGCAGTGTGTGTTTCTTGTAAGGCGAACTAGCATTTTTTTCCCAGTCCTAAATGGAGTTGAATCACATGCAGTTTCTGGTCCTACGAGCAAGAGTTGTTTTCTGGTAAGGAAAGTCACTATTGTGCTCCCATTGCCATACACAGTGCAAATAGCACTCGCGTCTGTTCCCAGCAAGTACAGTGTATCGGACTTAAGAGGAGCTACTGTTCTTGTCAGTTTCCTAAGCAGAGTTGAACTAGATAAGGCCCGTGTGTGTAGAAAGCACAGTTCTTATGTTCTGAGCAAGCTCACTGTTCTGGCCCTATAGGAAACACAGTAGAGTAGAAAAGTGCTCTTTTCTCAAAAGCAGAGTGTGTTTCTTGTAAGGCGAGCTAGCGTTTGTTCCCTAGTCCTAAATGGAGTTGAATCACATGCAGTTTCTGGTCCTACGAACAAGAGTTGTTTTCTGGTAAGGAAAGTCACTATTGCGATCCCATTGCCATACACAGGGCACATAGCACTCGGGTCTTTTCCCAGCAAGTAGATTATTGGACTGAATAGGAGCTACTGTTCTTGTCAGTTTCCTAAGCAGAGTTGAACTAGATATGGCCCGTGTGTGTAGGAAGCACAGTTCTTTTGTTCTGAGCAAGCTCACTGTTTGGACCCCACAGGAAACACAGTAGAGTAGAAGAGTGCTCTTTTCTCTAAAGCAGAGTGTGTTTCTTGTAAGGCCAGCTAGCGTTTATGTCTCAGTCCTAAATGGAGTTGAGTCACATGCAGTTATTGGTCCTACGAGCAAGAGTTGTTTTCTGGTAAGACGAGTCACTATTGTGCTCCAATTGCCATACACAGTGCACATAGCACTCGCGTCTGTTCCCAGAAAGTACAGTGTATCGGACTGAAGAGGAGCTACTGTTCTTGTCAGTTCCCTAAGCAGAGTTAAACTAGATATGGCCCACGTGTAGGAAGCACAGTTCTTTTGTTCTGAGCAAGGTCACTGTTCTGGCCCTATAGGAAAAACAGTAGAGAAGAAGAGTGCTCTTTTCTCTAAAGCAGAGTGTGTTTCTTGTAAGGCGAGCTAGTGTTTGTCTCCCAGTCCTAAATGGAGTTGAATCACATGCAGTTTCTGGTCCTACGAGCAAGAGTTGTTTTATGGTAAGAAGAGTCACTATTGCGCTGCCATTGCCATACACAGGACTAATAGCACTGGCGTCTGTTCCCAGCAAGTACAGTGTATTGGACTGAAGAGGATCTACTGTTCTTGTCAGGTTCCTAAGCAGAGTTGAACTAGATATGGCCGTGTGTGTAGGAAGCACAGTTCGTTTGTTCTGAGCAAGCTCACTGTTCGGACCCTATAGGAAACACAGTAGAGTAGAAGAGTGCTCTTTTCTCTAAAGCAGTGTGTTTCTTGTAAGGCGAGCTAGCGTTTGTTTCCCAGTCCTAAATGGAGTTGAATCCCATGCAGATTCTGTTATGCAAGCAAGAGTTGTTTTCTGGTAAGAAGAGTCACTATTGCGCTCCCATTGCAATACACAGTGCAAATAGCACCTGCATCTGTTCCCAGCATGTACAGTGTATTGGACTGAAGAGGAGCTACTGTTCTTGTCAGTTTCCTAAGCAGAGTTGAACTAGATAAGGCCCGTGTGTGTAGGAAGCACAGTTCTTATGTTCTGAGCAAGCTCACTGTTCTGGCCCTGTAGGAAACACAGTAGAGTAGAAAAGTGCTCTTTTCTCAAAAGCAGAGTGTGTTTCTTGTAAGGCGAGCTAGCGTTTGTTCCCTAGTCCTAAATGGAGTTGAATCACATGCAGTTTCTGGTCCTACGAACAAGAGTTGTTTTCTGGTAAGGAAAGTCACTATTGCGATCCCATTGCCATACACAGGGCAAATAGCACACGGGTCTTTTCCCAGCAAGTACAGATTATTGGACTGAATAGGAGCTACTGTTCTTGTCAGTTTCCTAAGCAGAGTTGAACTAGATATGGCCCGTGTGTGTAGGAAGCACAGTTCTTTTGTTCTGAGCAAGCTCACTGTTTGGACCCCATAGGAAACACAGTAGAGTAGAAGAGTGCTCTTTTCTCTAAAGCAGAGTGTGTTTCTTGTAAGGCGAGCTAGTTTTTGTGTCTCAGTCCTAAATGGAGTTGAGTCACATGCAGTTTTTGGTCCTACGAGCAATAGTTGTTTTCTGGTAAGACGAGTCACTATTGTGCTCCAATTGCCATACACAGTGCACATAGCACTCGCGTCTGTTCTCAGCAAGTACAGTGTATTGGACTGAAGAGGAGCTGCTGTTCTTGTCAGTTTCCTAAGCAGAGTTGAACTAGATATGGCCCGTGTGTTTAGGAAGCACAGTTATTATGTTCTGAGCAAGCTCACTGTTTTGGTCCTACAGGAAACACAGTAGAGTAGAAGAGTGTTCTTTTCTCTAAACCAGAGTGTGTTTATTGTAAGGCGAGCTCGCGTTTGTTTCCCAGTCATAAATGGAGTTGAATCACAGACAGTTTTTGGTCCTACGAGCAAGAGTTGTTTTCTGGTAAGAAGAGTCACTATTGCGCTCCAAATGCCATACACAGTGCAAATAGCACTCGTGTCTGTTCCCAGAAAGTACAGTGTATTGGACTGAAGAGGAGCTACTGTTTTTGTCAGGTTCCTAAGCAGACTTGAACTAGGTATGGCCATGTGTGTAAGAAGCACAGTTTTTTTGTTCTGAGCAAGCTCACTCTTCGGACCCCATTGGAAACACAGTAGAGTAGAAGAGTGCTTTTTTCTCAAAAGCAGAGTGTGTTTCTTTTAAGGCGAGCTAGCGTTTGTTTCTCATTCCTAAATGGAGTGGAATCACAAGCAGTTTCTGGTCCTATGAGCAAGAGTTGTTTTCTGGTAGGGAAAGTCACTATTGCGCTCCCATTGCCATACACAGTGCAAATAGCCCTCCTGTCTGTTCCCAGCAAGTACAGTGTATTGGACTGAAGAGGAGCTACTGTTCTTGTCAGTTTGCTAAGAAGAGTTGAACTAGATTTGGTCCGTGTGTGTAGGAGGCACAGTTATTTTTTTCTGAGCAAGCTCACTGTTCTGGCCCTGTAGGAAACACAGTAGAGTAGAAGAGTGCTCATTTTCTAAAGCAGAGTGTGTTTCTTGTAAGTCAAGCTAGCATTTGTTTCCCAGTCCTAAATGGCGTTGAATCACATGCAGTTTGTCGTCCTACGAGCAAGAGTTGTTTTCTGGTAAGGAAAGTCACTATTGCGCTCTCATTGCCATACACAGTGTAAATAGCACTCGCGTCTGTTCCCAGCAAGTACAGTGTATTGGACTGAAGAGGAGCTACTGTTCTTTTCGGTTTCCTAAGCAGAGTTGAACTACATATGATCCGTGTGTGTAGGAAGCACAGTTCTTTTGTTCTGAGCAAGCTCACTGTTTGGAACCCATAGGAAACACAGTAGAGTAGAAGAGTGCTCTTTTCTCTAAAGCAGTGTGTTTCTTGTAAGGCGAGCTAGCGTTTGTTTCCCAGTCCTAAATGGAGTTGAATCCCATGCAGATTCTGGTACTATGAGCAAGAGTTGTTTTCTGGTAAGAAGAGTCACTATTGCACTCCCATTGCCATACACAGTGCAAATAGCACTGGCATCTGTTCCCAGCAAATACAGTGTATTGGACTGAAGAGCAGCTACTGTTCTTGTCAGTTTCCTAAGCAGAGTTGAACTAGATATGGCCCTTGTGTGTAGGAAGCACAGTTCTTTTGTTCTGATCAAGCTCACTGTTCGGACCTCATAGGAAACACAGTAGAGTAGAAGCGTGCTCTTTTCTCAAAAGCAGAGTGTGTTTCCTGTAAGGCGAGACAGCGTTTGTTACCCAGTACTAAATGGAGTTGAATCCCATGCAGTTTGTGGAACTACGAGCAAGAGTTGTTTTCTGGTAAGAAGAGTCACTATTGTGCTCCCATTGTCACACACAGGGCAAATAGCACTGGCATCTGTTCCCAGCATGTACAGTGTATTGGACTGAAGAGGAGCTACTGTTCTTCTCAGTTTCCTAAGCAGAGTTGAACTAGATATGGCCCGTGTGTGTAGGAAGCACAGGTCTTTTGTTCTGAGCAAGCTCACAGTTCGGACCCCGTAAGAAACACAATAGAGTAGAAGAGTGCCCTTTCAAAAAGCAGAGTGTGTTTCTTGTAAGGCGAGCTAGCGTTTGTTTCCAAGTCCTAAATGGAGTTGAATCACATGCAGTTTCTGGTCCTATGAGCAAGAGTTGTTTTCTGATAAGGAAAGTCACTATTGCGCTCCCATTCCCATTCATAGTGCAAATAGCACTCGCGTCTGTTCTCAGCAAGTACAGTGTATAGGACTGAAGAGGAGCTACTGTTCTTGTCAGTTTCCTAAGCAGAGTTGAACTAGATATGGCTCGTGTGGGTAGGAAGCACAGTTCTTTTGTTCTGAGAAAGCACACTGTGCGGACACCATCGGAAACACAGTAGAGTAGATGAGAGCTCTTTTGTCAAAATTAGATTGTGTTTGTTGAAAGGCGAGCTAGTATTTGCTTCCCAGTCAGAAATGGAGTTGAATCCCATGCCGTTTCTGGTCCTACGAGCAAGAGTTTTTTTCTGGTAAGAAGAGTCACTATTGGGCTCCCATTGCCATACAAGTGCAAATAGCACTGGCGTCTGTTCCCAGCAAGTACAGTGTATTCGACTGAAGAGCAGTTACTGTTCTTGTCAGTTTTCTAAGCAGAGTTGAACTAGATATGGTCCGTGTGTGTAGGAAGCACAGTTCTTTTGTTCTGAGCAAGCTCACTGTTCGGAACACATAGGAAACACAGTAGAGTAGAAGAGTACTCTTTTCTCAAAAGCAGAGTGTGTTTCTTGTAAGGCCAGCTAGCGTTTTTTTCCCAGTCCTAAATGGATTTGAATCACATGCATTTTCTGGTCCTACGAGCAAGAGTTGTTTTCTGGAAAGAAGAGTCAATATTGTGCTCCCATTGTCATACACAGGGCAAATAGCACAGGCGTCGGTTCCCAGCATGTACGGTGTATTGGACTGAAGAGAACCTAATGTTCTTGTCAGGTTCCTAAGCAGAATTGAAGTAGTTATAGCCGTGTATGTAGGAAGCACAGTTCTTTTGTTCTGAGCAAGCTCTCTGTTCTGGCCCTATAGGAAACACAGTAGAGTAGAAGAGTGCTCTTTTCTCAAAAGCAGAGTGTGTTTCTTGTAAGGCGAGCTAGCGTTTGTTTCCCAGTCCTGAATTGAGTTGAATCACATTCAGTTTTTGGTCCTACCAGCAAGAGTTGTTTTTTCTTAAAGAAAGTCACTATTCCGCTCCAAATGCCATACACAGTGCAAATAGCAGTCGCGTCTGTTTCCATCAAGTACAGTGTATTGGACTGAAGAGGAGCTACTGTTCTTGTCAGTTTCCTAAGCAGAGTTGAACTAGATATGGCCGTGTGTGTAGGAAGCACAGTTCTTTTGTTCTGAGCAAGCTCACTGTTCAGACCCCATTGGAAACACAATAGAGTAGAAGCATGCTCTTTTCTCAAAAGCAGAGTGTGTTTCTTGTAAGGCAAGATAGCGTTTGTTTCCCAGTACTAAATGGAGTTGAATCCCATGCAGTTTGTGGTCCTACGAACAAGAGTTGTTTTCTGGTAAGAAGAGTCACTATTGTGCTCCCTTTGTCATACACAGGCCAAATAGCACTGGCGTTTGTTCTCAGCATGTACAGTGTATTAGACAGAAGAGGATCTACTGTTCTTGTCAGTTTCCTAAGCAGAATTGAACTAGATATGCCGTGTGTGTAGGAAGCACAGTTCTCTTGTTCTGATCAAGCTCACTGTTCTGGCCCTATAGGATACACAGAAGAGTAGAAGAGTGCTCTTTTCTCAAAAGCAGAGTGTGTTTCTTGTAAGGCGAGCTAGCGTTTGTTTCCCAGTCCTAAATGGAGTTGAATCACATGCAGTTTCTGGTCATATGAGCAAGAGTTGTTTTCTGGTAATGAAAGTCACTGTTGTACTCCCATTGCCATACATAGTGCAAATAGCACTTGCGTCTGTTCCCAGCGAGTGCAGTGTATTGGACTGAAGAGGAGCTACTGTTCTTGTCATTTTCCTAAGAGGAGCTGAACCAGATATGGCCCATGTGTGTAGGAAGCACAATTTTTTTGTTCTGAGAAAGCGCACTGTGCGGACATCATAGGAAACACAGTAGAGTAGATGAGTGCTCTCTTCTCAAAATTTGATTGTGTTTCTGGAAAGGCGAGCTAGTGTTTGTTTCCCAGTCAGAAATGGAGTTGAATCCCATGCAGTTTGTGGTCCTACGAGCAAGAGTTGTTTTCTGGTAAGAAGAGTCACTATTGCGCTCCCATTGCCATACACAGTGCAAATAGCACTCGCGTCTGTTCCCAGCAAGTACAGTGTATTGGACTGAAGAGCAGTTACTGTTCTTGTCAGTTTCCTAAGCAGAGTTGAACTAGATATGGCCCGTGTGTGTAGGAAGCACAGTTCATTTGTTCTTAGCAAGCTCACTGTTCGGACCCCTAGGAAACACTGTAGAGTAGAAGAGTGCTCTTTTCTCAAAAGCAGAGTGTGTTTCTTGAAAGGCGAGCTAGTGTTTGTTTCCCAGTCAGAAATGGAATTGAATCCGGTGCAGTTTCTGGTCCTACGAGCAAGAGTTTTTTTCTGGTAAGAAGAGTCACTATTGCGCTCCCATTGCCATACACAGTGCAAATAGCACTGGTGTCTGTTCCCTGCATGTACAGAGTATTGGACTGAATAGGAGCGACTGTTCTTGTCAGTTTCCTAAGCAGAGTTGAACTAGATATGTCCCCTGTGTGTAGGAAGCACAGTTCTTTTGATCTGAGCAAGTTCACTGTTCTGGCCCTATAGGAAACACAGTAGAGTAGAAGAGTGCTCTTTTCTCAAAAGCAGAGAGTGTTTCTTGTAAGGCAAGCTAGCGTTTCTTTCCTAGTCCTAAATCGAGTTGAATCACATGCAGTTTCTTGTCCTACGAACAAGCGTTGTTTTCTGGTAAGAAGAGTCATTATTGCGCTCCCATTGTCATACACAGGACAAATAGGGCTGGCGTCTGTTCCCAGCAAGTACAGTGTATTGGACTGAAGAGGATTTACTGTTCTTGTCAGGTTCCTAAGCAGAATTGAGCTAGATATGGCCGTCGGTGTAGGAAGCACAGTTCTTTTGTTCTGAGCAAGCTCACTATTCGGACACCATAAGAAACACAGTAGAGTAGAAGAGTGCTATTTTCTCAAAAGCAGAGTGTGTTTCTTGTAAGGTGAGCTAGCGTTTGTTTCCCAGTCCTAAATGGAGTTGAATCACATGCAGTTTCTGGTCCTAAGAGCAAGAGTTGTTTTCTGGTAAGGAAAGTCACTATTGCGCTCCCCTTGCCATACATAGTGCAAATAGCTCTCTCGTCTTTTCCCAGCAAGTACAGTGTATTGGACTGAAGAGGAGCTACTGTTCTTGTCAGTTTCCTAAGCAGAGTTGAACTAGATATGGCCCGTGTGTGTAGGAAGCACAGTTCTTTTTTTCTGAGCAAGCTCACTGTTCTGGCCCTATAGGAAACACAGTAGAGTAGAAGAGTGCTCTTTTCTCAAAAGCAGAGTGTGTTTCATGTAAGGCGAGCTAGCATTTGTTTCGCAGTCCTAAATGGAGTTGAATCACATGCAGTTTCTGGTTCTAAGAGCAAGAGTTGTTTTCTGGTAAGGAAAGTCACTATTGCGTTCCCATTGCCGTACACAGTGCAAATAGCACTCGCCTCTGTTCCCAGCAAGTACAGTGTATCGGCCTGAAGAGGATCTACTGTTCTTGTCAGTTTCCTAAGCAGAGTTGAACTAGATATGGCCCGTGTGTGTAGGAAGCACAGTTCTTTTGTTCTGAGCAAGCTCACTGTTCTGGCACTATAGGAAACACAGTAGAGTAGAAGAGTGCTCTTTTCTCTAAAGCAGAGTGTGTTTCTTGTAAGGTGAGCTAGCTTTTGTTTCCCAGTCCTAAATGGAGTTGAATCACATGCAGTTTCTGGTCCTACGAGCAAGAGTTGTTTTATGGTAAGAAGAGTCACTATTGCGCTGGAATTGCCATACACAGGACAAATAGCACTGGCGTTTGTTCCCAGCAAGTACAGTGTATTGGACTGAAGAGGATTTACTGTTCTTGTCAGGTTCCTAAGCAGAATTGAGCTAGATATGGCCGTCGGTGTAGGAAGCACAGTTCTTTTGTTCTGAGCAAGCTCACTATTCGGACACCATAAGAAACACAGTAGAGTAGAAGAGTGCTATTTTCTCAAAAGCAGAGTGTGTTTCTTGTAAGGCAAGCTAGCGTTTGTTTCCCAGTCCTAAATGGAGTTGAATCACATGCAGTTACTGGTCCTAAGAGCAAGAGTTGTTTTCTGGTAAGGAAAGTCACTATTGCGCACCCTTGCCATACATAGTGCAAATAGCTCTCTCGTCTGTTCCCAGCAAATACTGTGTATTGGACTGAAGAGGAGCTACTGTTCTTGTCAGTTTCCTAAGCAGAGTTGAACTAGATATGGCCCGTGTGTGTAGGAAGCACAGTACATACGTTCTGAGCAAGTTCACTGTTCTGGCCCTATAGGAAACACAGTAGAGTAGAAGAGTGCTCTTTTCTCAAAAGCAGAGTGTGTTCTTGTAAGGCGAGCTAGCATTTGTTTTCTAGTCCTAAATGGAGTTGAATCATATGCAGTTTCTGGTCCTATGAACAAGAGTTGTTTTCTGGTAAGGAAAGTCACTATTGCGCTCCCATTGCCCTACACAAGGCAAATAGCACTAGCGTCTTTTCCCAGCAAGTACAGTGTATTGGACTGAATAGGAGCTACTGTTTTGTCAGTTTACTAAGCAGAGTTGAACTAGATATGGTCCGTGTGTGTAGGAAGCACAGTTCTTTTGTTCTGAGCAAGCTCACTGTTTGGACCCCATAGGAAACACAGTAGAGTAGAAGAGTGCTCTTTTCTCTAAAGCAGAGTGTGTTTCTTGGAAGTCG